>NW_026536024.1:0-354766 GCF_028551555.1 Melozone crissalis
GCTCTGCGGGTGTGCGCCTTCTGCCGAAAGAGCCCCGGGAGCTGTGCTTAGCTCTGAGAAGCACCATACGTGCTTCTTTAGCCTCTCTTCTCGTCTACATCTTAGCAAAAAGCTTTTCCACTCTTTCTGGCAAGGAGAAACTGTGCCAGCACAGAAAACATCTCCCATCGTGTTCTAGAGGCTGCACGGAGGTCTGCCGAGTGTTTTGCAAGAAGAGAAAGAAAGTTGTCCAAAACACCTTGCAATCGAATGTTCATGTGAATAGAAAAGGCAGGAGAGTGGTCAGGTACTGTTTGCTCTCAGTTGGCAAGCTGCGCACACAATCGCAGTGTTGTACAGCTTGTTTCATCACCTTTGCGAAGTTGCCGGCTCTCTCCGGCTCCCGGAGACGAAGAAGCTGCTTCTTCACGCAAAGACGATTCTGCCGCCTCACAGTGCTCCTGCGGTGTGCGCCTTCTGCCGAAAGAGGCCCGGGAGCGGTGCTTAGCTCTGCAGAGCACCGTACCTTCGTCTTTAGCCTCTCTTCTCGTCTACATCTTAGCAAAAAGCTTTTCCACTCTGTCTGCTAAGAGAAACTGTGCCAGCACAAAAAAACCATCTCCCATCGTGTTCTAGAGGCTGCACGCAGGTCTGCCGAGTGTTTTGCAAGAAGAGAAAGAAAGTGTCCAAAACAGCTTGCAATCGAATGTTCATGTGAATAGAAAAGGCAGGAGAGTGGTCAGGTACTGTTTTCTCTCAGTTGGCAAGCTGCGCACACAATCGCAGTCTTGTACAGCTTGTTTCCATCACCTTTGCGAAGTTGCCGCTCTCTCCGGCTCCCGGAGACGAAGAAGCTGCTTCTTCGCGCAAAGACGATTCTGCTGCTCACAGTGCTCTGCGGTGTGCGCCTTCTGCCGAAAGAGGCCCGGGAGGCGGTGCTTAGCTCTGCAGAGCACCGTACCTTCGTCTTTAGCCTCTCTTCTCGTCTACATCTTAGCAAAAAGCTTTTCCACTCTGTCTGGCAAGGAGAAACTGTGCCAGCACAGAAAACATCTCCCATCGTGTTCTAGAGGCTGCACGGAGGTTTGCCAAGTGTTTTGCAAGAAGTGAAAGAAAGTTGTCCAAAACAGCTTGCAATCGAATGTTCATGTGAATAGAAAAGGCAGGAGAGTGGTCAGGTACTGTTTTCTCCCCAGTTGGCAAGCTGCGCACACAATCGCAGTGTTGTACAGCTTGTTTCATCACCTTTGCGAAGTTGCCGCTCTCTCCCGGCTCCCGGAGACGAAGAAGCTGCTTCTTCGCGCAAAGACGATTCTGCTGCTCACAGTGCTCTGCGGTGTGCGCCTTCTGCCGAAAGAGCCCCGGGAGCTGTGCTTAGCTCTGAGAAGCACCATACGTGCTTCTTTAGCCTCTCTTCTCGTCTACATCTTAGCAAAAAGCTTTTCCACTCTTTCTGGCAAGGAGAAACTGTGCCAGCACAGAAAACATCTCCCATCGTGTTCTAGAGGCTGCACGGAGGTCTGCCGAGTGTTTTGCAAGAAGAGAAAGAAAGTTGTCCAAAACAGCTTGCAATCGAATGTTCATGTGAATAGAAAAGGCAGGAGAGTGGTCAGGTACTGTTTGCTCTCAGTTGGCAAGCTGCGCACACAATCGCAGTGTTGTACAGCTTGTTTCATCACCTTTGCGAAGTTGCCGCTCTCTCCGGCTCCCGGAGACGAAGAAGCTGCTTCTTCACGCAAAGACGATTCTGCCGCTCACAGTGCTCTGCGGGTGTGCGCCTTCTGCCGAAAGACGCCCGGGAGCGGTGCTTAGCTCTGCAGAGCACCGTACCTTCGTCTTTAGCCTCTCTTCTCGTCTACATCTTAGCAAAAAGCTTTTCCACTCTGTCTGCTAAGGAGAAACTGTGCCAGCACAAAAAACATCTCCCATCGTGTTCTAGAGGCTGCACGCAGGTCTGCCGAGTGTTTTGCAAGAAGAGAAAGAAAGTTGTCCAAAACAGCTTGCAATCGAATGTTCATGTGAATAGAAAAGGCAGGAGAGTGGTCAGGTACTGTTTTCTCTCAGTTGGCAAGCTGCGCACACAATCGCAGTCTTGTACAGCTTGTTTCATCACCTTTGCGAAGTTGCCGCTCTCTCCGGCTCCCGGAGACGAAGAAGCTGCTTCTTCGCGCAAAGACGATTCTGCCGCTCACAGTGCTCTGCGGTGTGCGCCTTCTGCCGAAAGACGCCCGGGAGCGGTGCTTAGCTCTGCAGAGCACCGTACCTTCGTCTTTAGCCTCTCTTCTCGTCTACATGTTAGCAAAAAGCTTTTCCACTCTGTCTGGCAAGGAGAAACTGTGCCAGCACAGAAAACATCTCCCATCGTGTTCTAGAGGCTGCACGGAGGTCTGCCGAGTGTTTTGCAAGAAGAGAAAGAAAGTTGTCCAAAACAGCTTGCAATCGAATGTTCATGTGATTACAAAAGGCAGGAGAGTGGTCAGGTACTGTTTTCTCTCACTTGGCAAGCTGCGCACACAATCGCAGTGTTGTACAGCTTGTTTCATCACCTTTGCGAAGTTGCCGCTCTCTCCGGCTCCCGGAGACGAAGAAGCTGCTTCTTCGCGCAAAGACGATTCTGCCGCTCACAGTGCTCTGCGGGTGTGCGCCTTCTGCCGAAAGAGGTCCGGGAGCGGTGCTTAGCTCTGCAGAGCACCGTACCTTCGTCTTTAGCCTCTCTTCTCGTCTACATCTTAGCAAAAAGCTTTTTCCACTCTGTCTGGCAAGGAGAAACTGTGCCAGCACAGAAAACATCTCCCATCGTGTTCTAGAGGCTGCACGGAGGTTTGCCAAGTGTTTTGCAAGAAGTGAAAGAAAGTTGTCCAAAACAGCTTGCAATCGAATGTTCATGTGAATAGAAAAGGCAGGAGAGTGGTCAGGTACTGTTTTCTCCCAGTTGGCAAGCCTGCGCACACAATCGCAGTGTTGTACAGCTTGTTTCATCACCTTTGCGAAGTTGCCGCTCTCTCCGGCTCCCGGAGACGAAGAAGCTGCTTCATCGCGCAAAGACGATTCTGCTGCTCACAGTGCTCTGCGGTGTGCGCCTTCTGCCGAAAGAGCCCCGGGAGCTGTGCTTAGCTCTGAGAAGCACCATACGTGCTTCTTTAGCCTCTCTTCTCGTCTACATCTTAGCAAAAAGCTTTTCCACTCTTTCTGGCAAGGAGAAACTGTGCCAGCACAGAAAACATCTCCCATCGTGTTCTAGAGGCTGCACGGAGGTCTGCCGAGTGTTTTGCAAGAAGAGAAAGAAAGTTGTCCAAAACAGCTTGCAATCGAATGTTCATGTGAATAGAAAAGGCAGGAGAGTGATCAGGTACTGTTTGCTCTCAGTTGGCAAGCTGCGCACACAATCGCAGTGTTGTACAGCTTGTTTCATCACCTTTGCGAAGTTGCCGCTCTCTCCGGCTCCCGGAGACGAAGAAGCTGCTTCTTCACGCAAAGACGATTCTGCCGCTCACAGTGCTCTGCGGTGTGCGCCTTCTGCCGAAAGACGCCCGGGAGCGGTGCTTAGCTCTGCAGAGCACCGTACCTTCGTCTTTAGCCTCTCTTCTCGTCTACATCTTAGCAAAAGCTTTTCCACTCTGTCTGCTAAGGAGAAACTGTGCCAGCACAAAAAACATCTCCCATCGTGTTCTAGAGGCTGCACGCAGGTCTGCCGAGTGTTTTGCAAGAAGAGAAAGAAAGTTGTCCAAAACAGCTTGCAATCGAATGTTCATGTGAATAGAAAAGGCAGGAGAGTGGTCAGGTACTGTTTTCTCTCACTTGGCAAGCTGCGCACACAATCGCAGTCTTGTACAGCTTGTTTCATCACCTTTGCGAAGTTGCCGCTCTCTCCGGCTCCCGGAGACGAAGAAGCTGCTTCTTCGCGCAAAGACGATTCTGCTGCTCACAGTGCTCTGCGGTGTGTGCGCCTTCTGCCGAAAGACCGCCCGGGAGCGGTGCTTAGCTCTGCAGAGCACCGTACCTTCGTCTTTAGCCTCTCTTCTCGTCTACATGTTAGCAAAAAGCTTTTCCACTCTGTCTGGCAAGGAGAAACTGTGCCAGCACAGAAAACATCTCCCATCGTGTTCTAGAGGCTGCACGGAGGTCTGCCGAGTGTTTTGCAAGAAGAGAAAGAAAGTTGTCCAAAACAGCTTGCAATCGAATGTTCATGTGATTACAAAAGGCAGGAGAGTGGTCAGGTACTGTTTTCTCTCAGTTGGCAAGCTGCGCACACAATCGCAGTGTTGTACAGCTTGTTTCATCACCTTTGCGAAGTTGCCGCTCTCTCCGGCTCCCGGAGACGAAGAAGCTGCTTCTTCGCGCAAAGACGATTCTGCCGCTCACAGTGCTCTGCGGTGTGCGCCTTCTGCCGAAAGAGGTCCGGGAGCGGTGCTTAGCTCTGCAGAGCACCGTACCTTCGTCTTTAGCCTCTCTTCTCGTCTACATCTTAGCAAAAAGCTTTTCCACTCTGTCTGGCAAGGAGAAACTGTGCCAGCACAGAAAACATCTCCCATCGTGTTCTAGAGGCTGCACGGAGGTCTGCCAAGTGTTTTGCAAGAAGAGAAATAAAGTTGTCCAAAACAGCTTGCAATCGAATGTTCATGTGAATAGAAAATGCAGGAGAGTTGTCAGGTACTGTTTTCTCTCAGTTGGCAAGCTGCGCACACAATCGCAGTGTTGTACAGCTTGTTTCATCACCTTTGCGAAGTTGCCGCTCTCTCCGGCTCCCGGAGACGAAGAAGCTGCTTCTTCGCGCAAAGACGATTCTGCCGCTCACTGTGTTCTGCAGTGTGTGTCTTCTGCCGAAAGAGGCCCGGGAGCTGTGCTTAGCTCTGCAGAGCACCATACCTGCTTCTTTAGACTCTCTCTCGTCTACATCTTAGCAAAAAGCTTTTCCACTCTTTCTGGCAAGGAGAAACTGTGCCAGCACAAAAAACATCTCCCATCGTGTTCTAGAGGCTGCACGGAGGTCTGCCGAGTGTTTTGCAAGAAGAGAAAGAAAGTTGTCCAAAACAGCTTGCAATCGAATGTTCATGTGAATAGAAAAGGCAGGAGAGTGGTCAGGTACTGTTTTCTCTCAGTTGGCAAGCTGCGCACACAATCGCAGTGTTGTACAGCTTGTTTCATCACCTTTGCCAAGTTGCCGCTCTCTCCGGCTCCGGAGACGAAGAAGCTGCTTCTTCGCGCAAAGACGATTCTGCCGCTCACAGTGCTCTGCGGTGTGCGCCTCCTGCCGAAATACGCCCGGGAGCGGTGCTTAGCTCTGCAGAGCACCGTATCTTCGTCTTTAGCCTCTCTTCTCGTCTACATCTTAGCAAAAAGCTTTTCCACTCTGTCTGGCAAGGAGAAACTGTGCCAGCACAGAAAACATCTCCCATCGTGTTCTAGAGGCTGCACGGAGGTCTGCCGAGTGTTTTGCAAGAAGAGAAAGAAAGTTGTCCAAAACAGCTTGCAATCGAATGTTCATGTGAATAGAAAAGGCAGGAGAGTGGTCAGGTACTGTTTTCTCTCAGTTGGCACGCTGCGCACACAATCGCAGTGTTGTACAGCTTGTTTCATCACCTTTGCGAAGTTGCCGCTCTCTCCGGCTCCCGGAGACGAAGAAGCTGCTTCTTCGCGCAAAGACGATTCTGCCGCTCACAGTGCTCTGCGGTGTGCGCCTTCTGCCGAAAGAGCCCCGGGAGCTGTGCTTAGCTCTGAGAAGCACCATACGTGCTTCTTTAGCCTCTCTTCTCGTCTACATCTTAGCAAAAAGCTTTTCCACTCTGTCTGGCAAGGAGAAACTGTGCCAGCACAGAAAACATCTCCCATCGTGTTCTAGAGGCTGCACGCAGGTCTGCCGAGTGTTTTTCAAGAAGAGAAAGAAAGTTGTCCAAAACAGCTTGCAATCGAATGTTCATGTGAATAGAAAAGGCAGGAGAGTGGTCAGGTACTGTTTTCTCTCAGTTGGCAAGCTGCGCACACAATCGCAGTGTTGTACAGCTTGTTTCATCACCTTTGCGAAGTTGCCGCTCTCTCCGGCTCCCGGAGACGAAGAAGCTGCTTCTTCGCGCAAAGACGATTCTGCCCCTCACAGTGCTCTGCGGTGTGCGCCTTCTGCTGAAAGACGTCCGGGAGCGGTGCTTAGCTCTGCAGAGCACCGTACCTTCGTCTTTAGCCTCTCTTCTCGTCTACATCTTAGCAAAAAGCTTTTCCACTCTGTCTGGCAAGGAGAAACTGTGCCAGCACAGAAAACATCTCCCATCGTGTTCTAGAGGCTGCACGGAGGTCTGCCGAGTGTTTTGCAAGAAGAGAAAGAAAGTTGTCCAAAACAGCTTGCAATCGAATGTTCATGTGAATAGAAAAGGCAGGAGAGTGGTCAGGTACTGTTTTCTCTCACTTGGCAAGCTGCGCACACAATCGCAGTGTTGTACAGCTTGTTTCATCACCTTTGCGAAGTTGCGCTCTCTCCGGCTCCCGGAGACGAAGAAGCTGCTTCTTCGCGCAAAGACGATTCTGCCGCTCACAGTGCTCTGCGGTGTGCGCCTTCTGCCGAAAGACGCCCGGGAGCGGTGCTTAGCTCTGCAGAGCACCGTACCTTCGTCTTTAGCCTCTCTTCTCGTCTACATCTTAGCAAAAAGCTTTTCCACTCTGTCTGGCAAGGAGAAACTGTGCCAGCACAAAAAACATCTCCCATCGTGTTCTAGAGGCTGCACGCAGGTCTGCCGAGTGTTTTGCAAGAAGAGAAAGAAAGTTGTCCAAAACAGCTTGCAATCGAATGTTCATGTGAATAGAAAAGGCAGGAGAGTGGTCAGGTACTGTTTTCTCTCAGTTGGCACGCTGCGCACACAATCGCAGTGTTGTACAGCTTGTTTCATCACCTTTGCCAAGTTGCCGCTCTCTCCGGCTCCCGGAGACGAAGAAGCTGCTTCTTCGCGCAAAGACGATTCTGCCGCTCACAGTGCTCTGCTGTGTGGGCCTTCCGCCGAAAGAGGTCCGGGAGCGGTGCTTAGCTCTGCAGAGCACCGTACTTTCGTCTTTAGCCTCTCTTCTCGTCTACATCTTAGCAAAAAGCTTTTCCACTCTGTCTGGCAAGGAGAAACTGTGCCAGCACAGAAAACATCTCCCATCGTGTTCTAGAGGCTGCACGGAGGTCTGCAGAGTGTTTTGCACGAAGAGAAAGAAAGTTGTCCAAAACAGCTTGCAATCGAATATTCATGTGAATAGAAAAGGCAGGAGAGTGATCAGGTACAGTTTGCTCTCAGTTTTCAAGCTGCGCACACAATCGCAGTGTTGTACAGCTTGTTTCATCACCTTTGCGAAGTTGCCGCTCTCTCCGGCTCCCGGAGACGAAGAAGCTGCTTCTTCGCGCAAAGACGATTCTGCCGCTCACTCTGCTCTGCGGTGTGCGCCTTCTGCCGAAAGAGGTCCGGGAGCGGTGCTTAACTCTGCAGAGCACCGTACCTTCGTCTTTAGCCTCTCTTCTCGTCTACATCTTAGCAAAAAGCTTTTCCACTCTGTCTGGCAAGGAGAAACTGTGCCAGCACAGAAAACATCTCCCATCGTGTTCTAGAGGCTGCACGGAGGTCTGCCAAGTGTTTTGCAAGAAGAGAAAGAAAGTTGTCCAAAACAGCTTGCAATCGAATGTTCATGTGAATAGAAAATGCAGGAGAGTGGTCAGGTACTGTTTTCTCTCAGTTGGCAAGCTGCGCACACAATCGCAGTGTTGTACAGCTTGTTTCATCACCTTTGCGAAGTTGCCGCTCTCTCCGGCTCCCGGAGACGAAGAAGCTGCTTCTTCGCGCAAAGACGATTCTGCCGCTCACTGTGTTCTGCAGTGTGTGTCTTCTGCCGAAAGAGGCCCGGGAGCTGTGCTTAGCTCTGCAGAGCACCATACCTGCTTCTTTAGCCTCTCTTCTCGTCTACATCTTAGCAAAAAGCTTTTCCACTCTGTCTGGCAAGGAGAAACTGTGCCAGCACAAAAAACATCTCCCATCGTGTTCTAGAGGCTGCACGGAGGTCTGCCGAGTGTTTTGCAAGAAGAGAAAGAAAGTTGTCCAAAACAGCTTGCAATCGAATGTTCATGTGAATAGAAAAGGCAGGAGAGTGGTCAGGTACTGTTTTCTCTCAGTTGGCAAGCTGCGCACACAATCGCAGTGTTGTACAGCTTGTTTCATCACCTTTGCGAAGTTGCCGCTCTCTCCGGCTCCCGGAGACGAAGAAGCTGCTTCTTCGCGCAAAGACGATTCTGCCGCTCACAGTGCTCTGCGGTGTGCGCCTCCTGCCGAAATACGCCCGGGAGCGGTGCTTAGCTCTGCAGAGCACCGTATCTTCGTCTTTAGCCTCTCTTCTCGTCTACATCTTAGCAAAAAGCTTTTCCACTCTGTCTGGCAAGGAGAAACTGTGCCAGCACAGAAAACATCTCCCATCGTGTTCTAGAGGCTGCACGGAGGTCTGCCGAGTGTTTTGCAAGAAGAGAAAGAAAGTTGTCCAAAACAGCTTGCAATCGAATGTTCATGTGAATAGAAAAGGCAGGAGAGTGGTCAGGTACTGTTTTCTCTCAGTTGGCACGCTGCGCACACAATCGCAGTGTTGTACAGCTTGTTTCATCACCTTTGCGAAGTTGCCGCTCTCTCCGGCTCCCGGAGACGAAGAAGCTGCTTCTTCGCGCAAAGACGATTCTGCCGCTCACAGTGCTCTGCGGTGTGCGCCTTCTGCCGAAAGAGCCCCGGGAGCTGTGCTTAGCTCTGAGAAGCACCATACGTGCTTCTTTAGCCTCTCTTCTCGTCTACATCTTAGCAAAAAGCTTTTCCACTCTGTCTGGCAAGGAGAAACTGTGCCAGCACAGAAAACATCTCCCATCGTGTTCTAGAGGCTGCACGGAGGTCTGCCGAGTGTTTTGCAAGAAGAGAAAGAAAGTTGTCCAAAACAGCTTGCAATCGAATGTTCATGTGAATAGAAAAGGCAGGAGAGTGGTCAGGTACTGTTTTCTCTCAGTTGGCAAGCTGCGCACACAATCGCAGTGTTGTACAGCTTGTTTCATCACCTTTGCGAAGTTGCCGCTCTCTCCGGCTCCCGGAGACGAAGAAGCTGCTTCTTCGCGCAAAGACGATTCTGCCGCTCACAGTGCTCTGCGGTGTGCGCCTTCTGCCGAAAGAGCCCCGGGAGCTGTGCTTAGCTCTGAGAAGCACCATACGTGCTTCTTTAGCCTCTCTTCTCGTCTACATCTTAGCAAAAAGCTTTTCCACTCTCTCTGGCAAGGAGAAACTGTGCCAGCACAGAAAACATCTCCCATCGTGTTCTAGAGGCTGCACGCAGGTCTGCCGAGTGTTTTGCAAGAAGAGAAAGAAAGTTGTCCAAAACAGCTTGCAATCGAATGTTCATGTGAATAGAAAAGGCAGGAGAGTGGTCAGGTACTGTTTTCTCTCAGTTGGCAAGCTGCGCACACAATCGCAGTGTTGTACAGCTTGTTTCATCACCTTTGCGAAGTTGCCGCTCTCTCCGGCTCCCGGAGACGAAGAAGCTGCTTCTTCACGCAAAGACGATTCTGCCGCTCACAGTGCTCTGCGGTGTGCGCCTTCTGCCGAAAGAGGCCCGGGAGCGGTGCTTAGCTCTGCAGAGCACCGTACCTTCGTCTTTAGCCTCTCTTCTCGTCTACATCTTAGCAAAAAGCTTTTCCACTCTGTCTGCTAAGGAGAAACTGTGCCAGCACAAAAAACATCTCCCATCGTGTTCTAGAGGCTGCACGCAGGTCTGCCGAGTGTTTTGCAAGAAGAGAAAGAAAGTTGTCCAAAACAGCTTGCAATCGAATGTTCATGTGAATAGAAAAGGCAGGAGAGTGGTCAGGTACTGTTTTCTCTCAGTTGGCAAGCTGCGCACACAATCGCAGTCTTGTACAGCTTGTTTCATCACCTTTGCGAAGTTGCCGCTCTCTCCGGCTCCCGGAGACGAAGAAGCTGCTTCTTCGCGCAAAGACGATTCTGCTGCTCACAGTGCTCTGCGGTGTGCGCCTTCTGCCGAAAGAGGCCCGGGAGCGGTGCTTAGCTCTGCAGAGCACCGTACCTTCGTCTTTAGCCTCTCTTCTCGTCTACATCTTAGCAAAAAGCTTTTCCACTCTGTCTGGCAAGGAGAAACTGTGCCAGCACAGAAAACATCTCCCATCGTGTTCTAGAGGCTGCACGGAGGTTTGCCAAGTGTTTTGCAAGAAGTGAAAGAAAGTTGTCCAAAACAGCTTGCAATCGAATGTTCATGTGAATAGAAAAGGCAGGAGAGTGGTCAGGTACTGTTTTCTCCCAGTTGGCAAGCTGCGCACACAATCGCAGTGTTGTACAGCTTGTTTCATCACCTTTGCGAAGTTGCCGCTCTCTCCGGCTCCCGGAGACGAAGAAGCTGCTTCTTCGCGCAAAGACGATTCTGCTGCTCACAGTGCTCTGCGGTGGGCGCCTTCTGCCGAAAGAGCCCCGGGAGCTGTGCTTAGCTCTGAGAAGCACCATAAGTGCTTCTTTAGCCTCTCTTCTCGTCTACATCTTAGCAAAAAGCTTTTCCACTCTTTCTGGCAAGGAGAAACTGTGCCAGCACAGAAAACATCTCCCATCGTGTTCTAGAGGCTGCACGGAGGTCTGCCGAGTGTTTTGCAAGAAGAGAAAGAAAGTTGTCCAAAACAGCTTGCAATCGAATGTTCATGTGAATAGAAAAGGCAGGAGAGTGGTCAGGTACTGTTTGCTCTCAGTTGGCAAGCTGCGCACACAATCGCAGTGTTGTACAGCTTGTTTCATCACCTTTGCGAAGTTGCCGCTCTCTCCGGCTCCCGGAGACGAAGAAGCTGCTTCTTCACGCAAAGACGATTCTGCCGCTCACAGTGCTCTGCGGTGTGCGCCTTCTGCCGAAAGACGCCCGGGAGCGGTGCTTAGCTCTGCAGAGCACCGTACCTTCGTCTTTAGCCTCTCTTCTCGTCTACATCTTAGCAAAAAGCTTTTCCACTCTGTCTGCTAAGGAGAAACTGTGCCAGCACAAAAAACATCTCCCATCGTGTTCTAGAGGCTGCACGCAGGTCTGCCGAGTGTTTTGCAAGAAGAGAAAGAAAGTTGTCCAAAACAGCTTGCAATCGAATGTTCATGTGAATAGAAAAGGCAGGAGAGTGGTCAGGTACTGTTTTCTCTCAGTTGGCAAGCTGCGCACACAATCGCAGTCTTGTACAGCTTGTTTCATCACCTTTGCGAAGTTGCCGCTCTCTCCGGCTCCCGGAGACGAAGAAGCTGCTTCTTCGCGCAAAGACGATTCTGCCGCTCACAGTGCTCTGCGGTGTGCGCCTTCTGCCGAAAGACGCCCGGGAGCGGTGCTTAGCTCTGCAGAGCACCGTACCTTCGTCTTTAGCCTCTCTTCTCGTCTACATGTTAGCAAAAAGCTTTTCCACTCTGTCTGGCAAGGAGAAACTGTGCCAGCACAGAAAACATCTCCCATCGTGTTCTAGAGGCTGCACGGAGGTCTGCCGAGTGTTTTGCAAGAAGAGAAAGAAAGTTGTCCAAAACAGCTTGCAATCGAATGTTCATGTGATTACAAAAGGCAGGAGAGTGGTCAGGTACTGTTTTCTCTCACTTGGCAAGCTGCGCACACAATCGCAGTGTTGTACAGCTTGTTTCATCACCTTTGCGAAGTTGCCGCTCTCTCCGGCTCCCGGAGACGAAGAAGCTGCTTCTTCGCGCAAAGACGATTCTGCCGCTCACAGTGCTCTGCGGTGTGCGCCTTCTGCCGAAAGAGGTCCGGGAGCGGTGCTTAGCTCTGCAGAGCACCGTACCTTCGTCTTTAGCCTCTCTTCTCGTCTACATCTTAGCAAAAAGCTTTTCCACTCTGTCTGGCAAGGAGAAACTGTGCCAGCACAGAAAACATCTCCCATCGTGTTCTAGAGGCTGCACGGAGGTTTGCCAAGTGTTTTGCAAGAAGTGAAAGAAAGTTGTCCAAAACAGCTTGCAATCGAATGTTCATGTGAATAGAAAAGGCAGGAGAGTGGTCAGGTACTGTTTTCTCCCAGTTGGCAAGCTGCGCACACAATCGCAGTGTTGTACAGCTTGTTTCATCACCTTTGCGAAGTTGCCGCTCTCTCCGGCTCCCGGAGACGAAGAAGCTGCTTCTTCGCGCAAAGACGATTCTGCTGCTCACAGTGCTCTGCGGTGTGCGCCTTCTGCCGAAAGAGCCCCGGGAGCTGTGCTTAGCTCTGAGAAGCACCATACGTGCTTCTTTAGCCTCTCTTCTCGTCTACATCTTAGCAAAAAGCTTTTCCACTCTTTCTGGCAAGGAGAAACTGTGCCAGCACAGAAAACATCTCCCATCGTGTTCTAGAGGCTGCACGGAGGTCTGCCGAGTGTTTTGCAAGAAGAGAAAGAAAGTTGTCCAAAACAGCTTGCAATCGAATGTTCATGTGAATAGAAAAGGCAGGAGAGTGATCAGGTACTGTTTGCTCTCAGTTGGCAAGCTGCGCACACAATCGCAGTGTTGTACAGCTTGTTTCATCACCTTTGCGAAGTTGCCGCTCTCTCCGGCTCCCGGAGACGAAGAAGCTGCTTCTTCACGCAAAGACGATTCTGCCGCTCACAGTGCTCTGCGGTGTGCGCCTTCTGCCGAAAGACGCCCGGGAGCGGTGCTTAGCTCTGCAGAGCACCGTACCTTCGTCTTTAGCCTCTCTTCTCGTCTACATCTTAGCAAAAAGCTTTTCCACTCTGTCTGCTAAGGAGAAACTGTGCCAGCACAAAAAACATCTCCCATCGTGTTCTAGAGGCTGCACGCAGGTCTGCCGAGTGTTTTGCAAGAAGAGAAAGAAAGTTGTCCAAAACAGCTTGCAATCGAATGTTCATGTGAATAGAAAAGGCAGGAGAGTGGTCAGGTACTGTTTTCTCTCACTTGGCAAGCTGCGCACACAATCGCAGTCTTGTACAGCTTGTTTCATCACCTTTGCGAAGTTGCCGCTCTCTCCGGCTCCCGGAGACGAAGAAGCTGCTTCTTCGCGCAAAGACGATTCTGCTGCTCACAGTGCTCTGCGGTGTGCGCCTTCTGCCGAAAGACGCCCGGGAGCGGTGCTTAGCTCTGCAGAGCACCGTACCTTCGTCTTTAGCCTCTCTTCTCGTCTACATGTTAGCAAAAAGCTTTTCCACTCTGTCTGGCAAGGAGAAACTGTGCCAGCACAGAAAACATCTCCCATCGTGTTCTAGAGGCTGCACGGAGGTCTGCCGAGTGTTTTGCAAGAAGAGAAAGAAAGTTGTCCAAAACAGCTTGCAATCGAATGTTCATGTGATTACAAAAGGCAGGAGAGTGGTCAGGTACTGTTTTCTCTCAGTTGGCAAGCTGCGCACACAATCGCAGTGTTGTACAGCTTGTTTCATCACCTTTGCGAAGTTGCCGCTCTCTCCGGCTCCCGGAGACGAAGAAGCTGCTTCTTCGCGCAAAGACGATTCTGCCACTCACAGTGCTCTGCGGTGTGCGCCTTCTGCCGAAAGAGGTCCGGGAGCGGTGCTTAGCTCTGCAGAGCACCGTACCTTCGTCTTTAGCCTCTCTTCTCGTCTACATCTTAGCAAAAAGCTTTTCCACTCTGTCTGGCAAGGAGAAACTGTGCCAGCACAGAAAACATCTCCCATCGTGTTCTAGAGGCTGCACGGAGGTCTGCCAAGTGTTTTGCAAGAAGAGAAATAAAGTTGTCCAAAACAGCTTGCAATCGAATGTTCATGTGAATAGAAAATGCAGGAGAGTTGTCAGGTACTGTTTTCTCTCAGTTGGCAAGCTGCGCACACAATCGCAGTGTTGTACAGCTTGTTTCATCACCTTTGCGAAGTTGCCGCTCTCTCCGGCTCCCGGAGACGAAGAAGCTGCTTCTTCGCGCAAAGACGATTCTGCCGCTCACTGTGTTCTGCAGTGTGTGTCTTCTGCCGAAAGAGGCCCGGGAGCTGTGCTTAGCTCTGCAGAGCACCATACCTGCTTCTTTAGACTCTCTTCTCGTCTACATCTTAGCAAAAAGCTTTTCCACTCTTTCTGGCAAGGAGAAACTGTGCCAGCACAAAAAACATCTCCCATCGTGTTCTAGAGGCTGCACGGAGGTCTGCCGAGTGTTTT
Source organism: Melozone crissalis (assembly GCF_028551555.1). Lineage (NCBI taxonomy): Eukaryota > Metazoa > Chordata > Aves > Passeriformes > Passerellidae > Melozone > Melozone crissalis. The sequence goes on from NW_026536024.1 coordinate 14,074, forward strand.
GCAAGAAGAGAAAGAAAGTTGTCCAAAACAGCTTGCAATCGAATGTTCATGTGAATAGAAAAGGCAGGAGAGTGGTCAGGTACTGTTTTCTCTCAGTTGGCAAGCTGCGCACACAATCGCAGTGTTGTACAGCTTGTTTCATCACCTTTGCCAAGTTGCCGCTCTCTCCGGCTCCCGGAGACGAAGAAGCTGCTTCTTCGCGCAAAGACGATTCTGCCGCTCACAGTGCTCTGCGGTGTGCGCCTCCTGCCGAAATACGCCCGGGAGCGGTGCTTAGCTCTGCAGAGCACCGTATCTTCGTCTTTAGCCTCTCTTCTCGTCTACATCTTAGCAAAAAGCTTTTCCACTCTGTCTGGCAAGGAGAAACTGTGCCAGCACAGAAAACATCTCCCATCGTGTTCTAGAGGCTGCACGGAGGTCTGCCGAGTGTTTTGCAAGAAGAGAAAGAAAGTTGTCCAAAACAGCTTGCAATCGAATGTTCATGTGAATAGAAAAGGCAGGAGAGTGGTCAGGTACTGTTTTCTCTCAGTTGGCACGCTGCGCACACAATCGCAGTGTTGTACAGCTTGTTTCATCACCTTTGCGAAGTTGCCGCTCTCTCCGGCTCCCGGAGACGAAGAAGCTGCTTCTTCGCGCAAAGACGATTCTGCCGCTCACAGTGCTCTGCGGTGTGCGCCTTCTGCCGAAAGAGCCCCGGGAGCTGTGCTTAGCTCTGAGAAGCACCATACGTGCTTCTTTAGCCTCTCTTCTCGTCTACATCTTAGCAAAAAGCTTTTCCACTCTGTCTGGCAAGGAGAAACTGTGCCAGCACAGAAAACATCTCCCATCGTGTTCTAGAGGCTGCACGCAGGTCTGCCGAGTGTTTTTCAAGAAGAGAAAGAAAGTTGTCCAAAACAGCTTGCAATCGAATGTTCATGTGAATAGAAAAGGCAGGAGAGTGGTCAGGTACTGTTTTCTCTCAGTTGGCAAGCTGCGCACACAATCGCAGTGTTGTACAGCTTGTTTCATCACCTTTGCGAAGTTGCCGCTCTCTCCGGCTCCCGGAGACGAAGAAGCTGCTTCTTCGCGCAAAGACGATTCTGCCCCTCACAGTGCTCTGCGGTGTGCGCCTTCTGCTGAAAGACGTCCGGGAGCGGTGCTTAGCTCTGCAGAGCACCGTACCTTCGTCTTTAGCCTCTCTTCTCGTCTACATCTTAGCAAAAAGCTTTTCCACTCTGTCTGGCAAGGAGAAACTGTGCCAGCACAGAAAACATCTCCCATCGTGTTCTAGAGGCTGCACGGAGGTCTGCCGAGTGTTTTGCAAGAAGAGAAAGAAAGTTGTCCAAAACAGCTTGCAATCGAATGTTCATGTGAATAGAAAAGGCAGGAGAGTGGTCAGGTACTGTTTTCTCTCACTTGGCAAGCTGCGCACACAATCGCAGTGTTGTACAGCTTGTTTCATCACCTTTGCGAAGTTGCGCTCTCTCCGGCTCCCGGAGACGAAGAAGCTGCTTCTTCGCGCAAAGACGATTCTGCCGCTCACAGTGCTCTGCGGTGTGCGCCTTCTGCCGAAAGACGCCCGGGAGCGGTGCTTAGCTCTGCAGAGCACCGTACCTTCGTCTTTAGCCTCTCTTCTCGTCTACATCTTAGCAAAAAGCTTTTCCACTCTGTCTGGCAAGGAGAAACTGTGCCAGCACAAAAAACATCTCCCATCGTGTTCTAGAGGCTGCACGCAGGTCTGCCGAGTGTTTTGCAAGAAGAGAAAGAAAGTTGTCCAAAACAGCTTGCAATCGAATGTTCATGTGAATAGAAAAGGCAGGAGAGTGGTCAGGTACTGTTTTCTCTCAGTTGGCACGCTGCGCACACAATCGCAGTGTTGTACAGCTTGTTTCATCACCTTTGCCAAGTTGCCGCTCTCTCCGGCTCCCGGAGACGAAGAAGCTGCTTCTTCGCGCAAAGACGATTCTGCCGCTCACAGTGCTCTGCTGTGTGGGCCTTCCGCCGAAAGAGGTCCGGGAGCGGTGCTTAGCTCTGCAGAGCACCGTACTTTCGTCTTTAGCCTCTCTTCTCGTCTACATCTTAGCAAAAAGCTTTTCCACTCTGTCTGGCAAGGAGAAACTGTGCCAGCACAGAAAACATCTCCCATCGTGTTCTAGAGGCTGCACGGAGGTCTGCAGAGTGTTTTGCACGAAGAGAAAGAAAGTTGTCCAAAACAGCTTGCAATCGAATGTTCATGTGAATAGAAAAGGCAGGAGAGTGATCAGGTACAGTTTGCTCTCAGTTTTCAAGCTGCGCACACAATCGCAGTGTTGTACAGCTTGTTTCATCACCTTTGCGAAGTTGCCGCTCTCTCCGGCTCCCGGAGACGAAGAAGCTGCTTCTTCGCGCAAAGACGATTCTGCCGCTCACTCTGCTCTGCGGTGTGCGCCTTCTGCCGAAAGAGGTCCGGGAGCGGTGCTTAACTCTGCAGAGCACCGTACCTTCGTCTTTAGCCTCTCTTCTCGTCTACATCTTAGCAAAAAGCTTTTCCACTCTGTCTGGCAAGGAGAAACTGTGCCAGCACAGAAAACATCTCCCATCGTGTTCTAGAGGCTGCACGGAGGTCTGCCAAGTGTTTTGCAAGAAGAGAAAGAAAGTTGTCCAAAACAGCTTGCAATCGAATGTTCATGTGAATAGAAAATGCAGGAGAGTGGTCAGGTACTGTTTTCTCTCAGTTGGCAAGCTGCGCACACAATCGCAGTGTTGTACAGCTTGTTTCATCACCTTTGCGAAGTTGCCGCTCTCTCCGGCTCCCGGAGACGAAGAAGCTGCTTCTTCGCGCAAAGACGATTCTGCCGCTCACTGTGTTCTGCAGTGTGTGTCTTCTGCCGAAAGAGGCCCGGGAGCTGTGCTTAGCTCTGCAGAGCACCATACCTGCTTCTTTAGCCTCTCTTCTCGTCTACATCTTAGCAAAAAGCTTTTCCACTCTGTCTGGCAAGGAGAAACTGTGCCAGCACAAAAAACATCTCCCATCGTGTTCTAGAGGCTGCACGGAGGTCTGCCGAGTGTTTTGCAAGAAGAGAAAGAAAGTTGTCCAAAACAGCTTGCAATCGAATGTTCATGTGAATAGAAAAGGCAGGAGAGTGGTCAGGTACTGTTTTGTCTCAGTTGGCAAGCTGCGCACACAATCGCAGTGTTGTACAGCTTGTTTCATCACCTTTGCGAAGTTGCCGCTCTCTCCGGCTCCCGGAGACGAAGAAGCTGCTTCTTCGCGCAAAGACGATTCTGCCGCTCACAGTGCTCTGCGGTGTGCGCCTCCTGCCGAAATACGCCCGGGAGCGGTGCTTAGCTCTGCAGAGCACCGTATCTTCGTCTTTAGCCTCTCTTCTCGTCTACATCTTAGCAAAAAGCTTTTCCACTCTGTCTGGCAAGGAGAAACTGTGCCAGCACAGAAAACATCTCCCATCGTGTTCTAGAGGCTGCACGGAGGTCTGCCGAGTGTTTTGCAAGAAGAGAAAGAAAGTTGTCCAAAACAGCTTGCAATCGAATGTTCATGTGAATAGAAAAGGCAGGAGAGTGGTCAGGTACTGTTTTCTCTCAGTTGGCACGCTGCGCACACAATCGCAGTGTTGTACAGCTTGTTTCATCACCTTTGCGAAGTTGCCGCTCTCTCCGGCTCCCGGAGACGAAGAAGCTGCTTCTTCGCGCAAAGACGATTCTGCCGCTCACAGTGCTCTGCGGTGTGCGCCTTCTGCCGAAAGAGCCCCGGGAGCTGTGCTTAGCTCTGAGAAGCACCATACGTGCTTCTTTAGCCTCTCTTCTCGTCTACATCTTAGCAAAAAGCTTTTCCACTCTGTCTGGCAAGGAGAAACTGTGCCAGCACAGAAAACATCTCCCATCGTGTTCTAGAGGCTGCACGGAGGTCTGCCGAGTGTTTTGCAAGAAGAGAAAGAAAGTTGTCCAAAACAGCTTGCAATCGAATGTTCATGTGAATAGAAAAGGCAGGAGAGTGGTCAGGTACTGTTTTCTCTCAGTTGGCAAGCTGCGCACACAATCGCAGTGTTGTACAGCTTGTTTCATCACCTTTGCGAAGTTGCCGCTCTCTCCGGCTCCCGGAGACGAAGAAGCTGCTTCTTCGCGCAAAGACGATTCTGCCGCTCACAGTGCTCTGCGGTGTGCGCCTTCTGCCGAAAGAGCCCCGGGAGCTGTGCTTAGCTCTGAGAAGCACCATACGTGCTTCTTTAGCCTCTCTTCTCGTCTACATCTTAGCAAAAAGCTTTTCCACTCTCTCTGGCAAGGAGAAACTGTGCCAGCACAGAAAACATCTCCCATCGTGTTCTAGAGGCTGCACGCAGGTCTGCCGAGTGTTTTGCAAGAAGAGAAAGAAAGTTGTCCAAAACAGCTTGCAATCGAATGTTCATGTGAATAGAAAAGGCAGGAGAGTGGTCAGGTACTGTTTTCTCTCAGTTGGCAAGCTGCGCACACAATCGCAGTGTTGTACAGCTTGTTTCATCACCTTTGCGAAGTTGCCGCTCTCTCCGGCTCCCGGAGACGAAGAAGCTGCTTCTTCGCGCAAAGACGATTCTGCCGCTCACAGTGCTCTGCGGTGTGCGCCTTCTGCTGAAAGACGTCCGGGAGCGGTGCTTAGCTCTGCAGAGCACCGTACCTTCGTCTTTAGCCTCTCTTCTCGTCTACATCTTAGCAAAAAGCTTTTCCACTCTGTCTGGCAAGGAGAAACTGTGCCAGCACTGAAAACATCTCCCATCGTGTTCTAGAGGCTGCACGGAGGTCTGCCGAGTGTTTTGCAAGAAGAGAAAGAAAGTTGTCCAAAACAGCTTGCAATCGAATGTTCATGTGAATAGAAAAGGCAGGAGAGTGGTCAGGTACTGTTTTCTCTCACTTGGCAAGCTGCGCACACAATCGCAGTGTTGTACAGCTTGTTTCATCACCTTTGCGAAGTTGCGCTCTCTCCGGCTCCCGGAGACGAAGAAGCTGCTTCTTCGCGCAAAGACGATTCTGCCGCTCACAGTGCTCTGCGGTGTGCGCCTTCTGCCGAAAGACGCCCGGGAGCGGTGCTTAGCTCTGCAGAGCACCGTACCTTCGTCTTTAGCCTCTCTTCTCGTCTACATCTTAGCAAAAAGCTTTTCCACTCTGTCTGGCAAGGAGAAACTGTGCCAGCACAAAAAACATCTCCCATCGTGTTCTAGAGGCTGCACGCAGGTCTGCCGAGTGTTTTGCAAGAAGAGAAAGAAAGTTGTCCAAAACAGCTTGCAATCGAATGTTCATGTGAATAGAAAAGGCAGGAGAGTGGTCAGGTACTGTTTTCTCTCAGTTGGCACGCTGCGCACACAATCGCAGTGTTGTACAGCTTGTTTCATCACCTTTGCGAAGTTGCCGCTCTCTCCGGCTCCCGGAGACGAAGAAGCTGCTTCTTCGCGCAAAGACGATTCTGCCGCTCACAGTGCTCTGCTGTGTGGGCCTTCCGCCGAAAGAGGTCCGGGAGCGGTGCTTAGCTCTGCAGAGCACCGTACCTTCGTCTTTAGCCTCTCTTCTCGTCTACATCTTAGCAAAAAGCTTTTCCACTCTGTCTGGCAAGGAGAAACTGTGCCAGCACAAAAAACATCTCCCATCATGTTCTAGAGGCTGCACGGAGGTCTGCCGAGTGTTTTGAAAGAAGAGAAAGAAAGTTGTCCAAAACAGCTTGCAATCGAATGTTCATGTGAATAGAAAAGGCAGGAGAGTGGTCAGGTACTGTTTTCTCTCAGTTGGCAAGCTGCGCACACAATCGCAGTGTTGTACAGCTTGTTTCATCACCTTTGCGAAGTTGCCGCTCTCTCCGGCTCCCGGAGACGAAGAAGCTGCTTCTTCGCGCAAAGACGATTCTGCCGCTCACAGTGCTCTGCGGTGTGCGCCTTCTGCCGAAAGAGGTCCGGGAGCTGTGCTTAGCTCTGAGAAGCACCATACGTGCTTCTTTAGCCTCTCTTCTCGTCTACATCTTAGCAAAAAGCTTTTCCACTCTGTCTGGCAAGGAGAAACTGTGCCAGCACAGAAAACATCTCCCATCGTGTTCTAGAGGCTGCACGGAGGTCTGCCGAGTGTTTTGCAAGAAGAGAAAGAAAGTTGTCCAAAACAGCTTGCAATCGAATGTTCATGTGAATAGAAAAGGCAGGAGAGTGGTCAGGTACTGTTTTCTCTCAGTTTGCAAGCTGCGCACACAATCGCAGTGTTGTACAGCTTGTTTCATCACCTTTGCGAAGTTGCCGCTCTCTCCGGCTCCCGGAGACGAAGAAGCTGCTTCTTCGCGCAAAGACGATTCTGCCGCTCACAGTGCTCTGCGGTGTGCGCCTTCTGCCGAAAGAGGCCCGGGAGCGGTGCTTAGCTCTGCAGAGCACCGTACCTTCGTCTTTAGCCTCTCTTCTCGTCTACATCTTAGCAAAAAGCTTTTCCACTCTGTCTGGCAAGGAGAAACTGTGCCAGCACAGAAAACATCTCCCATTGTGTTCTAGAGGCTGCACGGAGGTCTGCCGAGTGTTTTGCAAGAAGAGAGAGAAAGTTGTCCAAAACAGCTTGCAATCGAATGTTCATGTGAATAGAAAAGGCAGGAGAGTGGTCAGGTACTGTTTTCTCTCAGTTGGCAAGCTGCGCACACAATCGCAGTGTTGTACAGCTTGTTTCATCACCTTTGCGAAGTTGCCGCTCTCTCCGGCTCCCGGAGACGAAGAAGCTGCTTCTTCGCGCAAAGACGATTCTGCCGCTCACAGTGCTCTGCGGTGTGCGCCTTCTGCCGACAGAGGTCCGGGAGCGGTGCTTAGCTCTGCAGAGCACCGTACCTTCGTCTTTAGCCTCTCTTCTCGTCTACATCTTAGCAAAAAGCTTTTCCACTCTTTCTGGCAGGGAGAAACTGTGCCAGCACAGAAAACATCTCCCATCGTGTTCTAGAGGCTGCACGGAGGTCTGCCGAGTGTTTTGCACGAAGAGAAATAAAGTTGTCCAAAACAGCTTGCAATCGAATGTTCATGTGAATAGAAAAGGCAGGAGAGTGATCAGGTACAGTTTGCTCTCAGTTGGCAAGCTGCGCACACAATCGCAGTGTTGTACAGCTTGTTTCATCACCTTTGCAAAGTGTCCGCTCTCTCCGGCTCCCGGAGACGAAGAAGCTGCTTCTTCGCGCAAAGACGATTCTGCCGCTCACTCTGCTCTGCGGTGTGCGCCTTCTGCCGAAAGAGGTCTGGGAGCGGTGCTTAACTCTGCAGAGCACCGTACCTTCGTCTTTAGCCTCTCTTCTCGTCTACATCTTAGCAAAAAGCTTTTCCACTCTGTCTGGCAAGGAGAAACTGTGCCAGCACAGAAAACATCTCCCATCGTGTTCTAGAGGCTGCACGGAGGTCTGCCAATTGTTTTGCAAGAAGAGAAAGAAAGTTGTCCAAAACAGCTTGCAATCGAATGTTCATGTGAATAGAAAATGCAGGAGAGTGGTCAGGTACTGTTTTCTCTCAGTTGGCAAGCTGCGCACACAATCGCAGTGTTGTACAGCTTGTTTCATCACCTTTGCGAAGTTGCCGCTCTCTCCGGCTCCCGGAGACGAAGAAGCTGCTTCTTCGCGCAAAGACGATTCTGCCGCTCACTGTGTTCTGCAGTGTGTGCCTTCTGCCGAAAGAGGCCCGGGAGCTGTGCTTAGCTCTGCAGAGCACCATACCTGCTTCTTTAGCCTCTCTTCTCGTCTACATCTTAGCAAAAAGCTTTTCCACTCTTTCTGGCAAGGAGAAACTGTGCCAGCACAAAAAAAATCTCCCATCGTGTTCTAGAGGCTGCACGGAGGTCTGCCGAGTGTTTTGCAAGAAGAGAAAGAAAGTTGTCCAAAACAGCTTGCAATCGAATGTTCATGTGAATAGAAAAGGCAGGAGAGTGGTCAGGTACTGTTTTCTCTCAGTTGGCAAGCTGCGCACACAATCGCAGTCTTGTACAGCTTGTTTCATCACCTTTGCCAAGTTGCCGCTCTCTCCGGCTCCCGGAGACGAAGAAGCTGCTTCTTCGCGCAAAGACGATTCTGCCGCTCACAGTGCTCTGCGGTGTGCGCCTTCTGCCGAAAGACGCCCGGGAGCGGTGCTTAGCTCTGCAGAGCACCGTACCTTCGTCTTTAGCCTCTCTTCTCGTCTACATCTTAGCAAAAAACTTTTCCACTCTGTCTGGCAAGGAGAAACTGTGCCAGCACAGAAAACATCTCCCATCGTGTTCTAGAGGCTGCACGGAGGTCTGCCGAGTGTTTTGCAAGAAGAGAAAGAAAGTTGTCCAAAACAGCTTGCAATCGAATGTTCATGTGAATAGAAAAGGCAGGAGAGTGGTCAGGTACTGTTTTCTCTCAGTTGGCATGCTGCGCACACAATCGCAGTGTTGTACAGCTTGTTTCATCACCTTTGCGAAGTTGCCGCTCTCTCCGGCTCCCGGAGACGAAGAAGCTGCTTCTTCGCGCAAAGACGATTCTGCCGCTCACAGTGCTCTGCGGTGTGCGCCTTCTGCCGAAAGAGCCCCGGGAGCTGTGCTTAGCTCTGAGAAGCACCATACGTGCTTCTTTAGCCTCTCTTCTCGTCTACATCTTAGCAAAAAGCTTTTCCACTCTCTCTGGCAAGGAGAAACTGTGCCAGCACAGAAAACATCTCCCATCGTGTTCTAGAGGCTGCACGCAGGTCTGCCGAGTGTTTTGCAAGAAGAGAAAGAAAGTTGTCCAAAACAGCTTGCAATCGAATGTTCATGTGAATAGAAAAGGCAGGAGAGTGGTCAGGTACTGTTTTCTCTCAGTTGGCAAGCTGCGCACACAATCGCAGTGTTGTACAGCTTGTTTCATCACCTTTGCGAAGTTGCCGCTCTCTCCGGCTCCCGGAGACAAAGAAGCTGCTTCTTCGCGCAAAGACGATTCTGCCGCTCACAGTGCTCTGCTGTGTGGGCCTTCCGCCGAAAGAGGTCCGGGAGCGGTGCTTAGCTCTGCAGAGCACCGTACCTTCGTCTTTAGCCTCTCTTCTCGTCTACATCTTAGCAAAAAGCTTTTCCACTCTGTCTGGCAAGGAGAAACTGTGCCAGCACAAAAAACATCTCCCATCATGTTCTAGAGGCTGCACGGAGGTCTGCCGAGTGTTTTGAAAGAAGAGAAAGAAAGTTGTCCAAAACAGCTTGCAATCCAATGTTCATGTGAATAGAAAAGGCAGGAGAGTGGTCAGGTACTGTTTTCTCTCAGTTGGCAAGCTGCGCACACAATCGCAGTGTTGTACAGCTTGTTTCATCACCTTTGCGAAGTTGCCGCTCTCTCCGGCTCCCGGAGACGAAGAAGCTGCTTCTTCGCGCAAAGACGATTCTGCCGCTCACAGTGCTCTGCGGTGTGCGCCTTCTGCCGAAAGAGGTCCGGGAGCTGTGCTTAGCTCTGAGAAGCACCATACGTGCTTCTTTAGCCTCTCTTCTCGTCTACATCTTAGCAAAAAGCTTTTCCACTCTGTCTGGCAAGGAGAAACTGTGCCAGCACAGAAAACATCTCCCATCGTGTTCTAGAGGCTGCACGGAGGTCTGCAGAGTGTTTTGCAAGAAGAGAAAGAAAGTTGTCCAAAACAGCTTGCAATCGAATGTTCATGTGAATAGAAAAGGCAGGAGAGTGGTCAGGTACTGTTTTCTCTCAGTTGGCAAGCTGCGCACACAATCGCAGTGTTGTACAGCTTGTTTCATCACCTTTGCGAAGTTGCCGCTCTCTCCGGCTCCCGGAGACGAAGAAGCTGCTTCTTCGCGCAAAGACGATTCTGCCGCTCACAGTGCTCTGCGGTGTGCGCCTTCTGCCGAAAGAGGTCCGGGAGCGGGGCGCAGCTCTGCAGAGCACCGTACCTTCGTCTTTAGCCTCTCTTCTCGTCTACATCTTAGCAAAAAGCTTTTCCACTCTGTCTGGCAAGGAGAAACTGTGCCAGCACAAAAAACATCTCCCATCGTGTTCTAGAGGCTGCACGGAGGTCTGCCGAGTGTTTTGCAAGAAGAGAAAGAAAGTTGTCCAAAACAGCTTGCAATCGAATGTTCATGTGAATAGAAAAGGCAGGAGAGTGGTCAGGTACTGTTTTCTCTCAGTTGGCAAGCTGCGCACACAATCGCAGTCTTGTACAGCTTGTTTCATCACCTTTGCGAAGTTGCCGCTCTCTCCGGCTCCCGGAGACGAAGAAGCTGCTTCTTCGCGCAAAGACGATTCTGCCGCTCACAGTGCTCTGCGGTGTGCGCCTTCTGCCGAAAGACGCCCGGGAGCGGTGCTTAGCTCTGCAGAGCACCGTACCTTCGTCTTTAGCCTCTCTTCTCGTCTACATCTTAGCAAAAAGCTTTTCCACTCTGTCTGGCAAGGAGAAACTGTGCCAGCACAGAAAACATCTCCCATTGTGTTCTAGAGGCTGCACGGAGGTCTGCCAAGTGTTTTGCAAGAAGAGAGAGAATGTTGTCCAAAACAGCTTGCAATCGAATGTTCATGTGAATAGAAAATGCAGGAGAGTGGTCAGGTACTGTTTTCTCTCAGTTGGCAAGCTGCGCACACAATCGCAGTGTTGTACAGCTTGTTTCATCACCTTTGCGAAGTTGCCGCTCTCTCCGGCTCCCGGAGACGAAGAAGCTGCTTCTTCGCGCAAAGACGATTCTGCCGCTCACAGTGCTCTGCGGTGTGCGCCTTCTGCCGACAGAGGTCCGGGAGCGGTGCTTAGCTCTGCAGAGCACCGTACCTTCGTCTTTAGCCTCTCTTCTCGTCTACATCTTAGCAAAAAGCTTTTCCACTCTTTCTGGCAGGGAGAAACTGTGCCAGCACAGAAAACATCTCCCATCGTGTTCTAGAGGCTGCACGGAGGTCTGCAGAGTGTTTTGCACGAAGAGAAAGAAAGTTGTCCAAAACAGCTTGCAATCGAATGTTCATGTGAATAGAAAAGGCAGGAGAGTGATCAGGTACTGTTTTCTCTCAGTTGGCAAGCTGCGCACACAATCGCAGTGTTGTACAGCTTGTTTCATCACCTTTGCCAAGTTGCCGCTCTCTCCGGCTCCCGGAGACGAAGAAGCTGCTTCTTCGCGCAAAGACGATTCTGCCGCTCACTCTGCTCTGCGGTGTGCGCCTTCTGCCGAAAGAGGTCCGGGAGCGGTGCTTAGCTCTGCAGAGCACCGTACCTTCGTCTTTAGCCTCTCTTCTCGTCTACATCTTAGCAAAAAGCTTTTCCACTCTGTCTGGCAAGGAGAAACTGTGCCAGCACAAAAAACATCTCCCATCGTGTTCTAGAGGCTGCACGGAGGTCTGCTGAGTGTTTTGCAAGAAGAGAAAGAAAGTTGTCCAAAACAGCTTGCAATCGAATGTTCATGTGAATAGAAAAGGCAGGAGAGTGGTCAGGTACTGTTTTCTCTCAGTTGGCAAGCTGCGCACACAATCGCAGTGTTGTACAGCTTGTTTCATCACCTTTGCGAAGTTGCCGCTCTCTCCGGCTCCCGGAGACGAAGAAGCTGCTTCTTCGCGCAAAGACGATTCTGCCGCTCACTGTGTTCTGCAGTGTGTGTCTTCTGCCGAAAGAGGCCCGGGAGCTGTGCTTAGCTCTGCAGAGCACCATACCTGCTTCTTTAGCCTCTCTTCTCGTCTACATCTTAGCAAAAAGCTTTTCCACTCTTTCTGGCAAGGAGAAACTGTGCCAGCACAAAAAACATCTCCCATCGTGTTCTAGAGGCTGCACGGAGGTCTGCCGAGTGTTTTGCAAGAAGAGAAAGAAAGTTGTCCAAAACAGCTTGCAATCGAATGTTCATGTGAATAGAAAAGGCAGGAGAGTGGTCAGGTACTGTTTTCTCTCAGTTGGCAAGCTGCGCACACAATCGCAGTCTTGTACAGCTTGTTTCATCACCTTTGCCAAGTTGCCGCTCTCTCCGGCTCCCGGAGACGAAGAAGCTGCTTCTTCGCGCAAAGACGATTCTGCCGCTCACAGTGCTCTGCGGTGTGCGCCTCCTGCCGAAAGACGCCCGGGAGCGGTGCTTAGCTCTGCAGAGCACCGTACCTTCGTCTTTAGCCTCTCTTCTCGTCTACATCTTAGCAAAAAGCTTTTCCACTCTGTCTGTCAAGGAGAAACTGTGCCAGCACAGAAAACATCTCCCATCGTGTTCTAGAGGCTGCACGGAGGTCTGCCGAGTGTTTTGCAAGAAGAGAAAGAAAGTTGTCCAAAACAGCTTGCAATCGAATGTTCATGTGAATAGAAAAGGCAGGAGAGTGGTCAGGTACTGTTTTCTCTCAGTTGGCACGCTGCGCACACAATCGCAGTGTTGTACAGCTTGTTTCATCACCTTTGCGAAGTTGCCGCTCTCTCCGGCTCCCGGAGACGAAGAAGCTGCTTCTTCGCGCAAAGACGATTCTGCCGCTCACAGTGCTCTGCGGTGTGCGCCTTCTGCCGAAAGAGCCCCGGGAGCTGTGCTTAGCTCTGAGAAGCACCATACGTGCTTGTTTAGCCTCTCTTCTCGTCTACATCTTAGCAAAAAGCTTTTCCACTCTGTCTGGCAAGGAGAAACTTTGCCAGCACAGAAAACATCTCCCATCGTGTTCTAGAGTCTGCACGGAGGTCTGCCGAGTGTTTTGCAAGAAGAGAAAGAAAGTTGTCCAAAACAGCTTGCAATCGAATGTTCATGTGAATAGAAAAGGCAGGAGAGTGGTCAGGTACTGTTTTCTCTCAGTTGGCAAGCTGCGCACACAATCGCAGTGTTGTACAGCTTGTTTCATCACCTTTGCGAAGTTGCCGCTCTCTCCGGCTCCCGGAGACGAAGAAGCTGCTTCTTCGCGCAAAGACGATTCTGCCGCTCACAGTGCTCTGCGGTGTGCGCCTTCTGCTGAAAGACGTCCGGGAGCGGTGCTTAGCTCTGCAGAGCACCGTACCTTCGTCTTTAGCCTCTCTTCTCGTCTACATCTTAGCAAAAAGCTTTTCCACTCTGTCTGGCAAGGAGAAACTGTGCCAGCACAGAAAACATCTCCCATCGTGTTCTAGAGGCTGCACGGAGGTCTGCCGAGTGTTTTGCAAGAAGAGAAAGAAAGTTGTCCAAAACAGCTTGCAATCGAATGTTCATGTGAATAGAAAAGGCAGGAGAGTGGTCAGGTACTGTTTTCTCTCAGTTGGCAAGCTGCGCACACAATCACAGTCTTGTACAGCTTGTTTCATCACCTTTGCGAAGTTGCCGCTCTCTCCGGCTCCCGGAGACGAAGAAGCTGCTTCTTCGCGCAAAGACGATTCTGCCGCTCACAGTGCTCTGCTGTGTGCGCCTTCTGCCGAAAGAGGCCCGGGAGCGGTGCTTAGCTCTGCAGAGCACCGTACCTTCGTCTTTAGCCTCTCTTCTCGTCTACATCTTAGCAAAAAGCTTTTCCACTCTGTCTGGCAAGGAGAAACTGTGCCAGCACAAAAAACATCTCCCATCGTGTTCTAGAGGCTGCACGGAGGTCTGCCGAGTGTTTTGCAAGAAGAGAAAGAAAGTTGTCCAAAACAGCTTGCAATCGAATGTTCATGTGAATAGAAAAGGCAGGAGAGTGGTCAGGTACTGTTTTCTCTCAGTTGGCAAGCTGCGCACACAATCGCAGTGTTGTACAGCTTGTTTCATCACCTTTGCGAAGTTGCCGCTCTCTCCGGCTCCCGGAGACGAAGAAGCTGCTTCTTCGCGCAAAGACGATTCTGCCGCTCACAGTGCTCTGCTGTGTGCGCCTTCTGCCGAAAGAGGCCCGGGAGCGGTGCTTAGCTCTGCAGAGCACCGTACCTTCGTCTTTAGCCTCTCTTCTCGTCTACATCTTAGCAAAAAGCTTTTCCACTCTGTCTGGCAAGGAGAAACTGTGCCAGCACAAAAAACATCTCCCATCGTGTTCTAGAGGCTGCACGGAGGTCTGCCGAGTGTTTTGCCAGAAGAGAAAGAAAGTTGTCCAAAACAGCTTGCAATCGAATGTTCATGTGAATAGAAAAGGCAGGAGAGTGGTCAGGTACTGTTTTCTCTCAGTTGGCACGCTGCGCACACAATCGCAGTGTTGTACAGCTTGTTTCATCACCTTTGCGAAGTTGCCGCTCTCTCCGGCTCCCGGAGACGAAGAAGCTGCTTCTTCGCGCAAAGACGATTCTGCCGCTCACAGTGCTCTGCGGTGTGCGCCTTCTGCCGAAAGAGCCCCGGGAGTTGTGCTTAGCTCTGAGAAGCACCATACGTGCTTCTTTAGCCTCTCTTCTCGTCTACATCTTAGCAAAAAGCTTTTCCACTCTGTCTGGCAAGGAGAAACTGTGCCAGCACTGAAAACATCTCCCATCGTGTTCTACAGGCTCCACGGAGGTCTGCCGAGTGTTTTGCAAGAAGAGAAAGAAAGTTGTCCAAAACAGCTTCCAATCGAATGTTCATGTGAATAGAAAAGGCAGGAGAGTGGTCAGGTACTGTTTTCTCTCAGTTGGCAAGCTGCGCACACAATCGCAGTGTTGTACAGCTTGTTTCATCACCTTTGCGAAGTTGCCGCTCTCTCCGGCTCCCGGAGACAAAGAAGCTGCTTCTTCGCGCAAAGACGATTCTGCCGCTCACAGTGCTCTGCGGTGTGCGCCTTCTGCCGAAAGACGCCCGGGAGCGGTGCTTAGCTCTGCAGAGCACCGTACCTTCGTCTTTAGCCTCTCTTCTCGTCTACATCTTAGCAAAAAGCTTTTCCACTCTGTCTGGCAAGGAGTAACTGTGCCAGCACAAAAAACATCTCCCATCGTGTTCTAGAGGCTGCACGCAGGTCTGCCGAGTGTTTTGCAAGAAGAGAAAGAAAGTTGTCCAAAACAGCTTGCAATCGAATGTTCATGTGAATAGAAAAGGCAGGAGAGTGGTCAGGTACTGTTTTCTCTCAGTTGGCACGCTGCGCACACAATCGCAGTGTTGTACAGCTTGTTTCATCACCTTTGCGAAGTTGCCGCTCTCTCCGGCTCCCGGAGACGAAGAAGCTGCTTCTTCGCGCAAAGACGATTCTGCCGCTCACAGTGCTCTGCGGTGTGCGCCTTCTGCCGAAAGAGCCCCGGGAGTTGTGCTTAGCTCTGAGAAGCACCATACGTGCTTCTTTAGCCTCTCTTCTCGTCTACATCTTAGGAAAAAGCTTTTCCACTCTGTCTGGCAAGGAGAAACTGTGCCAGCACAGAAAACATCTCCCATCGTGTTCTACAGGCTCCACGGAGGTCTGCCGAGTGTTTTGCAAGAAGAGAAAGAAAGTTGTCCAAAACAGCTTGCAATCGAATGTTCATGTGATTACAAAAGGCAGGAGAGTGGTCAGGTACTGTTTTCTCTCAGTTGGCAAGCTGCGCACACAATCGCAGTGTTGTACAGCTTGTTTCATCACCTTTGCGAAGTTGCCGCTCTCTCCGGCTCCCGGAGACGAAGAAGCTGCTTCTTCGCGCAAAGACGATTCTGCCGCTCACAGTGCTCTGCGGTGTGCGCCTTCTGCCGAAAGAGGCCCGGGAGCGGTGCTTAGCTCTGCAGAGCACCGTACCTTCGTCTTTAGCCTCTCTTCTCGTCTACATCTTAGCAAAAAGCTTTTCCACTCTGTCTGGCAAGGAGAAACTGTGCCAGCACAGAAAACATCTCCCATCGTGTTCTAGAGGCTGCACGGAGGTCTGCCGAGTGTTTTGCAAGAAGAGAAAGAAAGTTGTCCAAAACAGCTTGCAATCGAATGTTCATGTGATTACAAAAGGCAGGAGAGTGGTCAGGTACTGTTTTCTCTCAGTTGGCAAGCTGCGCACACAATCGCAGTGTTGTACAGCTTGTTTCATCACCTTTGCGAAGTTGCCGCTCTCTCCGGCTCCCGGAGACAAAGAAGCTGCTTCTTCGCGCAAAGACGATTCTGCCGCTCACAGTGCTCTGCGGTGTGCGCCTTCTGCCGAAAGACGCTCGGGAGCGGTGCTTAGCTCTGCAGAGCACCGTACCTTCCTCTTTAGCCTCTCTTCTCGTCTACATCTTAGCAAAAAGCTTTTCCACTCTGTCTGGCAAGGAGAAACTGTGCCAGCACAGAAAACATCTCCCATCGTGTTCTAGAGGCTGCACGGAGGTCTGCCGAGTGTTTTGCAAGAAGAGAAAGAAAGTTGTCCAAAACAGCTTCCAATCGAATGTTCATGTGAATAGAAAATGCAGGAGAGTGGTCAGGTACTGTTTTCTCTCAATTGGAAAGCTGCGCACACAATCGCAGTGTTGTACAGCTTGTTTCATCACCTTTGCGAAGTTGCCGCTCTCTCCGGCTCCCGGAGACGAAGAAGCTGCTTCTTCGCGCAAAGACGATTCTGCCGCTCATAGTGATCTGCGGTGTGCGCCTTCTGCCGAAAGACGCCCGGGAGCGGTGCTTAGCTCTGCAGAGCACCGTACCTTCGTCTTTAGCCTCTCTTCTCGTCTACATCTTAGCAAAAAGCTTTTCCACTCTGTCTGGCAAGGAGAAACTTTGCCAGCACAGAAAACATCTCCCATCGTGTTCTAGAGGCTGCACGGATGTCTGCCAAGTGTTTTGCAAGAAGAGAAAGAAAGTTGTCCAAAACAGCTTGCAATCGAATGTTCATGTGAATAGAAAAGGCAGGAGAGTGGTCAGGTACTGTTTTCTCTCAGTTGGCAAGCTGCGCACACAATCGCAGTGTTGTACAGCTTGTTTCATCACCTTTGCGAAGTTGCCGCTCTCTCCGGCTCCCGGAGACGAAGAAGCTGCTTCTTCGCGCAAAGACGATTCTGCTGCTCACAGTGCTCTGCGGAGTGCGCCTTCTGCCGAAAGAGGCCCGGGAGCGGTGCTTAGCTCTGCAGAGCACCGTACTTTCGTCTTTAGCCTCTCTTCTCGTCTACATCTTATCAAAAAGCTTTTCCACTCTGTCTGGCAAGGAGAAACTGTGCCAGCACAAAAAACATCTCCCATCGTGTTCTAGAGGCTGCACGCAGGTCTGCCGAGTGTTTTGCAAGAAGAGAAAGAAAGTTGTCCAAAACAGCTTGCAATCGAATGTTCATGTGATTACAAAAGGCAGGAGAGTGGTCAGGTACTGTTTTCTCTCAGTTGGCAAGCTGCGCACACAATCGCAGTGTCGTACAGCTTGTTTCATCACCTTTGCGAAGTTGCCGCTCTCTCCGGCTCCCGGAGACGAAGAAGCTGCTTCTTCGCGCAAAGACGATTCTGCCGCTCACAGTGATCTGCGGTGTGCGCCTTCTGCCGAAAGAGGTTCGGGAGCGGTGCTTAGCTCTGCAGAGCACCGTACCTTCGTCTTTAGCCTCTCTTCTCGTTTACATCTTAGCAAAAAGCTTTTCCACTCTGTCTGGCAAGGAGAAACTGTGCCAGCACAGAAAACATCTCCCATCGTGTTCTAGAGGCTGCACGCAGGTCTGCCGAGTGTTTTGCAAGAAGAGAAAGAAAGTTGTCCAAAACAGCTTGCAATCCAATGTTCATGTGAATAGAAAAGGCAGGAGAGTGGTCAGGTACTGTTTTCTCTCAGTTGGCAAGATGCGCACACAATCGCAGTGTTGTACAGCTTGTTTCATCACCTTTGCGAAGTTGCCGCTCTCTCCGGCTCCCGGAGACGAAGAAGCTGCTTCTTCGCGCAAAGACGATTCTGCCGCTCACAGTGCTCTGCAGTGTGCGCCTTCTGCCGAAAGAGGTCCGGGAGCGGTGCTTAGCTCTGCAGAGCACCGTACCTTCGTCTTTAGCCTCTCTTCTCGTCTACATCTTAGCAAAAAGCTTTTCCACTCTGTCTGGCAAGGAGAAACTGTGCCAGCACAGAAAACATCTCCCATCGTGTTCTAGAGGCTGCACGGAGGTCTGCCGAGTGTTTTGCAAGAAGAGAAAGAAAGTTGTCCAAAACAGCTTGCAATCGAATGTTCATGTGATTACAAAAGGCAGGAGAGTGGTCAGGTACTGTTTTCTCTCAGTTGGCAAGCTGCGCACACAATCGCAGTGTTGTACAGCTTGTTTCATCACCTTTGCGAAGTTGCCGCTCTCTCCGGCTCCCGGAGACAAAGAAGCTGCTTCTTCGCGCAAAGACGATTCTGCCGCTCACAGTGCTCTGCGGTGTGCGCCTTCTGCCGAAAGACGCTCGGGAGCGGTGCTTAGCTCTGCAGAGCACCGTACCTTCGTCTTTAGCCTCTCTTCTCGTCTACATCTTATCAAAAAGCTTTTCCACTCTGTCTGGCAAGGAGAAACTGTGCCAGCACAGAAAACATCTCCCATCGTGTTCTACAGGCTCCACGGAGGTCTGCCGAGTGTTTTGCAAGAAGAGAAAGAAAGTTGTCCAAAACAGCTTCCAATCGAATGTTCATGTGAATAGAAAATGCAGGAGAGTGGTCAGGTACTGTTTTCTCTCAGTTGGCAAGCTGCGCACACAATCGCAGTGTCGTACAGCTTGTTTCATCACCTTGCGAAGTTGCCGCTCTCTCCGGCTCCCGGAGACGAAGAAGCTGCTTCTTCGCGCAAAGACGATTCTGCCGCTCACAGTGATCTGCGGTGTGCGCCTTCTGCCGAAAGAGGTCCGGGAGCGGTGCTTAGCTCTGCAGAGCACCGCACCTTCGTCTTTAGCCTCTCTTCTCGTTTACATCTTAGCAAAAAGCTTTTCCACTCTGTCTGGCAAGGAGAAACTGTGCCAGCACAGAAAACATCTCCCATCGTGTTCTAGAGGCTGCACGCAGGTCTGCCGAGTGTTTTGCAAGAAGAGAAAGAAAGTTGTCCAAAACAGCTTCCAATCCAATGTTCATGTGAATAGAAAAGGCAGGAGAGTGGTCAGGTACTGTTTTCTCTCAGTTGGCACGCAGCGCACACAATCGCAGTGTTGTACAGCTTGTTTCATCACCTTTGCGAAGTTGCCGCTCTCTCCGGCTCCCGGAGACGAAGAAGCTGCTTCTTCGCGCAAAGACGATTCTGCCGCTCACAGTGCTCTGCTGTGTGCGCCTTCTGCCGAAAGAGGTCCGGGAGCGGTGCTTAGCTCTGCAGAGCACCGTACCTTCGTCTTTAGCCTCTCTTCTCGTCTACATCTTAGCAAAAAGCTTTTCCACTCTGTCTGGCAAGGAGAAACTGTGCCAGCACAGAAAACATCTCCCATCGTGTTCTAGAGGCTGCACGGAGGTCTGCCGAGTGTTTTGCAAGAAGAGAAAGAAAGTTGTCCAAAACAGCTTGCAATCGAATGTTCATGTGATTACAAAAGGCAGGAGAGTGGTCAGGTACTGTTTTCTCTCAGTTGGCAAGCTGCGCACACAATCGCAGTGTTGTACAGCTTGTTTCATCACCTTTGCGAAGTTGCCGCTCTCTCCGGCTCCCGGAGACAAAGAAGCTGCTTCTTCGCGCAAAGACGATTCTGCCGCTCACAGTGCTCTGCGGTGTGCGCCTTCTGCCGAAAGACGCTCGGAAGCGGTGCTTAGCTCTGCAGAGCACCGTACCTTCGTCTTTAGCCTCTCTTCTCGTCTACATCTTAGCAAAAAGCTTTTCCACTCTGTCTGGCAAGGAGAAACTGTGCCAGCACAGAAAACATCTCCCATCGTGTTCTAGAGGCTGCACGGAGGTCTGCCGAGTGTTTTGCAAGAAGAGAAAGAAAGTTGTCCAAAACAGCTTCCAATCGAATGTTCATGTGAATAGAAAATGCAGGAGAGTGGTCAGGTACTGTTTTCTCTCAATTGGAAATCTGCGCACACAATCGCAGTGTTGTACAGCTTGTTTCATCACCTTTGCGAAGTTGCCGCTCTCTCCGGCTCCCGGAGACGAAGAAGCTGCTTCTTCGCGCAAAGACGATTCTGCCGCTCATAGTGATCTGCGGTGTGCGCCTTCTGCCGAAAGACGCCCGGGAGCGGTGCTTAGCTCTGCAGAGCACCGTACCTTCGTCTTTAGCCTCTCTTCTCGTCTACATCTTAGCAAAAAGCTTTTCCACTCTGTCTGGCAAGGAGAAACTTTGCCAGCACAGAAAACATCTCCCATCGTGTTCTAGAGGCTGCACGGATGTCTGCCAAGTGTTTTGCAAGAAGAGAAAGAAAGTTGTCCAAAACAGCTTGCAATCGAATGTTCATGTGAATAGAAAAGGCAGGAGAGTGGTCAGGTACTGTTTTCTCTCAGTTGGCAAGCTGCGCACACAATCGCAGTGTTGTACAGCTTGTTTCATCACCTTTGCCAAGTTGCCGCTCTCTCCGGCTCCCGGAGACGAAGAAGCTGCTTCTTCGCGCAAAGACGATTCTGCCGCTCACAGTGCTCTGCGGAGTGCGCCTTCTGCCGAAAGACGCCCGGGAGCGGTGCTTAGCTCTGCAGAGCACCGTACTTTCGTCTTTAGCCTCTCTTCTCGTCTACATCTTATCAAAAAGCTTTTCCACTCTGTCTGGCAAGGAGAAACTGTGCCAGCACAAAAAACATCTCCCATCGTGTTCTAGAGGCTGCACGGAGGTCTGCCGAGTGTTTTGCAAGAAGAGAAAGAAAGTTGTCCAAAACAGCTTGCAATCGAATGTTCATGTGAATAGAAAAGGCAGGAGAGTGGTCAGGTACTGTTTTCTCTCAGTTGGCAAGCTGCGCACACAATCGCAGTGTCGTACAGCTTGTTTCATCACCTTTGCCAAGTTGCCGCTCTCTCCGGCTCCCGGAGACGAAGAAGCTGCTTCTTCGCGCAAAGACGATTCTGCCGCTCATAGTGCTCTGCAGTGTGCGCCTTCTGCCGAAAGAGGTCCGGGAGCGGTGCTTAGCTCTGCAGAGCACCGTACCTTCGTCTTTAGCCTCTCTTCTCGTCTACATCTTAGCAAAAAGCTTTTCCACTCTGTCTGGCAAGGAGAAACTGTGCCAGCACAGAAAACATCTCCCATCGTGTTCTAGAGGCTGCACGCAGGTCTGCCGAGTGTTTTGCAAGAAGAGAAAGAAAGTTGTCCAAAACAGCTTGCAATCGAATGTTCATGTGAATAGAAAAGGCAGGAGAGTGGTCAGGTACTGTTTTCTCTCAGTTGGCAAGATGCGCACACAATCGCAGTGTTGTACAGCTTGTTTCATCACCTTTGCGAAGTTGCCGCTCTCTCCGGCTCCCGGAGACGAAGAAGCTGCTTCTTCGCGCAAAGACGATTCTGCCGCTCACAGTGCTCTGCGGTGTGCGCCTTCTGCCGAAAGAGGTCCGGGAGCGGTGCTTAGCTCTGCAGAGCTCCGTACCTTCGTCTTTAGCCTCTCTTCTCGTCTACATCTTAGCAAAAAGCTTTTCCACTCTGTCTGGCAAGGAGAAACTGTGCCAGCACAGAAAACATCTCCCATCGTGTTCTAGAGGCTGCACGGAGGTCTGCCGAGTGTTTTGCAAGAAGAGAAAGAAAGTTGTCCAAAACAGCTTCCAATCGAATGTTCATGTGATTACAAAAGGCAGGAGAGTGGTCAGGTACTGTTTTCTCTCAGTTGGCAAGCTGCGCACACAATCGCAGTGTTGTACAGCTTGTTTCATCACCTTTGCGAAGTTGCCGCTCTCTCCGGCTCCCGGAGACGAAGAAGCTGCTTCTTCGCGCAAAGACGATTCTGCCGCTCACAGTGCTCTTCTGTGTGCGCCTTCTGCCGAAAGAGGCCCGGGAGCGGTGCTTAGCTCTGCAGAGCACCGTACCTTCGTCTTTAGCCTCTCTTCTCGTCTACATCTTAGCAAAAAGCTTTTCCACTCTGTCTGGCAAGGAGAAACTGTGCCAGCACAAAAAACATCTCCCATCGTGTTCTAGAGGCTGCACGGAGGTCTGCCGAGTGTTTTGCAAGAAGAGAAAGAAAGTTGTCCAAAACAGCTTCCAATCGAATGTTCATGTGAATAGAAAAGGCAGGAGAGTGGTCAGGTACTGTTTTCTCTCAGTTGGCACGCTGCGCACACAATCGCAGTGTTGTACAGCTTGTTTCATCACCTTTGCGAAGTTGCCGCTCTCTCCGGCTCCCGGAGACGAAGAAGCTGCTTCTTCGCGCAAAGACGATTCTGCCGCTCACAGTGCTCTGCGGTGTGCGCCTTCTGCCGAAAGAGCCCCGGGAGTTGTGCTTAGCTCTGAGAAGCACCATCCGTGCTTCTTTAGCCTCTCTTCTCGTCTACATCTTAGCAAAAAGCTTTTCCACTCTGTCTGGCAAGGAGAAACTGTGCCAGCACAGAAAACATCTCCCATCGTGTTCTAGAGGCTCCACGGAGGTCTGCCGAGTGTTTTGCAAGAAGAGAAAGAAAGTTGTCCAAAACAGCTTCCAATCGAATGTTCATGTGAATAGAAAAGGCAGGAGAGTGGTCAGGTACTGTTTTCTCTCAGTTGGCAAGCTGCGCACACAATCGCAGTCTTGTACAGCTTGTTTCATCACCTTTGCGAAGTTGCCGCTCTCTCCGGCTCCCGGAGACGAAGAAGCTGCTTCTTCGCGCAAAGACGATTCTGCCGCTCACAGTGCTCTGCGGTGTGCGCCTTCTGCCGAAAGACGCCCGGGAGCGGTGCTTAGCTCTGCAGAGCACCGTACTTTCGTCTTTAGCCTCTCTTCTCGTCTACATCTTATCAAAAAGCTTTTCCACTCTGTCTGGCAAGGAGAAACTGTGCCAGCACAACAAACATCTCCCATCGTGTTCTAGAGGCTGCACGGAGGTCTGCCGAGTGTTTTGCAAGAAGAGAAAGAAAGTTGTCCAAAACAGCTTGCAATCGAATGTTCATGTGAATAGAAAAGGCAGGAGAGTGGTCAGGTACTGTTTTCTCTCACTTGGCAAGCTGCGCACACAATCGCAGTGTTGTACAGCTTGTTTCATCACCTTTGCGAAGTTGCCGCTCTCTCCGGCTCCCGGAGACGAAGAAGCTGCTTCTTCGCGCAAAGACGATTCTGCCGCTCACAGTGCTCTGCTGGGTGCGCCTTCCGCCGAAAGAGGTCCGGGAGCGGTGCTTAGCTCTGCAGAGCACCGTACCTTCGTCTTTAGCCTCTCTTCTCGTCTACATCTTAGCAAAAAGCTTTTCCACTCTGTCTGGCAAGGAGAAACTGTGCCAGCACAAAAAACATCTCCCATCATGTTCTAGAGGCTGCACGCAGGTCTGCCGAGTGTTTTGAAAGAAGAGAAAGAAAGTTGTCCAAAACAGCTTGCAATCCAATGTTCATGTGAATAGAAAAGGCAGGAGAGTGGTCAGGTACTGTTTTCTCTCAGTTGGCAAGCTGCGCACACAATCGCAGTGTTGTACAGCTTGTTTCATCACCTTTGCGAAGTTGCCGCTCTCTCCGGCTCCCGGAGACGAAGAAGCTGCTTCTTCGCGCAAAGACGATTCTGCCGCTCACAGTGCTCTGCGGTGTGCGCCTTCTGCCGAAAGAGGTCCGGGAGCTGTGCTTAGCTCTGAGAAGCACCATACGTGCTTCTTTAGCCTCTCTTCTCGTCTACATCTTAGCAAAAAGCTTTTCCACTCTGTCTGGCAAGGAGAAACTGTGCCAGCACAGAAAACATCTCCCATCGTGTTCTAGAGGCTGCACGGAGGTCTGCCGAGTGTTTTGCAAGAAGAGAAAGAAAGTTGTCCAAAACAGCTTGCAATCGAATGTTCATGTGAATAGAAAATGCAGGAGAGTGGTCAGGTACTGTTTTCTCTCAGTTGGCAAGCTGCGCACACAATCGCAGTGTTGTACAGCTTGTTTCATCACCTTTGCGAAGTTGCCGCTCTCTCCGGCTCCCGGAGACGAAGAAGCTGCTTCTTCGCGCAAAGACGATTCTGCCGCTCACTGTGTTCTGCAGTGTGTGTCTTCTGCCGAAAGAGGCCCGGGAGCTGTGCTTAGCTCTGCAGAGCACCATACCTGCTTCTTTAGCCTCTCTTCTCGTCTACATCTTAGCAAAAAGCTTTTCCACTCTTTCTGGCAAGGAGAAACTGTGCCAGCACAAAAAACATCTCCCATCGTGTTCTAGAGGCTGCACGGAGGTCTGCCGAGTGTTTTGCAAGAAGAGAAAGAAAGTTGTCCAAAACAGCTTGCAATCGAATGTTCATGTGAATAGAAAAGGCAGGAGAGTGGTCAGGTACTGTTTTCTCTCAGTTGGCAAGCTGCGCACACAATCGCAGTGTTGTACAGCTTGTTTCATCACCTTTGCGAAGTTGCCGCTCTCTCCGGCTCCCGGAGACGAAGAAGCTGCTTCTTCGCGCAAAGACGATTCTGCCGCTCACAGTGCTCTGCGGTGTGCGCCTCCTGCCGAAAGACGCCCGGGAGCGGTGCTTAGCTCTGCAGAGCACCGTACCTTCGTCTTTAGCCTCTCTTCTCGTCTACATCTTAGCAAAAAGCTTTTCCACTCTGTCTGGCAAGGAGAAACTGTGCCAGCACAGAAAACATCTCCCATCGTGTTCTAGAGGCTGCACGGAGGTCTGCCGAGTGTTTTGCAAGAAGAGAAAGAAAGTTGTCCAAAACAGCTTGCAATCGAATGTTCATGTGAATAGAAAAGGCAGGAGAGTGGTCAGGTACTGTTTTCTCTCACTTGGCAAGCTGCGCACACAATCGCAGTGTTGTACAGCTTGTTTCATCACCTTTGCGAAGTTGCCGCTCTCTCCGGCTCCCGGAGACGAAGAAGCTGCTTCTTCGCGCAAAGACGATTCTGCCGCTCACAGTGCTCTGCTGGGTGCGCCTTCCGCCGAAAGAGGTCCGGGAGCGGTGCTTAGCTCTGCAGAGCACCGTACCTTCGTCTTTAGCCTCTCTTCTCGTCTACATCTTAGCAAAAAGCTTTTCCACTCTGTCTGGCAAGGAGAAACTGTGCCAGCACAAAAAACATCTCCCATCATGTTCTAGAGGCTGCACGGAGGTCTGCCGAGTGTTTTGAAAGAAGAGAAAGAAAGTTGTCCAAAACAGCTTGCAATCCAATGTTCATGTGAATAGAAAAGGCAGGAGAGTGGTCAGGTACTGTTTTCTCTCAGTTGGCAAGCTGCGCACACAATCGCAGTGTTGTACAGCTTGTTTCATCACCTTTGCGAAGTTGCCGCTCTCTCCGGCTCCCGGAGACGAAGAAGCTGCTTCTTCGCGCAAAGACGATTCTGCCGCTCACAGTGCTCTGCGGTGTGCGCCTTCTGCCGAAAGAGGTCCGGGAGCTGTGCTTAGCTCTGAGAAGCACCATACGTGCTTCTTTAGCCTCTCTTCTCGTCTACATCTTAGCAAAAAGCTTTTCCACTCTGTCTGGCAAGGAGAAACTGTGCCAGCACAGAAAACATCTCCCATCGTGTTCTAGAGGCTGCACGGAGGTCTGCCGAGTGTTTTGCAAGAAGAGAAAGAAAGTTGTCCAAAACAGCTTGCAATCGAATGTTCATGTGAATAGAAAATGCAGGAGAGTGGTCAGGTACTGTTTTCTCTCAGTTGGCAAGCTGCGCACACAATCGCAGTGTTGTACAGCTTGTTTCATCACCTTTGCGAAGTTGCCGCTCTCTCCGGCTCCCGGAGACGAAGAAGCTGCTTCTTCGCGCAAAGACGATTCTGCCGCTCACTGTGTTCTGCAGTGTGTGTCTTCTGCCGAAAGAGGCCCGGGAGCTGTGCTTAGCTCTGCAGAGCACCATACCTGCTTCTTTAGCCTCTCTTCTCGTCTACATCTTAGCAAAAAGCTTTTCCACTCTTTCTGGCAAGGAGAAACTGTGCCAGCACAAAAAACATCTCCCATCGTGTTCTAGAGGCTGCACGGAGGTCTGCCGAGTGTTTTGCAAGAAGAGAAAGAAAGTTGTCCAAAACAGCTTGCAATCGAATGTTCATGTGAATAGAAAAGGCAGGAGAGTGGTCAGGTACTGTTTTCTCTCAGTTGGCAAGCTGCGCACACAATCGCAGTGTTGTACAGCTTGTTTCATCACCTTTGCGAAGTTGCCGCTCTCTCCGGCTCCCGGAGACGAAGAAGCTGCTTCTTCGCGCAAAGACGATTCTGCCGCTCACAGTGCTCTGCGGTGTGCGCCTCCTGCCGAAAGACGCCCGGGAGCGGTGCTTAGCTCTGCAGAGCACCGTACCTTCGTCTTTAGCCTCTCTTCTCGTCTACATCTTAGCAAAAAGCTTTTCCACTCTGTCTGGCAAGGAGAAACTGTGCCAGCACAGAAAACATCTCCCATCGTGTTCTAGAGGCTGCACGGAGGTCTGCCGAGTGTTTTGCAAGAAGAGAAAGAAAGTTGTCCAAAACAGCTTGCAATCGAATGTTCATGTGAATAGAAAAGGCAGGAGAGTGGTCAGGTACTGTTTTCTCTCAGTTGGCAAGCTGCGCACACAATCGCAGTGTTGTACAGCTTGTTTCATCACCTTTGCGAAGTTGCCGCTCTCTCCGGCTCCCGGAGACGAAGAAGCTGCTTCTTCGCGCAAAGACGATTCTGCCGCTCACAGTGCTCTGCGGTGTGCGCCTTCTGCCGAAAGAGCCCCGGGAGCTGTGCTTAGCTCTGAGAAGCACCATACGTGCTTCTTTAGCCTCTCTTCTCGTCTACATCTTAGCAAAAAGCTTTTCCACTCTGTCTGGCAAGGAGAAACTGTGCCAGCACAGAAAACATCTCCCATCGTGTTCTAGAGGCTGCACGCAGGTCTGCCGAGTGTTTTGCAAGAAGAGAAAGAAAGTTGTCCAAAACAGCTTGCAATCCAATGTTCATGTGAATAGAAAAGGCAGGAGAGTGGTCAGGTACTGTTTTCTCTCAGTTGGCAAGCTGCGCACACAATCGCAGTGTTGTACAGCTTGTTTCATCACCTTTGCGAAGTTGCCGCTCTCTCCGGCTCCCGGAGACGAAGAAGCTGCTTCTTCGCGCAAAGACGATTCTGCCGCTCACAGTGCTCTGCGGTGTGGGCCTTCTGCCGAAAGAGGTCCGGGAGCGGTGCTTAGCCTTGCAGAGCACCGTACCTTCGTCTTTAGCCTCTCTTCTCGTCTACATCTTAGCAAAAAGCTTTTCCACTCTGTCTGGCAAGGAGAAACTGTGCCAGCACAGAAAACATCTCCCATCGTGTTCTAGAGGCTGCACGGAGGTCTGCCGAGTGTTTTGCAAGAAGAGAAAGAAAGTTGTCCAAAACAGCTTGCAATCGAATGTTCATCTGAATAGAAAAGGCATGAGAGTGGTCAGGTACTTTTTTCTCTCAGTTGGCAAGCTGCGCACACAATCGCAGTGTTGTACAGCTTGTTTCATCACCTTTGCGAAGTTGCCGCTCTCTCCGGCTCCCGGAGACGAAGAAGCTGCTTCTTCGCGCAAAGTCGATTCTGCCGCTCACAGTGCTCTGCGGTGTGCGCCTTCTGCCGAAAGAGCTCCGGGAGCGGTGCTTAGCTCTGCAGAGCACCGTACCTTCGTCTTTAGCCTCTCTTCTCGTCTACATCTTAGCAAAAAGCTTTTCCACTCTGTCTGGCAAGGAGAAACTGTGCCAGCACAAAAAACATCTCCCATCGTGTTCTAGAGGCTGCACGGAGGTCTGCCGAGTGTTTTGCAAGAAGAGAAAGAAAGTTGTCCAAAACAGCTTGCAATCGAATGTTCATGTGAATAGAAAAGGCAGGAGAGTGATCAGGTACTGTTTGCCCTCAGTTGGCAAGCTGCGCACACAATCGCAGTGTTGTACAGCTTGTTTCATCACCTTTGCGAAGTTGCCGCTCTCTCCGGCTCCCGGAGACGAAGAAGCTGCTTCTTCGCGCAAAGACGATTCTGCTGCTCACTGTGCTCTGCGGTGTGCGCCTTCTGCCGAAAGAGCCCCGGGAGCTGTGCTTAGCTCTGAGAAGCACCATACGTGCTTCTTTAGCCTCTCTTCTCGTCTACATCTTAGCAAAAAGCTTTTCCACTCTTTCTGGCAAAGAGAAACTGTGCCAGCACAGAAAACATCTCCCATCGTGTTCTAGAGGCTGCACGGAGGTCTGCCGAGTGTTTTGCAAGAAGAGAAAGAAAGTTGTCCAAAACAGCTTGCAATCGAATGTTCATGTGAATAGAAAAGGCAGGAGAGTGGTCAGGTAATGTTTGCTCTCAGTTGGCAAGCTGCGCACACAATCGCAGTGTTGTACAGCTTGTTTCATCACCTTTGCGAAGTTGCCGCTCTCTCCGGCTCCCGGAGACGAAGAAGCTGCTTCTTCGCGCAAAGACGATTCTGCCGCTCACAGTGCTCTGCGGTGTGCGCCTTCTGCCGAAAGACGCCCGGGAGCGGTGCTTAGCTCTGCAGAGCACCGTACCTTCGTCTTTAGCCTCTCTTCTCGTCTACATCTTAGCAAAAAGCTTTTCCACTCTGTCTGCTAAGGAGAAACCGTGCCAGCACAAAAAACATCTCCCATCATGTTCTAGAGGCTGCACGCAGGTCTGCCGAGTGTTTTGCAAGAAGAGAGAGAAAGTTGTCCAAAAAAGCTTGCAATCGAATGTTCATGTGAATAGAAAAGGCAGGAGAGTGGTCAGGTACTGTTTTCTCTCAGTTGGCAAGCTGCGCACACAATCGCAGTGTTGTACAGCTTGTTTCATCACCTTTGCGAAGTTGCCGCTCTCTCCGGCTCCCGGAGACGAAGAAGCTGCTTCTTCGCGCAAAGACGATTCTGCCGCTCACAGTGCTCTGCGGTGTGCGCCTTCTGCCGAAAGAGGTCCGGGAGCGGTGCTTAGCTCTGCAGAGCACCGTACCTTCGTCTTTAGCCTCTCTTCTCGTCTACATCTTAGCAAAAAGCTTTTCCACTCTGTCTGGCAAGGAGAAACTGTGCCAGCACAGAAAACATCTCCCATCGTGTTCTAGAGGCTGCACGGAGGTCTGCCGAGTGTTTTGCAAGAAGAGAAAGAAAGTTGTCCAAAACAGCTTGCAATCGAATGTTCATGTGATTACAAAAGGCAGGAGAGTGGTCAGGTACTGTTTTCTCTCAGTTGGCAAGCTGCGCACACAATCGCAGTGTTGTACAGCTTGTTTCATCACCTTTGCGAAGTTGCCGCTCTCTCCGGCTCCCGGAGACAAAGAAGCTGCTTCTTCGCGCAAAGACGATTCTGCCGCTCACAGTGCTCTGCGGTGTGCGCCTTCTGCCGAAAGACGCTCGGGAGCGGTGCTTAGCTCTGCAGAGCACCGTACCTTCGTCTTTAGCCTCTCTTCTCGTCTACATCTTAGCAAAAAGCTTTTCCACTCTGTCTGGCAAGGAGAAACTGTGCCAGCACAGAAAACATCTCCCATCGTGTTCTAGAGGCTGCACGGAGGTCTGCCGAGTGTTTTGCAAGAAGAGAAAGAAAGTTGTCCAAAACAGCTTCCAATCGAATGTTCATGTGAATAGAAAATTCAGGAGAGTGGTCAGGTACTGTTTTCTCTCAATTGGAAAGCTGCGCACACAATCGCAGTGTTGTACAGCTTGTTTCATCACCTTTGCCAAGTTGCCGCTCTCTCCGGCTCCCGGAGACGAAGAAGCTGCTTCTTCGCGCAAAGACGATTCTGCCGCTCACAGTGATCTGCGGTGTGCGCCTTCTGCCGAAAGACATCCGGGAGCGGTGCTTTGCTCTGCAGAGCACCGTACTTTCGTCTTTAGCCTCTCTTCTCGTCTACATCTTATCAAAAAGCTTTTCCACTCTGTCTGGCAAGGAGAAACTGTGCCAGCACAAAAAACATCTCCCATCGTGTTCTAGAGGCTGCACGGAGGTCTGCCGAGTGTTTTGCAAGAAGAGAAAGAAAGTTGTCCAAAACAGCTTGCAATCGAATGTTCATGTGATTACAAAAGGCAGGAGAGTGGTCAGGTACTGTTTTCTCTCAGTTGGCAAGCTGCGCACACAATCGCAGTGTCGTACAGCTTGTTTCATCACCTTTGCGAAGTTGCCGCTCTCTCCGGCTCCCGGAGACGAAGAAGCTGCTTCTTCGCGCAAAGACGATTCTGCCGCTCACAGTGCTCTGCGGTGTGCGCCTTCTGCCGAAAGAGGCCCGGGAGCGGTGCTTAGCTCTGCAGAGCACCGTACCTTCGTCTTTAGCCTCTCTTCTCGTCTACATCTTAGCAAAAAGCTTTTCAACTCTGTCTGGCAAGGAGAAACTGTGCCAGCACAGAAAACATCTCCCATTGTGTTCTAGAGTCTGCACGGAGGTCTGCAGAGTGTTTTGCACGAAGAGAAAGAAAGTTGTCCAAAACAGCTTGCAATCGAATGTTCATGTGAATAGAAACGGCAGGAGAGTGGTCAGGTACTGTTTTCTCTCAGTTGGCAAGCTGCGCACACAATCGCAGTGTTGTACAGCTTGTTTCATCACCTTTGCGAAGTTGCCGCTCTCTCCGGCTCCCGGAGACGAAGAAGCTGCTTCTTCGCGCAAAGACGATTCTGCCGCTCACAGTGCTCTGCGGTGTGCGCCTTCTGCCGAAAGAGGTCCGGGAGCGGTGCTTAGCCTTGCAGAGCACCGTACCTTCGTCTTTAGCCTCTCTTCTCGTCTACATCTTAGCAAAAAGCTTTTCCACTCTGTCTGGCAAGGAGAAACTGTGCCAGCACAGAAAACATCTCCCATCGTGTTCTAGAGGCTGCACGGAGGTCTGCCGAGTGTTTTGCAAGAAGAGAAAGAAAGTTGTCCAAAACAGCTTGCAATCGAATGTTCATCTGAATAGAAAAGGCATGAGAGTTGTCAGGTACTTTTTTCTCTCAGTTGGCAAGCTGCGCACACAATCGCAGTGTTGTACAGCTTGTTTCATCACCTTTGCCAAGTTGCCGCTCTCTCCGGCTCCCGGAGACGAAGAAGCTGCTTCTTCGCGCAAAGACGATTCTGCCGCTCACAGTGCTCTGCGGTGTGCGCCTTCTGCCGAAAGAGCCCCGGGAGCTGTGCTTAGCTCTGAGAAGCACCATACGTGCTTCTTTAGCCTCTCTTCTCGTCTACATCTTAGCAAAAAGCTTTTCCACTCTTTCTGGCAAAGAGAAACTGTGCCAGCACAGAAAACATCTCCCATCGTGTTCTAGAGGCTGCACGGAGGTCTGCCGAGTGTTTTGCAAGAAGAGAAAGAAAGTTGTCCAAAACAGCTTGCAATCGAATGTTCATGTGAATAGAAAAGGCAGCAGAGTGGTCAGGTACTGTTTTCTCTCAGTTGGCAAGCTGCGCACACAATCGCAGTGTTGTACAGCTTGTTTCATCACCTTTGCGAAGTTGCCGCTCTCTCCGGCTCCCGGAGACGAAGAAGCTGCTTCTTCACGCAAAGACGATTCTGCCGCTCACAGTGCTCTGCGGTGTGCGCCTTCTGCCGAAAGACGCCCGGGAGCGGTGCTTAGCTCTGCAGAGCACCGTACCTTCGTCTTTAGCCTCTCTTCTCGTCTACATCTTAGCAAAAAGCTTTTCCACTCTGTCTGCTAAGGAGAAACTGTGCCAGCACAGAAAACATCTCCCATCGTGTTCTAGAGGCTGCACGGAGGTCTGCCGAGTGTTTTGCAAGAAGAGAAAGAAAGTTGTCCAAAACAGCTTGCAATCGAATGTTCATGTGATTACAAAAGGCAGGAGAGTGGTCAGGTACTGTTTTCTCTCAGTTGGCAAGCTGCGCACACAATCGCAGTGTTGTACAGCTTGTTTCATCACCTTTGCGAAGTTGCCGCTCTCTCCGGCTCCCGGAGACGAAGAAGCTGCTTCTTCGCGCAAAGACGATTCTGCCGCTCACAGTGCTCTGCGGTGTGCGCCTTCTGCCGAAAGACATCCGGGAGCGGTGCTTTGCTCTGCAGAGCACCGTACTTTCGTCTTTAGCCTCTCTTCTCGTCTACATCTTATCAAAAAGCTTTTCCACTCTGTCTGGCAAGGAGAAACTGTGCCAGCACAAAAAACATCTCCCATCGTGTTCTAGAGGCTGCACGGAGGTCTGCCGAGTGTTTTGCAAGAAGAGAAAGAAAGTTGTCCAAAACAGCTTGCAATCGAATGTTCATGTGATTAGAAAAGGCAGGAGAGTGGTCAGGTACTGTTTTCTCTCAGTTGGCAAGCTGCGCACACAATCGCAGTGTCGTACAGCTTGTTTCATCACCTTTGCGAAGTTGCCGCTCTCTCCGGCTCCCGGAGACGAAGAAGCTGCTTCTTCGCGCAAAGACGATTCTGCCGCTCACAGTGCTCTGCGGTGTGCGCCTTCTGCCGAAAGAGGCCCGGGAGCGGTGCTTAGCTCTGCAGAGCACCGTACCTTCGTCTTTAGCCTCTCTTCTCGTCTACATCTTAGCAAAAAGCTTTTCAACTCTGTCTGGCAAGGAGAAACTGTGCCAGCACAGAAAACATCTCCCATTGTGTTCTAGAGTCTGCACGGAGGTCTGCAGAGTGTTTTGCACGAAGAGAAAGAAAGTTGTCCAAAACAGCTTGCAATCGAATGTTCATGTGAATAGAAAAGGCAGGAGAGTGGTCAGGTACTGTTTTCTCTCAGTTGGCAAGCTGCGCACACAATCGCAGTCTTGTACAGCTTGTTTCATCACCTTTGCGAAGTTGCCGCTCTCTCCGGCTCCCGGAGACGAAGAAGCTGCTTCTTCGCGCAAAGACGATTCTGCCGCTCACAGTGCTCTGCGGTGTGCGCCTTCTGCCGAAAGAGGTCCGGGAGCGGTGCTTAACTCTGCAGAGCACCGTACCTTCGTCTTTAGCCTCTCTTCTCGTCTACATCTTAGCAAAAAGCTTTTCCACACTTTCTGGCAGGGAGAAACTGTGCCAGCACAGAAAACATCTCCCATCGTGTTCTAGAGGCTGCACGGAGGTCTGCCGAGTGTTTTGCACGAAGAGAAAGAAAGTTGTCCAAAACAGCTTGCAATCGAATGTTCATGTGAATAGAAAAGGCAGGAGAGTGATCAGGTACAGTTTGCTCTCAGTTGGCAAGCTGCGCACACAATCGCAGTGTTGTACAGCTTGTTTCATCACCTTTGCCAAGTTGCCGCTCTCTCCGGCTCCCGGAGACGAAGAAGCTGCTTCTTCGCGCAAAGACGATTCTGCCGCTCACAGTGCTCTGCGGTGTGCGCCTTCTGCCGAAAGACGCCCGGGAGCGGTGCTTAGCTCTGCAGAGCACCGTACCTTCGTCTTTAGCCTCTCTTCTCGTCTACATCTTAGCAAAAAGCTTTTCCACTCTGTCTGGCAAGGAGAAACTTTGCCAGCACAGAAAACATCTCCCATCGTGTTCTAGAGGCTGCACGGATGTCTGCCAAGTGTTTTGCAAGAAGAGAAAGAAAGTTGTCCAAAACAGCTTGCAATCGAATGTTCATGTGAATAGAAAAGGCAGGAGAGTGGTCAGGTACTGTTTTCTCTCAGTTGGCAAGCTGCGCACACAATCGCAGTGTTGTACAGCTTGTTTCATCACCTTTGCCAAGTTGCCGCTCTCTCCGGCTCCCGGAGACGAAGAAGCTGCTTCTTCGCGCAAAGACGATTCTGCCGCTCACAGTGCTCTGCGGAGTGCGCCTTCTGCCGAAAGACATCCGGGAGCGGTGCTTTGCTCTGCAGAGCACCGTACTTTCGTCTTTAGCCTCTCTTCTCGTCTACATCTTATCAAAAAGCTTTTCCACTCTGTCTGGCAAGGAGAAACTGTGCCAGCACAAAAAACATCTCCCATCGTGTTCTAGAGGCTGCACGGATGTCTGCCGAGTGTTTTGCAAGAAGAGAAAGAAAGTTGTCCAAAACAGCTTGCAATCGAATGTTCATGTGATTACAAAAGGCAGGAGAGTGGTCAGGTACTGTTTTCTCTCAGTTGGCAAGCTGCGCACACAATCGCAGTGTCGTACAGCTTGTTTCATCACCTTTGCGAAGTTGCCGCTCTCTCCGGCTCCCGGAGACGAAGAAGCTGCTTCTTCGCGCAAAGACGATTCTGCCGCTCACAGTGCTCTGCGGTGTGCGCCTTCTGCCGAAAGAGGTCCGGGAGCGGTGCTTAGCTCTGCAGAGCACCGTACCTTCGTCTTTAGCCTCTCTTCTCGTCTACATCTTAGCAAAAAGCTTTTCCACTCTGTCTGGCAAGGAGAAACTGTGCCAGCACAGAAAACATCTCCCATCGTGTTCTAGAGGCTGCACGGAGGTCTGCCGAGTGTTTTGCAAGAAGAGAAAGAAAGTTGTCCAAAACAGCTTGCAATCGAATGTTCATGTGAATAGAAAAGGCAGGAGAGTGGTCAGGTACTGTTTTCTCTCAGTTGGCAAGATGCGCACACAATCGCAGTGTTGTACAGCTTGTTTCATCACCTTTGCGAAGTTGCCGCTCTCTCCGGCTCCCGGAGACGAAGAAGCTGCTTCTTCGCGCAAAGACGATTCTGCCGCTCACAGTGCTCTGCGGTGTGCGCCTTCTGCCGAAAGAGGTCCGGGAGCGGTGCTTAGCTCTGCAGAGCACCGTACCTTCGTCTTTAGCCTCTCTTCTCGTCTACATCTTAGCAAAAAGCTTTTCCACTCTGTCTGGCAAGGAGAAACTGTGCCAGCACAGAAAACATCTCCCATCGTGTTCTAGAGGCTGCACGGAGGTCTGCCGAGTGTTTTGCAAGAAGA
This sequence comes from Melozone crissalis, assembly GCF_028551555.1. NCBI lineage: Eukaryota > Metazoa > Chordata > Aves > Passeriformes > Passerellidae > Melozone > Melozone crissalis. The sequence continues at coordinate 48,287 of NW_026536024.1, forward strand.
GAAAGAAAGTTGTCCAAAACAGCTTGCAATCGAATGTTCATGTGAATAGAAAAGGCAGGAGAGTGGTCAGGTACTGTTTTCTCTCAGTTGGCAAGCTGCGCACACAATCGCAGTGTTGTACAGCTTGTTTCATCACCTTTGCGAAGTTGCCGCTCTCTCCGGCTCCCGGAGACGAAGAAGCTGCTTCTTCGCGCAAAGACGATTCTGCCGCTCACAGTGCTCTGCTGTGTGCGCCTTCTGCCGAAAGAGGCCCGGGAGCGGTGCTTAGCTCTGAGAAGCACCGTACCTTCGTCTTTAGCCTCTCTTCTCGTCTACATCTTAGCAAAAAGCTTTTCCACTCTGTCTGGCAAGGAGAAACTGTGCCAGCACAGAAAACATCTCCCATCGTGTTCTACAGGCTCCACGGAGGTCTGCCGAGTGTTTTGCAAGAAGAGAAAGAAAGTTGTCCAAAACAGCTTCCAATCGAATGTTCATGTGAATAGAAAAGGCAGGAGAGTGGTCAGGTACTGTTTTCTCTCAGTTGGCAAGCTGCGCACACAATCGCAGTGTTGTACAGCTTGTTTCATCACCTTTGCGAAGTTGCCGCTCTCTCCGGCTCCCGGAGACGAAGAAGCTGCTTCTTCGCGCAAAGACGATTCTGCCGCTCACAGTGCTCTGCGGTGTGCGCCTTCTGCCGAAAGACGCCCGGGAGCGGTGCTTAGCTCTGCAGAGCACCGTACCTTCGTCTTTAGCCTCTCTTCTCGTCTACATCTTAGCAAAAAGCTTTTCCACTCTGTCTGGCAAGGAGAAACTGTGCCAGCACAAAAAACATCTCCCATCGTGTTCTAGAGGCTGCACGGAGGTCTGCCGAGTGTTTTGCAAGAAGAGAAAGAAAGTTGTCCAAAACAGCTTGCAATCGAATGTTCATGTGAATAGAAAAGGCAGGAGAGTGGTCAGGTACTGTTTTCTCTCAGTTGGCAAGATGCGCACACAATCGCAGTGTTGTACAGCTTGTTTCATCACCTTTGCGAAGTTGCCGCTCTCTCCGGCTCCCGGAGACGAAGAAGCTGCTTCTTCGCGCAAAGACGATTCTGCCGCTCACAGTGCTCTGCGGTGTGCGCCTTCTGCCGAAAGAGCCCCGGGAGTTGTGCTTAGCTCTGAGAAGCACCATACGTGCTTCTTTAGCCTCTCTTCTCGTCTACATCTTAGCAAAAAGCTTTTCCACTCTGTCTGGCAAGGAGAAACTGTGCCAGCACAGAAAACATCTCCCATCGTGTTCTACAGGCTCCACGGAGGTCTGCCGAGTGTTTTGCAAGAAGAGAAAGAAAGTTGTCCAAAACAGCTTGCAATCGAATGTTCATGTGAATAGAAAAGGCAGGAGAGTGGTCAGGTACTGTTTTCTCTCAGTTGGCAAGCTGCGCACACAATCGCAGTGTTGTACAGCTTGTTTCATCACCTTTGCGAAGTTGCCGCTCTCTCCGGCTCCCGGAGACGAAGAAGCTGCTTCTTCACGCAAAGACGATTCTGCCGCTCACAGTGCTCTGCGGTGTGCGCCTTCTGCCGAAAGACGCCCGGGAGCGGTGCTTAGCTCTGCAGAGCACCGTACCTTCGTCTTTAGCCTCTCTTCTCGTCTACATCTTAGCAAAAAGCTTTTCCACTCTGTCTGGCAAGGAGAAACTGTGCCAGCACAGAAAACATCTCCCATCGTGTTCTAGAGGCTGCACGGAGGTCTGCCGAGTGTTTTGCAAGAAGAGAAAGAAAGTTGTCCAAAACAGCTTGCAATCGAATGTTCATGTGATTACAAAAGGCAGGAGAGTGGTCAGGTACTGTTTTCTCTCAGTTGGCAAGCTGCGCACACAATCGCAGTGTTGTACAGCTTGTTTCATCACCTTTGCGAAGTTGCCGCTCTCTCCGGCTCCCGGAGACAAAGAAGCTGCTTCTTCGCGCAAAGACGATTCTGCCGCTCACAGTGCTCTGCGGTGTGCGCCTTCTGCCGAAAGACGCTCGGGAGCGGTGCTTAGCTCTGCAGAGCACCGTACCTTCGTCTTTAGCCTCTCTTCTCGTCTACATCTTAGCAAAAAGCTTTTCCACTCTGTCTGGCAAGGAGAAACTGTGCCAGCACAGAAAACATCTCCCATCGTGTTCTAGAGGCTGCACGGAGGTCTGCCGAGTGTTTTGCAAGAAGAGAAAGAAAGTTGTCCAAAACAGCTTCCAATCGAATGTTCATGTGAATAGAAAATGCAGGAGAGTGGTCAGGACTGTTTTCTCTCAATTGGAAAGCTGCGCACACAATCGCAGTGTTGTACAGCTTGTTTCATCACCTTTGCGAAGTTGCCGCTCTCTCCGGCTCCCGGAGACGAAGAAGCTGCTTCTTCGCGCAAAGACGATTCTGCCGCTCATAGTGATCTGCGGTGTGCGCCTTCTGCCGAAAGACGCCCGGGAGCGGTGCTTAGCTCTGCAGAGCACCGTACCTTCGTCTTTAGCCTCTCTTCTCGTCTACATGTTAGCAAAAAGCTTTTCCACTCTGTCTGGCAAGGAGAAACTTTGCCAGCACAGAAAACATCTCCCATCGTGTTCTAGAGGCTGCACGGATGTCTGCCAAGTGTTTTGCAAGAAGAGAAAGAAAGTTGTCCAAAACAGCTTGCAATCGAATGTTCATGTGAATAGAAAAGGCAGGAGAGTGGTCAGGTACTGTTTTCTCTCAGTTGGCAAGCTGCGCACACAATTGCAGTGTTGTACAGCTTGTTTCATCACCTTTGCCAAGTTGCCGCTCTCTCCGGCTCCCGGAGACGAAGAAGCTGCTTCTTCGCGCAAAGACGATTCTGCCGCTCACAGTGCTCTGCGGAGTGCGCCTTCTGCCGAAAGACGCCCGGGAGCGGTGCTTAGCTCTGCAGAGCACCGTACTTTCGTCTTTAGCCTCTCTTCTCGTCTACATCTTTTCAAAAAGCTTTTCCACTCTGTCTGGCAAGGAGAAACTGTGCCAGCACAAAAAACATCTCCCATCGTGTTCTAGAGGCTGCACGCAGGTCTGCCGAGTGTTTTGCAAGAAGAGAAAGAAAGTTGTCCAAAACAGCTTGCAATCGAATGTTCATGTGATTACAAAAGGCAGGAGAGTGGTCAGGTACTGTTTTCTCTCAGTTGGCAAGCTGCGCACACAATCGCAGTGTCGTACAGCTTGTTTCATCACCTTTGCGAAGTTGCCGCTCTCTCCGGCTCCCGGAGACGAAGAAGCTGCTTCTTCGCGCAAAGACGATTCTGCCGCTCACAGTGATCTGCGGTGTGCGCCTTCTGCCGAAAGAGGTCCGGGAGCGGTGCTTAGCTCTGCAGAGCACCGTACCTTCGTCTTTAGCCTCTCTTCTCGTTTACATCTTAGCAAAAAGCTTTTCCACTCTGTCTGGCAAGGAGAAACTGTGCCAGCACAGAAAACATCTCCCATCGTGTTCTAGAGGCTGCACGGAGGTCTGCCGAGTGTTTTGCAAGAAGAGAAAGAAAGTTGTCCAAAACAGCTTGCAATCCAATATTCATGTGAATAGAAAAGGCAGGAGAGTGGTCAGGTACTGTTTTCTCTCAGTTGGCAAGATGCGCACACAATCGCAGTGTTGTACAGCTTGTTTAATCACCTTTGCGAAGTTGCCGCTCTCTCCGGCTCCCGGAGACGAAGAAGCTGCTTCTTCGCGCAAAGACGATTCTGCCGCTCACAGTGCTCTGCAGTGTGCGCCTTCTGCCGAAAGAGGTCCGGGAGCGGTGCTTAGCTCTGCAGAGCACCGTACCTTCGTCTTTAGCCTCTCTTCTCGTCTACATCTTAGCAAAAAGCTTTTCCACTCTGTCTGGCAAGGAGAAACTGTGCCAGCACAGAAAACATCTCCCATCGTGTTCTAGAGGCTGCACGGAGGTCTGCCGAGTGTTTTGCAAGAAGAGAAAGAAAGTTGTCCAAAACAGCTTGCAATCGAATATTCATGTGATTACAAAAGGCAGGAGAGTGGTCAGGTACTGTTTTCTCTCAGTTGGCAAGCTGCGCACACAATCGCAGTGTTGTACAGCTTGTTTCATCACCTTTGCGAAGTTGCCGCTCTCTCCGGCTCCCGGAGACAAAGAAGCTGCTTCTTCGCGCAAAGACGATTCTGCCGCTCACAGTGCTCTGCGGTGTGCGCCTTCTGCCGAAAGACGCTCGGGAGCGGTGCTTAGCTCTGCAGAGCACCGTACCTTCGTCTTTAGCCTCTCTTCTCGTCTACATCTTAGCAAAAAGCTTTTCCACTCTGTCTGGCAAGGAGAAACTGTGCCAGCACAGAAAACATCTCCCATCGTGTTCTAGAGGCTGCACGGAGGTCTGCCGAGTGTTTTGCAAGAAGAGAAAGAAAGTTGTCCAAAACAGCTTCCAATCGAATGTTCATGTGAATAGAAAATGCAGGAGAGTGGTCAGGTAGTGTTTTCTCTCAATTGGAAAGCTGCGCACACAATCGCAGTGTTGTACAGCTTGTTTCATCACCTTTGCGAAGTTGCCGCTCTCTCCGGCTCCCGGAGACGAAGAAGCTGCTTCTTCGCGCAAAGACGATTCTGCCGCTCATAGTAATCTGCGGTGTGCGCCTTCTGCCGAAAGAGGCCCGGGAGCGGTGCTTAGCTCTGCAGAGCACCGTACCTTCGTCTTTAGCCTCTCTTCTCGTCTACATGTTAGCAAAAAGCTTTTCCACTCTGTCTGGCAAGGAGAAACTTTGCCAGCACAGAAAACATCTCCCATCGTGTTCTAGAGGCTGCACGGATGTCTGCCAAGTGTTTTGCAAGAAGAGAAAGAAAGTTGTCCAAAACAGCTTGCAATCGAATGTTCATGTGAATAGAAAAGGCAGGAGAGTGGTCAGGTACTGTTTTCTCTCAGTTGGCAAGCTGCGCACACAATCGCAGTGTTGTACAGCTTGTTTCATCACCTTTGCCAAGTTGCCGCTCTCTCCGGCTCCCGGAGACGAAGAAGCTGCTTCTTCGCGCAAAGACGATTCTGCCGCTCACAGTGCTCTGCGGAGTGCGCCTTCTGCCGAAAGACGCCCGGGAGCGGTGCTTAGCTCTGCAGAGCACCGTACTTTCGTCTTTAGCCTCTCTTCTTGTCTACATCTTATCAAAAAGCTTTTCCACTCTGTCTGGCAAGGAGAAACTGTGCCAGCACAAAAAACATCTCCCATCGTGTTCTAGAGGCTGCACGGAGGTCTGCCGAGTGTTTTGCAAGAAGAGAAAGAAAGTTGTCCAAAACAGCTTGCAATCGAATGTTCATGTGAATAGAAAAGGCAGGAGAGTGGTCAGGTACTGTTTTCTCTCAGTTGGCAAGCTGCGCACACAATCGCAGTGTCGTACAGCTTGTTTCATCACCTTTGCGAAGTTGCCGCTCTCTCCGGCTCCCGGAGACGAAGAAGCTGCTTCTTCGCGCAAAGACGATTCTGCCGCTCACAGTGATCTGCGGTGTGCGCCTTCTGCCGAAAGAGGTCCGGGAGCGGTGCTTAGCTCTGCAGAGCACCGTACCTTCGTCTTTAGCCTCTCTTCTCGTTTACATCTTAGCAAAAAGCTTTTCCACTCTGTCTGGCAAGGAGAAACTGTGCCAGCACAGAAAACATCTCCCATCGTGTTCTAGAGGCTGCACGGAGGTCTGCCGAGTGTTTTGCAAGAAGAGAAAGAAAGTTGTCCAAAACAGCTTGCAATCCAATGTTCATGTGAATAGAAAAGGCAGGAGAGTGGTCAGGTACTGTTTTCTCTCAGTTGGCAAGATGCGCACACAATCGCAGTGTTGTACAGCTTGTTTCATCACCTTTGCGAAGTTGCCGCTCTCTCCGGCTCCCGGAGACGAAGAAGCTGCTTCTTCGCGCAAAGACGATTCTGCCGCTCACAGTGCTCTGCGGTGTGCGCCTTCTGCCGAAAGACGCCCGGGAGCGGTGCTTAGCTCTGCAGAGCACCGTACCTTCGTCTTTAGCCTCTCTTCTCGTCTACATCTTAGCAAAAAGCTTTTCCACTCTGTCTGGCAAGGAGAAACTGTGCCAGAACAAAAAACATCTCCCATCGTGTTCTAGAGGCTGCACGCAGGTCTGCCGAGTGTTTTGCAAGAAGAGAAAGAAAGTTGTCCAAAACAGCTTGCAATCGAATGTTCATGTGAATAGAAAAGGCAGGAGAGTGGTCAGGTACTGTTTTCTCTCAGTTGGCACGCTGCGCACACAATCGCAGTGTTGTACAGCTTGTTTCATCACCTTTGCGAAGTTGCCGCTCTCTCCGGCTCCCGGAGACGAAGAAGCTGCTTCTTCGCGCAAAGACGATTCTGCCGCTCACAGTGCTCTGCGGTGTGCGCCTTCTGCCGAAAGAGCCCCGGGAGTTGTGCTTAGCTCTGAGAAGCACCATACGTGCTTCTTTAGCCTCTCTTCTCGTCTACATCTTAGCAAAAAGCTTTTCCACTCTGTCTGGCAAGGAGAAACTGTGCCAGCACAGAAAACATCTCCCATCGTGTTCTACAGGCTCCACGGAGGTCTGCCGAGTGTTTTGCAAGAAGAGAAAGAAAGTTGTCCAAAACAGCTTCCAATCGAATGTTCATGTGAATAGAAAAGGCAGGAGAGTGGTCAGGTACTGTTTTCTCTCAGTTGGCAAGCTGCGCACACAATCGCAGTGTTGTACAGCTTGTTTCATCACCTTTGCGAAGTTGCCGCTCTCTCCGGCTCCCGGAGACGAAGAAGCTGCTTCTTCGCGCAAAGACGATTCTGCCGCTCACAGTGCTCTGCGGTGTGCGCCTTCTGCCGAAAGACGCCCGGGAGCGGTGCTTAGCTCTGCAGAGCACCGTACCTTCGTCTTTAGCCTCTCTTCTCGTCTACATCTTAGCAAAAAGCTTTTCCACTCTGTCTGGCAAGGAGAAACTGTGCCAGCACAGAAAACATCTCCCATCGTGTTCTAGAGGCTGCACGGAGGTCTGCCGAGTGTTTTGCAAGAAGAGAAAGAAAGTTGTCCAAAACAGCTTGCAATCGAATGTTCATGTGAATAGAAAATGCAGGAGAGTGGTCAGGTACTGTTTTCTCTCAATTGGAAAGCTGCGCACACAATCGCAGTGTTGTACAGCTTGTTTCATCACCTTTGCGAAGTTGCCGCTCTCTCCGGCTCCCGGAGACGAAGAAGCTGCTTCTTCGCGCAAAGACGATTCTGCCGCTCATAGTGATCTGCGGTGTGCGCCTTCTGCCGAAAGAGGTCCGGGAGCGGTGCTTAGCTCTGCAGAGCACCGTACCTTCGTCTTTAGCCTCTCTTCTCGTCTACATGTTAGCAAAAAGCTTTTCCACTCTGTCTGGCAAGGAGAAACTTTGCCAGCACAGAAAACATCTCCCATCGTGTTCTAGAGGCTGCACGGATGTCTGCCAAGTGTTTTGCAAGAAGAGAAAGAAAGTTGTCCAAAACAGTTTGCAATCGAATGTTCATGTGAATAGAAAAGGCAGGAGAGTGGTCAGGTACTGTTTTCTCTCAGTTGGCAAGCTGCGCACACAATTGCAGTGTTGTACAGCTTGTTTCATCACCTTTGCCAAGTTGCCGCTCTCTCCGGCTCCCGGAGACGAAGAAGCTGCTTCTTCGCGCAAAGACGATTCTGCCGCTCACAGTGCTCTGCGGAGTGCGCCTTCTGCCGAAAGACGCCCGGGAGCGGTGCTTAGCTCTGCAGAGCACCGTACTTTCGTCTTTAGCCTCTCTTCTCGTCTACATCTTATCAAAAAGCTTTTCCACTCTGTCTGGCAAGGAGAAACTGTGCCAGCACAAAAAACATCTCCCATCGTGTTCTAGAGGCTGCACGCAGGTCTGCCGAGTGTTTTGCAAGAAGAGAAAGAAAGTTGTCCAAAACAGCTTGCAATCGAATGTTCATGTGAATAGAAAAGGCAGGAGAGTGGTCAGGTACTGTTTTCTCTCAGTTGGCAAGCTGCGCACACAATCGCAGTGTCGTACAGCTTGTTTCATCACCTTTGCGAAGTTGCCGCTCTCTCCGGCTCCCGGAGACGAAGAAGCTGCTTCTTCGCGCAAAGACGATTCTGCCGCTCACAGTGATCTGCGGTGTGCGCCTTCTGCCGAAAGAGCTCCGGGAGCGGTGCTTAGCTCTGCAGAGCACCGTACCTTCGTCTTTAGCCTCTCTTCTCGTTTACATCTTAGCAAAAAGCTTTTCCACTCTGTCTGGCAAGGAGAAACTGTGCCAGCACAGAAAACATCTCCCATCGTGTTCTAGAGGCTGCACGGAGGTCTGCCGAGTGTTTTGCAAGAAGAGAAAGAAAGTTGTCCAAAACAGCTTGCAATCCAATGTTCAAGTGAATAGAAAAGGCAGGAGAGTGGTCAGGTACTGTTTTCTCTCAGTTGGCAAGATGCGCACACAATCGCAGTGTTGTACAGCTTGTTTCATCACCTTTGCGAAGTTGCCGCTCTCTCCGGCTCCCGGAGACGAAGAAGCTGCTTCTTCGCGCAAAGACGATTCTGCCGCTCACAGTGATCTGCGGTGTGCGCCTTCTGCCGAAAGAGGTCCGGGAGCGGTGCTTAGCTCTGCAGAGCACCGTACCTTCGTCTTTAGCCTCTCTTCTCGTTTACATCTTAGCAAAAAGCTTTTCCACTCTGTCTGGCAAGGAGAAACTGTGCCAGCACAGAAAACATCTCCCATCGTGTTCTAGAGGCTGCACGGAGGTCTGCCAAGTGTTTTGCAAGAAGAGAAAGAAAGTTGTCCAAAACAGCTTGCAATCCAATGTTCATGTGAATAGAAAAGGCAGGAGAGTGGTCAGGTACTGTTTTCTCTCAGTTGGCAAGATGCGCACACAATCGCAGTGTTGTACAGCTTGTTTCATCACCTTTGCGAAGTTGCCGCTCTCTCCGGCTCCCGGAGACGAAGAAGCTGCTTCTTCGCGCAAAGACGATTCTGCCGCTCACAGTGCTCTGCAGTGTGCGCCTTCTGCCGAAAGAGGTCCGGGAGCGGTGCTTAGCTCTGCAGAGCACCGTACCTTCGTCTTTAGCCTCTCTTCTCGTCTACATCTTAGCAAAAAGCTTTTCCACTCTGTCTGGCAAGGAGAAACTGTGCCAGCACAGAAAACATCTCCCATCGTGTTCTAGAGGCTGCACGGAGGTCTGCCGAGTGTTTTGCAAGAAGAGAAAGAAAGTTGTCCAAAACAGCTTGCAATCGAATGTTCATGTGATTACAAAAGGCAGGAGAGTGGTCAGGTACTGTTTTCTCTCAGTTGGCAAGCTGCGCACACAATCGCAGTGTTGTACAGCTTGTTTCATCACCTTTGCGAAGTTGCCGCTCTCTCCGGCTCCCGGAGACAAAGAAGCTGCTTCTTCGCGCAAAGACGATTCTGCCGCTCACAGTGCTCTGCGGTGTGCGCCTTCTGCCGAAAGACGCTCGGGAGCGGTGCTTAGCTCTGCAGAGCACCGTACCTTCGTCTTTAGCCTCTCTTCTCGTCTACATCTTAGCAAAAAGCTTTTCCACTCTGTCTGGCAAGGAGAAACTGTGCCAGCACAGAAAACATCTCCCATCGTGTTCTAGAGGCTGCACGGAGGTCTGCCGAGTGTTTTGCAAGAAGAGAAAGAAAGTTGTCCAAAACAGCTTCCAATCGAATGTTCATGTGAATAGAAAATGCAGGAGAGTGGTCAGGTACTGTTTTCTCTCAATTGGAAAGCTGCGCACACAATCGCAGTGTTGTACAGCTTGTTTCATCACCTTTGCGAAGTTGCCGCTCTCTCCGGCTCCCGGAGACGAAGAAGCTGCTTCTTCGCGCAAAGACGATTCTGCCGCTCATAGTAATCTGCGGTGTGCGCCTTCTGCCGAAAGACGCCCGGGAGCGGTGCTTAGCTCTGCAGAGCACCGTACCTTCGTCTTTAGCCTCTCTTCTCGTCTACATCTTAGCAAAAAGCTTTTCCACTCTGTCTGGCAAGGAGAAACTTTGCCAGCACAGAAAACATCTCCCATCGTGTTCTAGAGGCTGCACGGATGTCTGCCAAGTGTTTTGCAAGAAGAGAAAGAAAGTTGTCCAAAACAGCTTGCAATCGAATGTTCATGTGAATAGAAAAGGCAGGAGAGTGGTCAGGTACTGTTTTCTCTCAGTTGGCAAGCTGCGCACACAATCGCAGTGTTGTACAGCTTGTTTCATCACCTTTGCCAAGTTGCCGCTCTCTCCGGCTCCCGGAGACGAAGAAGCTGCTTCTTCGCGCAAAGACGATTCTGCCGCTCACAGTGCTCTGCGGAGTGCGCCTTCTGCCGAAAGACGCCCGGGAGCGGTGCTTAGCTCTGCAGAGCACCGTACTTTCGTCTTTAGCCTCTCTTCTCGTCTACATCTTATCAAAAAGCTTTTCCACTCTGTCTGGCAAGGAGAAACTGTGCCAGCACAAAAAACATCTCCCATCGTGTTCTAGAGGCTGCACGGAGGTCTGCCGAGTGTTTTGCAAGAAGAGAAAGAAAGTTGTCCAAAACAGCTTGCAATCGAATGTTCATGTGAATAGAAAAGGCAGGAGAGTGGTCAGGTACTGTTTACTCTCAGTTGGCAAGCTGCGCACACAATCGCAGTGTCGTACAGCTTGTTTCATCACCTTTGCGAAGTTGCCGCTCTCTCCGGCTCCCGGAGACGAAGAAGCTGCTTCTTCGCGCAAAGACGATTCTGCCGCTCACAGTGATCTGCGGTGTGCGCCTTCTGCCGAAAGAGGTCCGGGAGCGGTGCTTAGCTCTGCAGAGCACCGTACCTTCGTCTTTAGCCTCTCTTCTCGTTTACATCTTAGCAAAAAGCTTTTCCACTCTGTCTGGCAAGGAGAAACTGTGCCAGCACAGAAAACATCTCCCATCGTGTTCTAGAGGCTGCACGGAGGTCTGCCAAGTGTTTTGCAAGAAGAGAAAGAAAGTTGTCCAAAACAGCTTGCAATCCAATGTTCATGTGAATAGAAAAGGCAGGAGAGTGGTCAGGTACTGTTTTCTCTCAGTTGGCAAGATGCGCACACAATCGCAGTGTTGTACAGCTTGTTTCATCACCTTTGCGAAGTTGCCGCTCTCTCCGGCTCCCGGAGACGAAGAAGCTGCTTCTTCGCGCAAAGACGATTCTGCCGCTCACAGTGCTCTGCGGTGTGCGCCTTCTGCCGAAAGACGCCCGGGAGCGGTGCTTAGCTCTGCAGAGCACCGTACCTTCGTCTTTAGCCTCTCTTCTCGTCTACATCTTAGCAAAAAGCTTTTCCACTCTGTCTGGCAAGGAGAAACTGTGCCAGCACAAAAAACATCTCCCATCGTGTTCTAGAGGCTGCACGCAGGTCTGCCGAGTGTTTTGCAAGAAGAGAAAGAAAGTTGTCCAAAACAGCTTGCAATCGAATGTTCATGTGAATAGAAAAGGCAGGAGAGTGGTCAGGTACTGTTTTCTCTCAGTTGGCACGCTGCGCACACAATCGCAGTGTTGTACAGCTTGTTTCATCACCTTTGCGAAGTTGCCGCTCTCTCCGGCTCCCGGAGACGAAGAAGCTGCTTCTTCGCGCAAAGACGATTCTGCCGCTCACAGTGCTCTGCGGTGTGCGCCTTCTGCCGAAAGAGCCCCGGGAGTTGTGCTTAGCTCTGAGAAGCACCATACGTGCTTCTTTAGCCTCTCTTCTCGTCTACATCTTAGCAAAAAGCTTTTCCACTCTGTCTGGCAAGGAGAAACTGTGCCAGCACAGAAAACATCTCCCATCTTGTTCTACAGGCTCCACGGAGGTCTGCCGAGTGTTTTGCAAGAAGAGAAAGAAAGTTGTCCAAAACAGCTTCCAATCGAATGTTCATGTGAATAGAAAAGGCAGGAGAGTGGTCAGGTACTGTTTTCTCTCAGTTGGCAAGCTGCGCACACAATCGCAGTGTTGTACAGCTTGTTTCATCACCTTTGCGAAGTTGCCGCTCTCTCCGGCTCCCGGAGACGAAGAAGCTGCTTCTTCGCGCAAAGACGATTCTGCCGCTCACAGTGCTCTGCGGTGTGCGCCTTCTGCCGAAAGACGCCCGGGAGCGGTGCTTAGCTCTGCAGAGCACCGTACCTTCGTCTTTAGCCTCTCTTCTCGTCTACATCTTAGCAAAAAGCTTTTCCACTCTGTCTGGCAAGGAGAAACTGTGCCAGCACAGAAAACATCTCCCATCGTGTTCTAGAGGCTGCACGGAGGTCTGCCGAGTGTTTTGCAAGAAGAGAAAGAAAGTTGTCCAAAACAGCTTGCAATCGAATGTTCATGTGAATAGAAAATGCAGGAGAGTGGTCAGGTACTGTTTTCTCTCAATTGGAAAGCTGCGCACACAATCGCAGTGTTGTACAGCTTGTTTCATCACCTTTGCGAAGTTGCCGCTCTCTCCGGCTCCCGGAGACGAAGAAGCTGCTTCTTCGCGCAAAGACGATTCTGCCGCTCATAGTGATCTGCGGTGTGCGCCTTCTGCCGAAAGACGCCCGGGAGCGGTGCTTAGCTCTGCAGAGCACCGTACCTTCGTCTTTAGCCTCTCTTCTCGTCTACATGTTAGCAAAAAGCTTTTCCACTCTGTCTGGCAAGGAGAAACTTTGCCAGCACAGAAAACATCTCCCATCGTGTTCTAGAGGCTGCACGGATGTCTGCCAAGTGTTTTGCAAGAAGAGAAAGAAAGTTGTCCAAAACAGCTTGCAATCGAATGTTCATGTGAATAGAAAAGGCAGGAGAGTGGTCAGGTACTGTTTTCTCTCAGTTGGCAAGCTGCGCACACAATTGCAGTGTTGTACAGCTTGTTTCATCACCTTTGCCAAGTTGCCGCTCTCTCCGGCTCCCGGAGACGAAGAAGCTGCTTCTTCGCGCAAAGACGATTCTGCCGCTCACAGTGCTCTGCGGAGTGCGCCTTCTGCCGAAAGACGCCCGGGAGCGGTGCTTAGCTCTGCAGAGCACCGTACTTTCGTCTTTAGCCTCTCTTCTCGTCTACATCTTATCAAAAAGCTTTTCCACTCTGTCTGGCAAGGAGAAACTGTGCCAGCACAAAAAACATCTCCCATCGTGTTCTAGAGGCTGCACGCAGGTCTGCCGAGTGTTTTGCAAGAAGAGAAAGAAAGTTGTCCAAAACAGCTTGCAATCGAATGTTCATGTGAATAGAAAAGGCAGGAGAGTGGTCAGGTACTGTTTTCTCTCAGTTGGCAAGCTGCGCACACAATCGCAGTGTCGTACAGCTTGTTTCATCACCTTTGCGAAGTTGCCGCTCTCTCCGGCTCCCGGAGACGAAGAAGCTGCTTCTTCGCGCAAAGACGATTCTGCCGCTCACAGTGATCTGCGGTGTGCGCCTTCTGCCGAAAGAGCTCCGGGAGCGGTGCTTAGCTCTGCAGAGCACCGTACCTTCGTCTTTAGCCTCTCTTCTCGTTTACATCTTAGCAAAAAGCTTTTCCACTCTGTCTGGCAAGGAGAAACTGTGCCAGCACAGAAAACATCTCCCATCGTGTTCTAGAGGCTGCACGGAGGTCTGCCGAGTGTTTTGCAAGAAGAGAAAGAAAGTTGTCCAAAACAGCTTGCAATCCAATGTTCATGTGAATAGAAAAGGCAGGAGAGTGGTCAGGTACTGTTTTCTCTCAGTTGGCAAGATGCGCACACAATCGCAGTGTTGTACAGCTTGTTTCATCACCTTTGCGAAGTTGCCGCTCTCTCCGGCTCCCGGAGACGAAGAAGCTGCTTCTTCGCGCAAAGACGATTCTGCCGCTCACAGTGATCTGCGGTGTGCGCCTTCTGCCGAAAGAGGTCCGGGAGCGGTGCTTAGCTCTGCAGAGCACCGTACCTTCGTCTTTAGCCTCTCTTCTCGTTTACATCTTAGCAAAAAGCTTTTCCACTCTGTCTGGCAAGGAGAAACTGTGCCAGCACAGAAAACATCTCCCATCGTGTTCTAGAGGCTGCACGGAGGTCTGCCAAGTGTTTTGCAAGAAGAGAAAGAAAGTTGTCCAAAACAGCTTGCAATCCAATGTTCATGTGAATAGAAAAGGCAGGAGAGTGGTCAGGTACTGTTTTCTCTCAGTTGGCAAGATGCGCACACAATCGCAGTGTTGTACAGCTTGTTTCATCACCTTTGCGAAGTTGCCGCTCTCTCCGGCTCCCGGAGACGAAGAAGCTGCTTCTTCGCGCAAAGACGATTCTGCCGCTCACAGTGCTCTGCAGTGTGCGCCTTCTGCCGAAAGAGGTCCGGGAGCGGTGCTTAGCTCTGCAGAGCACCGTACCTTCGTCTTTAGCCTCTCTTCTCGTCTACATCTTAGCAAAAAGCTTTTCCACTCTGTCTGGCAAGGAGAAACTGTGCCAGCACAGAAAACATCTCCCATCGTGTTCTAGAGGCTGCACGGAGGTCTGCCGAGTGTTTTGCAAGAAGAGAAAGAAAGTTGTCCAAAACAGCTTGCAATCGAATGTTCATGTGAATAGAAAAGGCAGGAGAGTGGTCAGGTACTGTTTTCTCTCAGTTGGCAAGATGCGCACACAATCGCAGTGTTGTACAGCTTGTTTCATCACCTTTGCCAAGTTGTCGCTCTCTCCGGCTCCCGGAGACGAAGAAGCTGCTTCTTCGCGCAAAGACGATTCTGCCGCTCACAGTGCTCTGCGGTGTGCGCCTTCTGCCGAAAGAGGTCCGGGAGCGGTGCTTAGCTCTGCAGAGCACCGTACCTTCGTCTTTAGCCTCTCTTCTCGTCTACATCTTAGCAAAAAGCTTTTCCACTCTGTCTGGCAAGGAGAAACTGTGCCAGCACAGAAAACATCTCCCATCGTGTTCTAGAGGCTGCACGGAGGTCTGCCGAGTGTTTTGCAAGAAGAGAAAGAAAGTTGTCCAAAACAGCTTGCAATCGAATGTTCATGTGATTACAAAAGGCAGGAGAGTGGTCAGGTACTGTTTTCTCTCAGTTGGCAAGCTGCGCACACAATCGCAGTGTTGTACAGCTTGTTTCATCACCTTTGCGAAGTTGCCGCTCTCTCCGGCTCCCGGAGACGAAGAAGCTGCTTCTTCGCGCAAAGACGATTCTGCCGCTCACAGTGCACTGCAGTGTGCGCCTTCTGCCGAAAGAGGCCCGGGAGCGGTGCTTAGCTCTGCAGAGCACCGTACCTTCGTCTTTAGCCTCTCTTCTCGTCTACATCTTAGCAAAAAGCTTTTCCACTCTGTCTGGCAAGGAGAAACTGTGCCAGCACAGAAAACATCTCCCATCGTGTTCTAGAGGCTGCACGGAGGTCTGCCGAGTGTTTTGCAAGAAGAGAAAGAAAGTTGTCCAAAACAGCTTGCAATCGAATGTTCATGTGAATAGAAAAGGCAGGAGAGTGGTCAGGTACTGTTTTCTCTCAGTTGGCAAGCTGCGCACACAATCGCAGTGTTGTACAGCTTGTTTCATCACCTTTGCGAAGTTGCCGCTCTCTCCGGCTCCCGGAGACGAAGAAGCTGCTTCTTCGCGCAAAGACGATTCTGCCGCTCACAGTGCTCTGCTGTGTGCGCCTTCTGCCGAAAGAGGCCCGGGAGCGGTGCTTAGCTCTGCAGAGCACCGTACCTTCGTCTTTAGCCTCTCTTCTCGTCTACATCTTAGCAAAAAGCTTTTCCACTCTGTCTGGCAAGGAGAAACTGTGCCAGCACAAAAAACATCTCCCATCGTGTTCTAGAGGCTGCACGGAGGTCTGCCGAGTGTTTTGCAAGAAGAGAAAGAAAGTTGTCCAAAACAGCTTCCAATCGAATGTTCATGTGAATAGAAAAGGCAGGAGAGTGGTCAGGTACTGTTTTCTCTCAGTTGGCACGCTGCGCACACAATCGCAGTGTTGTACAGCTTGTTTCATCACCTTTGCGAAGTTGCCGCTCTCTCCGGCTCCCGGAGACGAAGAAGCTGCTTCTTCGCGCAAAGACGATTCTGCCGCTCACAGTGCTCTGCGGTGTGCGCCTTCTGCCGAAAGAGGTCCGGGAGCTGTGCTTAGCTCTGAGAAGCACCATACGTGCTTCTTTAGCCTCTCTTCTCGTCTACATCTTAGCAAAAAGCTTTTCCACTCTGTCTGGCAAGGAGAAACTGTGCCAGCACAGAAAACATCTCCCATCGTGTTCTAGAGGCTGCACGGAGGTCTGCCAAGTGTTTTGCAAGAAGAGAAAGAAAGTTGTCCAAAACAGCTTGCAATCGAATGTTCATGTGAATAGAAAATGCAGGAGAGTGGTCAGGTACTGTTTTCTCTCAGTTGGCAAGCTGCGCACACAATCGCAGTGTTGTACAGCTTGTTTCATCACCTTTGCAAAGTTGCCGCTCTCTCCGGCTCCCGGAGACGAAGAAGCTGCTTCTTCGCGCAAAGACGATTCTGCCGCTCACTGTGTTCTGCAGTGTGTGTCTTCTGCCGAAAGAGGCCCGGGAGCTGTGCTTAGCTCTGCAGAGCACCATACCTGCTTCTTTAGCCTCTCTTCTCGTCTACATCTTAGCAAAAAGCTTTTCCACTCTTTCTGGCAAGGAGAAACTGTGCCAGCACAAAAAACATCTCCCATCGTGTTCTAGAGGCTGCACGGAGGTCTGCCGAGTGTTTTGCAAGAAGAGAAAGAAAGTTGTCCAAAACAGCTTGCAATCGAATGTTCATGTGAATAGAAAAGGCAGGAGAGTGGTCAGGTACTGTTTTCTCTCAGTTGGCAAGCTGCGCACACAATCGCAGTGTTGTACAGCTTGTTTCATCACCTTTGCGAAGTTGCCGCTCTCTCCGGCTCCCGGAGACGAAGAAGCTGCTTCTTCGCGCAAAGACGATTCTGCCGCTCACAGTGCTCTGCGGTGTGCGCCTTCTGCCGAAAGAGGTCCGGGAGCGGTGCTTAGCTCTGCAGAGCACCGTACCTTCGTCTTTAGCCTCTCTTCTCGTCTACATCTTAGCAAAAAGCTTTTCCACTCTGTCTGGCAAGGAGAAACTGTGCCAGCACAGAAAACATCTCCCATCGTGTTCTAGAGGCTGCACGGAGGTCTGCCGAGTGTTTTGCAAGAAGAGAAAGAAAGTTGTCCAAAACAGCTTGCAATCCAATGTTCATCTGAATAGAAAAGGCATGAGAGTGGTCAGGTACTGTTTTCTCTCAGTTGGCAAGCTGCGCACACAATCGCAGTGTTGTACAGCTTGTTTCATCACCTTTGCGAAGTTGCCGCTCTCTCCGGCTCCCGGAGACGAAGAAGCTGCTTCTTCGCGCAAAGTCGATTCTGCCGCTCACAGTGCTCTGCGGTGTGCGCCTTCTGCCGAAAGAGCTCCGGGAGCGGTGCTTAGCTCTGCAGAGCACCGTACCTTCGTCTTTAGCCTCTCTTCTCGTCTACATCTTAGCAAAAAGCTTTTCCACTCTGTCTGGCAAGGAGAAACTGTGCCAGCACAAAAAACATCTCCCATCGTGTTCTAGAGGCTGCACGGAGGTCTGCCGAGTGTTTTGCAAGAAGAGAAAGAAAGTTGTCCAAAACAGCTTGCAATCGAATGTTCATGTGAATAGAAAAGGCAGGAGAGTGATCAGGTACTGTTTGCCCTCAGTTGGCAAGCTGCGCACACAATCGCAGTGTTGTACAGCTTGTTTCATCACCTTTGCGAAGTTGCCGCTCTCTCCGGCTCCCGGAGACGAAGAAGCTGCTTCTTCGCGCAAAGACGATTCTGCTGCTCACAGTGCTCTGCGGTGTGCGCCTTCTGCCGAAAGAGCCCCGGGAGCTGTGCTTAGCTCTGAGAAGCACCATACGTGCTTCTTTAGCCTCTCTTCTCGTCTACATCTTAGCAAAAAGCTTTTCCACTCTGTCTGCTAAGGAGAAACCGTGCCAGCACAAAAAACATCTCCCATCGTGTTCTAGAGGCTGCACGCAGGTCTGCCGAGTGTTTTGCAAGAAGAGAGAGAAAGTTGTCCAAAACAGCTTGCAATCGAATGTTCATGTGAATAGAAAAGGCAGGAGAGTGGTCAGGTACTGTTTTCTCTCAGTTGGCAAGCTGCGCACACAATCGCAGTGTTGTACAGCTTGTTTCATCACCTTTGCGAAGTTGCCGCTCTCTCCGGCTCCCGGAGACGAAGAAGCTGCTTCTTCGCGCAAAGACGATTCTGCCGCTCACAGTGCTCTGCGGTGTGCGCCTTCTGCCGAAAGAGGTCCGGGAGCGGTGCTTAGCTCTGCAGAGCACCGTACCTTCGTCTTTAGCCTCTCTTCTCGTTTACATCTTAGCAAAAAGCTTTTCCACTCTGTCTGGCAAGGAGAAACTGTGCCAGCACAGAAAACATCTCCCATCGTGTTCTAGAGGCTGCACGGAGGTCTGCCGAGTGTTTTGCAAGAAGAGAAAGAAAGTTGTCCAAAACAGCTTGCAATCCAATGTTCAAGTGAATAGAAAAGGCAGGAGAGTGGTCAGGTACTGTTTTCTCTCAGTTGGCAAGATGCGCACACAATCGCAGTGTTGTACAGCTTGTTTCATCACCTTTGCGAAGTTGCCGCTCTCTCCGGCTCCCGGAGACGAAGAAGCTGCTTCTTCGCGCAAAGACGATTCTGCCGCTCACAGTGATCTGCGGTGTGCGCCTTCTGCCGAAAGAGGTCCGGGAGCGGTGCTTAGCTCTGCAGAGCACCGTACCTTCGTCTTTAGCCTCTCTTCTCGTTTACATCTTAGCAAAAAGCTTTTCCACTCTGTCTGGCAAGGAGAAACTGTGCCAGCACAGAAAACATCTCCCATCGTGTTCTAGAGGCTGCACGGAGGTCTGCCAAGTGTTTTGCAAGAAGAGAAAGAAAGTTGTCCAAAACAGCTTGCAATCCAATGTTCATGTGAATAGAAAAGGCAGGAGAGTGGTCAGGTACTGTTTTCTCTCAGTTGGCAAGATGCGCACACAATCGCAGTGTTGTACAGCTTGTTTCATCACCTTTGCGAAGTTGCCGCTCTCTCCGGCTCCCGGAGACGAAGAAGCTGCTTCTTCGCGCAAAGACGATTCTGCCGCTCACAGTGCTCTGCAGTGTGCGCCTTCTGCCGAAAGAGGTCCGGGAGCGGTGCTTAGCTCTGCAGAGCACCGTACCTTCGTCTTTAGCCTCTCTTCTCGTCTACATCTTAGCAAAAAGCTTTTCCACTCTGTCTGGCAAGGAGAAACTGTGCCAGCACAGAAAACATCTCCCATCGTGTTCTAGAGGCTGCACGGAGGTCTGCCGAGTGTTTTGCAAGAAGAGAAAGAAAGTTGTCCAAAACAGATGCAATCGAATGTTCATGTGATTACAAAAGGCAGGAGAGTGGTCAGGTACTGTTTTCTCTCAGTTGGCAAGCTGCGCACACAATCGCAGTGTTGTACAGCTTGTTTCATCACCTTTGCGAAGTTGCCGCTCTCTCCGGCTCCCGGAGACAAAGAAGCTGCTTCTTCGCGCAAAGACGATTCTGCCGCTCACAGTGCTCTGCGGTGTGCGCCTTCTGCCGAAAGACGCTCGGGAGCGGTGCTTAGCTCTGCAGAGCACCGTACCTTCGTCTTTAGCCTCTCTTCTCGTCTACATCTTAGCAAAAAGCTTTTCCACTCTGTCTGGCAAGGAGAAACTGTGCCAGCACAGAAAACATCTCCCATCGTGTTCTAGAGGCTGCACGGAGGTCTGCCGAGTGTTTTGCAAGAAGAGAAAGAAAGTTGTCCAAAACAGCTTCCAATCGAATGTTCATGTGAATAGAAAATGCAGGAGAGTGGTCAGGTACTGTTTTCTCTCAATTGGAAAGCTGCGCACACAATCGCAGTGTTGTACAGCTTGTTTCATCACCTTTGCGAAGTTGCCGCTCTCTCCGGCTCCCGGAGACGAAGAAGCTGCTTCTTCGCGCAAAGACGATTCTGCCGCTCATAGTAATCTGCGGTGTGCGCCTTCTGCCGAAAGACGCCCGGGAGCGGTGCTTAGCTCTGCAGAGCACCGTACCTTCGTCTTTAGCCTCTCTTCTCGTCTACATCTTAGCAAAAAGCTTTTCCACTCTGTCTGGCAAGGAGAAACTTTGCCAGCACAGAAAACATCTCCCATCGTGTTCTAGAGGCTGCACGGATGTCTGCCAAGTGTTTTGCAAGAAGAGAAAGAAAGTTGTCCAAAACAGCTTGCAATCGAATGTTCATGTGAATAGAAAAGGCAGGAGAGTGGTCAGGTACTGTTTTCTCTCAGTTGGCAAGCTGCGCACACAATCGCAGTGTTGTACAGCTTGTTTCATCACCTTTGCCAAGTTGCCGCTCTCTCCGGCTCCCGGAGACGAAGAAGCTGCTTCTTCGCGCAAAGACGATTCTGCCGCTCACAGTGCTCTGCGGAGTGCGCCTTCTGCCGAAAGACGCCCGGGAGCGGTGCTTAGCTCTGCAGAGCACCGTACTTTCGTCTTTAGCCTCTCTTCTCGTCTACATCTTATCAAAAAGCTTTTCCACTCTGTCTGGCAAGGAGAAACTGTGCCAGCACAAAAAACATCTCCCATCGTGTTCTAGAGGCTGCACGGAGGTCTGCCGAGTGTTTTGCAAGAAGAGAAAGAAAGTTGTCCAAAACAGCTTGCAATCGAATGTTCATGTGAATAGAAAAGGCAGGAGAGTGGTCAGGTACTGTTTACTCTCAGTTGGCAAGCTGCGCACACAATCGCAGTGTCGTACAGCTTGTTTCATCACCTTTGCGAAGTTGCCGCTCTCTCCGGCTCCCGGAGACGAAGAAGCTGCTTCTTCGCGCAAAGACGATTCTGCCGCTCACAGTGATCTGCGGTGTGCGCCTTCTGCCGAAAGAGGTCCGGGAGCGGTGCTTAGCTCTGCAGAGCACCGTACCTTCGTCTTTAGCCTCTCTTCTCGTTTACATCTTAGCAAAAAGCTTTTCCACTCTGTCTGGCAAGGAGAAACTGTGCCAGCACAGAAAACATCTCCCATCGTGTTCTAGAGGCTGCACGGAGGTCTGCCAAGTGTTTTGCAAGAAGAGAAAGAAAGTTGTCCAAAACAGCTTGCAATCCAATGTTCATGTGAATAGAAAAGGCAGGAGAGTGGTCAGGTACTGTTTTCTCTCAGTTGGCAAGATGCGCACACAATCGCAGTGTTGTACAGCTTGTTTCATCACCTTTGCGAAGTTGCCGCTCTCTCCGGCTCCCGGAGACGAAGAAGCTGCTTCTTCGCGCAAAGACGATTCTGCCGCTCACAGTGCTCTGCGGTGTGCGCCTTCTGCCGAAAGACGCCCGGGAGCGGTGCTTAGCTCTGCAGAGCACCGTACCTTCGTCTTTAGCCTCTCTTCTCGTCTACATCTTAGCAAAAAGCTTTTCCACTCTGTCTGGCAAGGAGAAACTGTGCCAGCACAAAAAACATCTCCCATCGTGTTCTAGAGGCTGCACGCAGGTCTGCCGAGTGTTTTGCAAGAAGAGAAAGAAAGTTGTCCAAAACAGCTTGCAATCGAATGTTCATGTGAATAGAAAAGGCAGGAGAGTGGTCAGGTACTGTTTTCTCTCAGTTGGCACGCTGCGCACACAATCGCAGTGTTGTACAGCTTGTTTCATCACCTTTGCGAAGTTGCCGCTCTCTCCGGCTCCCGGAGACGAAGAAGCTGCTTCTTCGCGCAAAGACGATTCTGCCGCTCACAGTGCTCTGCGGTGTGCGCCTTCTGCCGAAAGAGCCCCGGGAGTTGTGCTTAGCTCTGAGAAGCACCATACGTGCTTCTTTAGCCTCTCTTCTCGTCTACATCTTAGCAAAAAGCTTTTCCACTCTGTCTGGCAAGGAGAAACTGTGCCAGCACAGAAAACATCTCCCATCTTGTTCTACAGGCTCCACGGAGGTCTGCCGAGTGTTTTGCAAGAAGAGAAAGAAAGTTGTCCAAAACAGCTTCCAATCGAATGTTCATGTGAATAGAAAAGGCAGGAGAGTGGTCAGGTACTGTTTTCTCTCAGTTGGCAAGCTGCGCACACAATCGCAGTGTTGTACAGCTTGTTTCATCACCTTTGCGAAGTTGCCGCTCTCTCCGGCTCCCGGAGACGAAGAAGCTGCTTCTTCGCGCAAAGACGATTCTGCCGCTCACAGTGCTCTGCGGTGTGCGCCTTCTGCCGAAAGACGCCCGGGAGCGGTGCTTAGCTCTGCAGAGCACCGTACCTTCGTCTTTAGCCTCTCTTCTCGTCTACATCTTAGCAAAAAGCTTTTCCACTCTGTCTGGCAAGGAGAAACTGTGCCAGCACAGAAAACATCTCCCATCGTGTTCTAGAGGCTGCACGGAGGTCTGCCGAGTGTTTTGCAAGAAGAGAAAGAAAGTTGTCCAAAACAGCTTGCAATCGAATGTTCATGTGAATAGAAAATGCAGGAGAGTGGTCAGGTACTGTTTTCTCTCAATTGGAAAGCTGCGCACACAATCGCAGTGTTGTACAGCTTGTTTCATCACCTTTGCGAAGTTGCCGCTCTCTCCGGCTCCCGGAGACGAAGAAGCTGCTTCTTCGCGCAAAGACGATTCTGCCGCTCATAGTGATCTGCGGTGTGCGCCTTCTGCCGAAAGACGCCCGGGAGCGGTGCTTAGCTCTGCAGAGCACCGTACCTTCGTCTTTAGCCTCTCTTCTCGTCTACATGTTAGCAAAAAGCTTTTCCACTCTGTCTGGCAAGGAGAAACTTTGCCAGCACAGAAAACATCTCCCATCGTGTTCTAGAGGCTGCACGGATGTCTGCCAAGTGTTTTGCAAGAAGAGAAAGAAAGTTGTCCAAAACAGCTTGCAATCGAATGTTCATGTGAATAGAAAAGGCAGGAGAGTGGTCAGGTACTGTTTTCTCTCAGTTGGCAAGCTGCGCACACAATTGCAGTGTTGTACAGCTTGTTTCATCACCTTTGCCAAGTTGCCGCTCTCTCCGGCTCCCGGAGACGAAGAAGCTGCTTCTTCGCGCAAAGACGATTCTGCCGCTCACAGTGCTCTGCGGAGTGCGCCTTCTGCCGAAAGACGCCCGGGAGCGGTGCTTAGCTCTGCAGAGCACCGTACTTTCGTCTTTAGCCTCTCTTCTCGTCTACATCTTATCAAAAAGCTTTTCCACTCTGTCTGGCAAGGAGAAACTGTGCCAGCACAAAAAACATCTCCCATCGTGTTCTAGAGGGTGCACGCAGGTCTGCCGAGTGTTTTGCAAGAAGAGAAAGAAAGTTGTCCAAAACAGCTTGCAATCGAATGTTCATGTGAATAGAAAAGGCAGGAGAGTGGTCAGGTACTGTTTTCTCTCAGTTGGCAAGCTGCGCACACAATCGCAGTGTCGTACAGCTTGTTTCATCACCTTTGCGAAGTTGCCGCTCTCTCCGGCTCCCGGAGACGAAGAAGCTGCTTCTTCGCGCAAAGACGATTCTGCCGCTCACAGTGATCTGCGGTGTGCGCCTTCTGCCGAAAGAGCTCCGGGAGCGGTGCTTAGCTCTGCAGAGCACCGTACCTTCGTCTTTAGCCTCTCTTCTCGTTTACATCTTAGCAAAAAGCTTTTCCACTCTGTCTGGCAAGGAGAAACTGTGCCAGCACAGAAAACATCTCCCATCGTGTTCTAGAGGCTGCACGGAGGTCTGCCGAGTGTTTTGCAAGAAGAGAAAGAAAGTTGTCCAAAACAGCTTGCAATCCAATGTTCATGTGAATAGAAAAGGCAGGAGAGTGGTCAGGTACTGTTTTCTCTCAGTTGGCAAGATGCGCACACAATCGCAGTGTTGTACAGCTTGTTTCATCACCTTTGCGAAGTTGCCGCTCTCTCCGGCTCCCGGAGACGAAGAAGCTGCTTCTTCGCGCAAAGACGATTCTGCCGCTCACAGTGATCTGCGGTGTGCGCCTTCTGCCGAAAGAGGTCCGGGAGCGGTGCTTAGCTCTGCAGAG
Organism: Melozone crissalis; assembly: GCF_028551555.1. Lineage (NCBI taxonomy): Eukaryota > Metazoa > Chordata > Aves > Passeriformes > Passerellidae > Melozone > Melozone crissalis. The sequence goes on from NW_026536024.1 coordinate 71,945, forward strand.
CACCGTACCTTCGTCTTTAGCCTCTCTTCTCGTTTACATCTTAGCAAAAAGCTTTTCCACTCTGTCTGGCAAGGAGAAACTGTGCCAGCACAGAAAACATCTCCCATCGTGTTCTAGAGGCTGCACGGAGGTCTGCCAAGTGTTTTGCAAGAAGAGAAAGAAAGTTGTCCAAAACAGCTTGCAATCCAATGTTCATGTGAATAGAAAAGGCAGGAGAGTGGTCAGGTACTGTTTTCTCTCAGTTGGCAAGATGCGCACACAATCGCAGTGTTGTACAGCTTGTTTCATCACCTTTGCGAAGTTGCCGCTCTCTCCGGCTCCCGGAGACGAAGAAGCTGCTTCTTCGCGCAAAGACGATTCTGCCGCTCACAGTGCTCTGCAGTGTGCGCCTTCTGCCGAAAGAGGTCCGGGAGCGGTGCTTAGCTCTGCAGAGCACCGTACCTTCGTCTTTAGCCTCTCTTCTCGTCTACATCTTAGCAAAAAGCTTTTCCACTCTGTCTGGCAAGGAGAAACTGTGCCAGCACAGAAAACATCTCCCATCGTGTTCTAGAGGCTGCACGGAGGTCTGCCGAGTGTTTTGCAAGAAGAGAAAGAAAGTTGTCCAAAACAGCTTGCAATCGAATGTTCATGTGAATAGAAAAGGCAGGAGAGTGGTCAGGTACTGTTTTCTCTCAGTTGGCAAGATGCGCACACAATCGCAGTGTTGTACAGCTTGTTTCATCACCTTTGCCAAGTTGTCGCTCTCTCCGGCTCCCGGAGACGAAGAAGCTGCTTCTTCGCGCAAAGACGATTCTGCCGCTCACAGTGCTCTGCGGTGTGCGCCTTCTGCCGAAAGAGGTCCGGGAGCGGTGCTTAGCTCTGCAGAGCACCGTACCTTCGTCTTTAGCCTCTCTTCTCGTCTACATCTTAGCAAAAAGCTTTTCCACTCTGTCTGGCAAGGAGAAACTGTGCCAGCACAGAAAACATCTCCCATCGTGTTCTAGAGGCTGCACGGAGGTCTGCCGAGTGTTTTGCAAGAAGAGAAAGAAAGTTGTCCAAAACAGCTTGCAATCGAATGTTCATGTGATTACAAAAGGCAGGAGAGTGGTCAGGTACTGTTTTCTCTCAGTTGGCAAGCTGCGCACACAATCGCAGTGTTGTACAGCTTGTTTCATCACCTTTGCGAAGTTGCCGCTCTCTCCGGCTCCCGGAGACGAAGAAGCTGCTTCTTCGCGCAAAGACGATTCTGCCGCTCACAGTGCACTGCAGTGTGCGCCTTCTGCCGAAAGAGGCCCGGGAGCGGTGCTTAGCTCTGCAGAGCACCGTACCTTCGTCTTTAGCCTCTCTTCTCGTCTACATCTTAGCAAAAAGCTTTTCCACTCTGTCTGGCAAGGAGAAACTGTGCCAGCACAGAAAACATCTCCCATCGTGTTCTAGAGGCTGCACGGAGGTCTGCCGAGTGTTTTGCAAGAAGAGAAAGAAAGTTGTCCAAAACAGCTTGCAATCGAATGTTCATGTGAATAGAAAAGGCAGGAGAGTGGTCAGGTACTGTTTTCTCTCAGTTGGCAAGCTGCGCACACAATCGCAGTGTTGTACAGCTTGTTTCATCACCTTTGCGAAGTTGCCGCTCTCTCCGGCTCCCGGAGACGAAGAAGCTGCTTCTTCGCGCAAAGACGATTCTGCCGCTCACAGTGCTCTGCTGTGTGCGCCTTCTGCCGAAAGAGGCCCGGGAGCGGTGCTTAGCTCTGCAGAGCACCGTACCTTCGTCTTTAGCCTCTCTTCTCGTCTACATCTTAGCAAAAAGCTTTTCCACTCTGTCTGGCAAGGAGAAACTGTGCCAGCACAAAAAACATCTCCCATCGTGTTCTAGAGGCTGCACGGAGGTCTGCCGAGTGTTTTGCAAGAAGAGAAAGAAAGTTGTCCAAAACAGCTTCCAATCGAATGTTCATGTGAATAGAAAAGGCAGGAGAGTGGTCAGGTACTGTTTTCTCTCAGTTGGCACGCTGCGCACACAATCGCAGTGTTGTACAGCTTGTTTCATCACCTTTGCGAAGTTGCCGCTCTCTCCGGCTCCCGGAGACGAAGAAGCTGCTTCTTCGCGCAAAGACGATTCTGCCGCTCACAGTGCTCTGCGGTGTGCGCCTTCTGCCGAAAGAGGTCCGGGAGCTGTGCTTAGCTCTGAGAAGCACCATACGTGCTTCTTTAGCCTCTCTTCTCGTCTACATCTTAGCAAAAAGCTTTTCCACTCTGTCTGGCAAGGAGAAACTGTGCCAGCACAGAAAACATCTCCCATCGTGTTCTAGAGGCTGCACGGAGGTCTGCCAAGTGTTTTGCAAGAAGAGAAAGAAAGTTGTCCAAAACAGCTTGCAATCGAATGTTCATGTGAATAGAAAATGCAGGAGAGTGGTCAGGTACTGTTTTCTCTCAGTTGGCAAGCTGCGCACACAATCGCAGTGTTGTACAGCTTGTTTCATCACCTTTGCGAAGTTGCCGCTCTCTCCGGCTCCCGGAGACGAAGAAGCTGCTTCTTCGCGCAAAGACGATTCTGCCGCTCACTGTGTTCTGCAGTGTGTGTCTTCTGCCGAAAGAGGCCCGGGAGCTGTGCTTAGCTCTGCAGAGCACCATACCTGCTTCTTTAGCCTCTCTTCTCGTCTACATCTTAGCAAAAAGCTTTTCCACTCTTTCTGGCAAGGAGAAACTGTGCCAGCACAAAAAACATCTCCCATCGTGTTCTAGAGGCTGCACGGAGGTCTGCCGAGTGTTTTGCAAGAAGAGAAAGAAAGTTGTCCAAAACAGCTTGCAATCGAATGTTCATGTGAATAGAAAAGGCAGGAGAGTGGTCAGGTACTGTTTTCTCTCAGTTGGCAAGCTGCGCACACAATCGCAGTGTTGTACAGCTTGTTTCATCACCTTTGCGAAGTTGCCGCTCTCTCCGGCTCCCGGAGACGAAGAAGCTGCTTCTTCGCGCAAAGACGATTCTGCCGCTCACAGTGCTCTGCGGTGTGCGCCTTCTGCCGAAAGAGGTCCGGGAGCGGTGCTTAGCTCTGCAGAGCACCGTACCTTCGTCTTTAGCCTCTCTTCTCGTCTACATCTTAGCAAAAAGCTTTTCCACTCTGTCTGGCAAGGAGAAACTGTGCCAGCACAGAAAACATCTCCCATCGTGTTCTAGAGGCTGCACGGAGGTCTGCCGAGTGTTTTGCAAGAAGAGAAAGAAAGTTGTCCAAAACAGCTTGCAATCCAATGTTCATCTGAATAGAAAAGGCATGAGAGTGGTCAGGTACTGTTTTCTCTCAGTTGGCAAGCTGCGCACACAATCGCAGTGTTGTACAGCTTGTTTCATCACCTTTGCGAAGTTGCCGCTCTCTCCGGCTCCCGGAGACGAAGAAGCTGCTTCTTCGCGCAAAGTCGATTCTGCCGCTCACAGTGCTCTGCGGTGTGCGCCTTCTGCCGAAAGAGCTCCGGGAGCGGTGCTTAGCTCTGCAGAGCACCGTACCTTCGTCTTTAGCCTCTCTTCTCGTCTACATCTTAGCAAAAAGCTTTTCCACTCTGTCTGGCAAGGAGAAACTGACCCAGCACAGAAAACATCTCCCATCGTGTTCTAGAGGCTCCACGGATGTCTGCCGAGTGTTTTGCAAGAAGAGAAAGAAAGTTGTCCAAAACAGCTTGCAATCGAATGTTCATGTGAATAGAAAAGGCAGGAGAGTGATCAGGTACTGTTTGCCCTCAGTTGGCAAGCTGCGCACACAATCGCAGTGTTGTACAGCTTGTTTCATCACCTTTGCGAAGTTGCCGCTCTCTCCGGCTCCCGGAGACGAAGAAGCTGCTTCTTCGCGCAAAGACGATTCTGCTGCTCACAGTGCTCTGCGGTGTGCGCCTTCTGCCGAAAGAGCCCCGGGAGCTGTGCTTAGCTCTGAGAAGCACCATACGTGCTTCTTTAGCCTCTCTTCTCGTCTACATCTTAGCAAAAAGCTTTTCCACTCTGTCTGCTAAGGAGAAACCGTGCCAGCACAAAAAACATCTCCCATCGTGTTCTAGAGGCTGCACGCAGGTCTGCCGAGTGTTTTGCAAGAAGAGAGAGAAAGTTGTCCAAAACAGCTTGCAATCGAATGTTCATGTGAATAGAAAAGGCAGGAGAGTGGTCAGGTACTGTTTTCTCTCAGTTGGCAAGCTGCGCACACAATCGCAGTGTTGTACAGCTTGTTTCATCACCTTTGCGAAGTTGCCGCTCTCTCCGGCTCCCGGAGACGAAGAAGCTGCTTCTTCGCGCAAAGACGATTCTGCCGCTCACAGTGCTCTGCGGTGTGCGCCTTCTGCCGAAAGAGGTCCGGGAGCGGTGCTTAGCTCTGCAGAGCACCGTACCTTCGTCTTTAGCCTCTCTTCTCGTCTACATCTTAGCAAAAAGCTTTTCCACTCTGTCTGGCAAGGAGAAACTGTGCCAGCACAGAAAACATCTCCCATCGTGTTCTAGAGGCTGCACGGAGGTCTGCCGAGTGTTTTGCAAGAAGAGAAAGAAAGTTGTCCAAAACAGCTTGCAATCGAATGTTCATGTGATTACAAAAGGCAGGAGAGTGGTCAGGTACTGTTTTCTCTCAGTTGGCAAGCTGCGCACACAATCGCAGTGTTGTACAGCTTGTTTCATCACCTTTGCGAAGTTGCCGCTCTCTCCGGCTCCCGGAGACAAAGAAGCTGCTTCTTCGCGCAAAGACGATTCTGCCGCTCACAGTGCTCTGCGGTGTGCGCCTTCTGCCGAAAGACGCTCGGGAGCGGTGCTTAGCTCTGCAGAGCACCGTACCTTCGTCTTTAGCCTCTCTTCTCGTCTACATCTTAGCAAAAAGCTTTTCCACTCTGTCTGGCAAGGAGAAACTGTGCCAGCACAGAAAACATCTCCCATCGTGTTCTAGAGGCTGCACGGAGGTCTGCCGAGTGTTTTGCAAGAAGAGAAAGAAAGTTGTCCAAAACAGCTTCCAATCGAATGTTCATGTGAATAGAAAATGCAGGAGAGTGGTCAGGTACTGTTTTCTCTCAATTGGAAAGCTGCGCACACAATCGCAGTGTTGTACAGCTTGTTTCATCACCTTTGCGAAGTTGCCGCTCTCTCCGGCTCCCGGAGACGAAGAAGCTGCTTCTTCGCGCAAAGACGATTCTGCCGCTCACAGTGATCTGCGGTGTGCGCCTTCTGCCGAAAGACGCCCGGGAGCGGTGCTTAGCTCTGCAGAGCACCGTACCTTCGTCTTTAGCCTCTCTTCTCGTCTACATCTTAGCAAAAAGCTTTTCCACTCTGTCTGGCAAGGAGAAACTTTGCCAGCACAGAAAACATCTCCCATCGTGTTCTAGAGGCTGCACGGATGTCTGCCAAGTGTTTTGCAAGAAGAGAAAGAAAGTTGTCCAAAACAGCTTGCAATCGAATGTTCATGTGAATAGAAAAGGCAGGAGAGTGGTCAGGTACTGTTTGCTCTCAGTTGGCAAGCTGCGCACACAATCGCAGTGTTGTACAGCTTGTTTCATCACCTTTGCGAAGTTGCCGCTCTCTCCGGCTCCCGGAGACGAAGAAGCTGCTTCTTCGCGCAAAGACGATTCTGCCGCTCACAGTGCTCTGCGGAGTGCGCCTTCTGCCGAAAGACATCCGGGAGCGGTGCTTTGCTCTGCAGAGCACCGTACTTTCGTCTTTAGCCTCTCTTCTCGTCTACATCTTATCAAAAAGCTTTTCCACTCTGTCTGGCAAGGAGAAACTGTGCCAGCACAAAAAACATCTCCCATCATGTTCTAGAGGGTGCACGGAGGTCTGCCGAGTGTTTTGCAAGAAGAGAAAGAAAGTTGTCCAAAACAGCTTGCAATCGAATGTTCATGTGATTACAAAAGGCAGGAGAGTGGTCAGGTACTGTTTTCTCTCAGTTGGCAAGCTGCGCACACAATCGCAGTGTCGTACAGCTTGTTTCATCACCTTTGCGAAGTTGCCGCTCTCTCCGGCTCCCGGAGACGAAGAAGCTGCTTCTTCGCGCAAAGACGATTCTGCCGCTCACAGTGATCTGCGGTGTGCGCCTTCTGCCGAAAGAGGTCCGGGAGCGGTGCTTAGCTCTGCAGAGCACCGTACCTTCGTCTTTAGCCTCTCTTCTCGTCTACATCTTAGCAAAAAGCTTTTCCACTCTGTCTGGCAAGGAGAAACTGTGCCAGCACAGAAAACATCTCCCATCGTGTTCTAGAGGCTGCACGGAGGTCTGCCGAGTGTTTTGCAAGAAGAGAAAGAAAGTTGTCCAAAACAGCTTGCAATCGAATGTTCATGTGATTACAAAAGGCAGGAGAGTGGTCAGGTACTGTTTTCTCTCAGTTGGCAAGCTGCGCACACAATCGCAGTCTTGTACAGCTTGTTTCATCACCTTTGCCAAGTTGCCGCTCTCTCCGGCTCCCGGAGACGAAGAAGCTGCTTCTTCGCGCAAAGACGATTCTGCCGCTCACAGTGCTCTGCGGTGTGCGCCTTCTGCCGAAAGAGGCCCGGGAGCGGTGCTTAGCTCTGCAGAGCACCGTACCTTCGTCTTTAGCCTCTCTTCTCGTCTACATCTTAGCAAAAAGCTTTTCAACTCTGTCTGGCAAGGAGAAACTGTGCCAGCACAGAAAACATCTCCCATTGTGTTCTAGAGTCTGCACGGAGGTCTGCCGAGTGTTTTGCAAGAAGAGAAAGAAAGTTGTCCAAAACAGCTTGCAATCGAATGTTCATGTGAATAGAAAAGGCAGGAGAGTGGTCAGGTACTGTTTTCTCTCAGTTGGCAAGCTGCGCACACAATCGCAGTGTTGTACAGCTTGTTTCATCACCTTTGCGAAGTTGCCGCTCTCTCCGGCTCCCGGAGACGAAGAAGCTGCTTCTTCGCGCAAAGACGATTCTGCCGCTCACAGTGCTCTGCGGTGTGCGCCTTCTGCCGAAAGAGGTCCGGGAGCGGTGCTTAACTCTGCAGAGCACCCTACCTTCCTCTTTAGCCTCTCTTCTCGTCTACATCTTAGCAAAAAGCTTTTCCACTCTTTCTGGCAGGGAGAAACTGTGCCAGCACAGAAAACATCTCCCATCGTGTTCTAGAGGCTGCACGGAGGTCTGCAGAGTGTTTTGCACGAAGAGAAAGAAAGTTGTCCAAAACAGCTTGCAATCGAATGTTCATGTGAATAGAAAAGGCAGGAGAGTGGTCAGGTACTGTTTTCTCTCAGTTGGCAAGCTGCGCACACAATCGCAGTGTTGTACAGCTTGTTTCATCACCTTTGCCAAGTTGCCGCTCTCTCCGGCTCCCGGAGACGAAGAAGCTGCTTCTTCGCGCAAAGACGATTCTGCCGCTCACAGTGCTCTGCGGAGTGCGCCTTCTGCCGAAAGACATCCGGGAGCGGTGCTTTGCTCTGCAGAGCACCGTACCTTCGTCTTTAGCCTCTCTTCTCGTCTACATCTTAGCAAAAACTTTTCCACTCTGTCTGGCAAGGAGAAACTGTGCCAGCACAGAAAACATCTCCCATCGTGTTCTAGAGGCTGCACGGAGGTCTGCCGAGTGTTTTGCAAGAAGAGAAAGAAAGTTGTCCAAAACAGCTTGCAATCGAATGTTCATGTGATTACAAAAGGCAGGAGAGTGGTCAGGTACTGTTTTCTCTCAGTTGGCAAGCTGCGCACACAATCGCAGTGTCGTACAGCTTGTTTCATCACCTTTGCCAAGTTGCCGCTCTCTCCGGCTCCCGGAGACGAAGAAGCTGCTTCTTCGCGCAAAGACGATTCTGCCGCTCACAGTGATCTGCGGTGTGCGCCTTCTGCCGAAAGAGGTCCGGGAGCGGTGCTTAGCTCTGCAGAGCACCGTACCTTCGTCTTTAGCCTCTCTTCTCGTCTACATCTTAGCAAAAAGCTTTTCCACTCTGTCTGGCAAGGAGAAACTGTGCCAGCACAGAAAACATCTCCCATCGTGTTCTAGAGGCTGCACGGAGGTCTGCCGAGTGTTTTGCAAGAAGAGAAAGAAAGTTGTCCAAAACAGCTTGCAATCCAATGTTCATGTGAATAGAAAAGGCAGGAGAGTGGTCAGGTGCTGTTTTCTCTCAGTTGGCAAGATGCGCACACAATCGCAGTGTTGTACAGCTTGTTTCATCACCTTTGCGAAGTTGCCGCTCTCTCCGGCTCCCGGAGACGAAGAAGCTGCTTCTTCGCGCAAAGACGATTCTGCCGCTCACAGTGCTCTGCGGTGTGCGCCTTCTGCCGAAAGAGGTCCGGGAGCGGTGCTTAGCTCTGCAGAGCACCGTACCTTCGTCTTTAGCCTCTCTTCTCGTCTACATCTTAGCAAAAAGCTTTTCCACTCTGTCTGGCAAGGAGAAACTGTGCCAGCACAGAAAACATCTCCCATCGTGTTCTAGAGGCTGCACGGAGGTCTGCCGAGTGTTTTGCAAGAAGAGAAAGAAAGTTGTCCAAAACAGCTTGCAATCGAATGTTCATGTGAATAGAAAAGGCAGGAGAGTGGTCAGGTACTGTTTTCTCTCAGTTGGCAAGCTGCGCACACAATCGCAGTGTTGTACAGCTTGTTTCATCACCTTTGCGAAGTTGCCGCTCTCTCCGGCTCCCGGAGACGAAGAAGCTGCTTCTTCGCGCAAAGACGATTCTGCCGCTCACAGTGCTCTGCTGTGTGCGCCTTCTGCCGAAAGAGGCCCGGGAGCGGTGCTTCGCTCTGAGAAGCACCGTACCTTCGTCTTTAGCCTCTCTTCTCGTCTACATCTTAGCAAAAAGCTTTTCCACTCTGTCTGGCAAGGAGAAACTGTGCCAGCACAAAAAACATCTCCCATCGTGTTCTAGAGGCTGCACGGAGGTCTGCCGAGTGTTTTGCAAGAAGAGAAAGAAAGTTGTCCAAAACAGCTTGCAATCGAATGTTCATGTGAATAGAAAAGGCAGGAGAGTGGTCAGGTACTGTTTTCTCTCAGTTGGCAAGCTGCGCACACAATCGCAGTGTTGTACAGCTTGTTTCATCACCTTTGCGAAGTTGCCGCTCTCTCCGGCTCCCGGAGACGAAGAAGCTGCTTCTTCGCGCAAAGACGATTCTGCCGCTCACAGTGCTCTGCGGTGTGCGCCTTCTGCCGAAAGAGGTCCGGGAGCGGTGCTTAGCTCTGCAGAGCACCGTACCTTCGTCTTTAGCCTCTCTTCTCGTCTACATCTTAGCAAAAAGCTTTTCCACTCTGTCTGGCAAGGAGAAACTGTGCCAGCACAGAAAACATCTCCCATCGTGTTCTAGAGGCTGCACGGAGGTCTGCCGAGTGTTTTGCAAGAAGAGAAAGAAAGTTGTCCAAAACAGCTTGCAATCGAATGTTCATGTGAATAGAAAAGGCAGGAGAGTGGTCAGGTACTGTTTTCTCTCAGTTGGCAAGCTGCGCACACAATCGCAGTCTTGTACAGCTTGTTTCATCACCTTTGCGAAGTTGTCGCTCTCTCCGGCTCCCGGAGACAAAGAAGCTGCTTCTTCGCCCAAAGACGATTCTGCCGCTCACAGTGCTCTGCGGTGTGCGCCTTCTGCCGAAAGACGCCCGGGAGCGGTGCTTAGCTCTGCAGAGCACCGTACCTTCGTCTTTAGCCTCTCTTCTCGTCTACATCTTAGCAAAAAGCTTTTCCACTCTGTCTGGCAAGGAGAAACTGTGCCAGCACAGAAAACATCTCCCATCGTGTTCTAGAGGCTGCACGGAGGTTTGCCAAGTGTTTTGCAAGAAGTGAAAGAAAGTTGTCCAAAACAGCTTGCAATCGAATGTTCATGTGAATAGAAAAGGCAGGAGAGTGGTCAGGTACTGTTTTCTCTCAGTTGGCAAGCTGCGCACACAATCGCAGTGTTGTACAGCTTGTTTCATCACCTTTGCGAAGTTGCCGCTCTCTCCGGCTCCCGGAGACGAAGAAGCTGCTTCTTCGCGCAAAGACGATTCTGCCGCTCACAGTGATCTGCGGTGTGCGCCTTCTGCCGAAAGAGGTCCGGGAGCGGTGCTTAGCTCTGCAGAGCACCGTACCTTCGTCTTTAGCCTCTCTTCTCGTCTACATCTTAGCAAAAAGCTTTTCCACTCTTTCTGGCAGGGAGAAACTGTGCCAGCACAGAAAACATCTCCCATCGTGTTCTAGAGGCTGCACGGAGGTCTGCAGAGTGTTTTGAAAGAAGAGAAAGAAAGTTGTCCAAAACAGCTTGCAATCGAATGTTCATGTGAATAGAAAAGGCAGGAGAGTGATCAGGTACAGTTTGCTCTCAGTTGGCAAGCTGCGCACACAATCGCAGTGTTGTACAGCTTGTTTCATCACCTTTGCGAGTTGCCGCTCTCTCCGGCTCCCGGAGACGAAGAAGCTGCTTCTTCGCGCAAAGACGATTCTGCCGCTCACTCTGCTCTGCGGTGTGCGCCTTCTGCCGAAAGAGGTCCGGGAGCGGTGCTTAACTCTGCAGAGCACCGTACCTTCGTCTTTAGCCTCTCTTCTCGTCTACATCTTAGCAAAAAGCTTTTCCACTCTGTCTGGCAAGGAGAAACTGTGCCAGCACAGAAAACATCTCCCATCGTGTTCTAGAGGCTGCACGGAGGTCTGCCAAGTGTTTTGCAAGAAGAGAAAGAAAGTTGTCCAAAACAGCTTCCAATCGAATGTTCATGTGAATAGAAAATGCAGGAGAGTGGTCAGGTACTGTTTTCTCTCAGTTGGCAAGCTGCGCACACAATCGCAGTGTTGTACAGCTTGTTTCATCACCTTTGCGAAGTTGCCGCTCTCTCCGGCTCCCGGAGACGAAGAAGCTGCTTCTTCGCGCAAAGACGATTCTGCCGCTCACAGTGCTCTGCGGTGTGCGCCTTGTGCCGAAAGAGGTCCGGGTGCGGTGCTTAGCTCTGCAGAGCACCGTACCTTCGTCTTTAGCCTCTCTTCTCGTCTACATCTTAGCAAAAAGCTTTTCCACTCTGTCTGGCAAGGAGAAACTGTGCCAGCACAGAAAACATCTCCCATCGTGTTCTAGAGGCTGCACGGAGGTCTGCCGAGTGTTTTGCAAGAAGAGAAAGAAAGTTGTCCAAAACAGCTTGCAATCGAATGTTCATGTGAATAGAAAAGGCAGGAGAGTGGTCAGGTACTGTTTTCTCTCAGTTGGCAAGCTGCGCACACAATCGCAGTGTTGTACAGCTTGTTTCATCACCTTTGCGAAGTTGCCGCTCTCTCCGGCTCCCGGAGACGAAGAAGCTGCTTCTTCGCGCAAAGACGATTCTGCCGCTCACAGTGCTCTGCGGTGTGCGCCTCCTGCCGAAAGAGGTCCGGGAGCGGTGCTTAGCTCTGCAGAGCACCGTACCTTCGTCTTTAGCCTCTCTTCTCGTCTACATCTTAGCAAAAAGCTTTTCCACTCTGTCTGGCAAGGAGAAACTGTGCCAGCACAGAAAACATCTCCCATCGTGTTCTAGAGGCTGCACGGAGGTCTGCCGAGTGTTTTGCAAGAAGAGAAAGAAAGTTGTCCAAAACAGCTTGCAATCGAATGTTCATGTGAATAGAAAAGGCAGGAGAGTGGTCAGGTACTGTTTTCTCTCAGTTGGCACGCTGCGCACACAATCGCAGTGTTGTACAGCTTGTTTCATCACCTTTGCCAAGTTGCCGCTCTCTCCGGCTCCCGGAGACGAAGAAGCTGCTTCTTCGCGCAAAGACGATTCTGCCGCTCACAGTGCTCTGCGGTGTGCGCCTTCTGCCGAAAGAGCCCCGGGAGTTGTGCTTAGCTCTGAGAAGCACCATACGTGCTTCTTTAGCCTCTCTTCTCGTCTACATCTTAGCAAAAAGCTTTTCCACTCTGTCTGGCAAGGAGAAACTGTGCCAGCACAGAAAACATCTCCCATCGTGTTCTAGAGGCTGCACGCAGGTCTGCCGAGTGTTTTGCAAGAAGAGAAAGAAAGTTGTCCAAAACAGCTTGCAATCGAATGTTCATGTGAATAGAAAAGGCAGGAGAGTGGTCAGGTACTGTTTTCTCTCAGTTGGCAAGCTGCGCACATAATCGCAGTGTTGTACAGCTTGTTTCATCACCTTTGCGAAGTTGCCGCTCTCTCCGGCTCCCGGAGACGAAGAAGCTGCTTCTTCGCGCAAAGACGATTCTGCCGCTCACAGTGCTCTGCGGTGTGCGCCTTCTGCCGAAAGAGGTCCGGGAGCGGTGCTTAGCTCTGCAGAGCACCGTACCTTCGTCTTTAGCCTCTCTTCTCGTCTACATCTTAGCAAAAAGCTTTTCCACTCTGTCTGGCAAGGAGAAACTGTGCCAGCACAGAAAACATCTCCCATCGTGTTCTAGAGGCTGCACGGAGGTCTGCCGAGTGTTTTGCAAGAAGAGAAAGAAAGTTGTCCAAAACAGCTTGCAATCGAATGTTCATGTGAATAGAAAAGGCAGGAGAGTGGTCAGGTACTGTTTTCTCTCAGTTGGCAAGCTGCGCACATAATCGCAGTGTTGTACAGCTTGTTTCATCACCTTTGCGAAGTTGCCGCTCTCTCCGGCTCCCGGAGACGAAGAAGCTGCTTCTTCGCGCAAAGACGATTCTGCCGCTCACAGTGCTCTCCGGTGTGCGCCTTCTGCCGAAAGAGGTCCGGGAGCGGTGCTTAGCTCTGCAGAGCACCGTACCTTCGTCTTTAGCCTCTCTTCTCGTCTACATCTTAGCAAAAAGCTTTTCCACTCTGTCTGGCAAGGAGAAACTGTGCCAGCACAGAAAACATCTCCCATCGTGTTCTAGAGGCTGCACGGAGGTCTGCCGAGTGTTTTGCAAGAAGAGAAAGAAAGTTGTCCAAAACAGCTTGCAATCGAATGTTCATGTGAATAGAAAAGGCAGGAGAGTGGTCAGGTACTGTTTTCTCTCAGTTGGCAAGCTGCGCACACAATCGCAGTGTTGTACAGCTTGTTTCATCACCTTTGCCAAGTTGCCGCTCTCTCCGGCTCCCGGAGACGAAGAAGCTGCTTCTTCGCGCAAAGACGATTCTGCCGCTCACAGTGCTCTGCGGTGTGCGCCTCCTGCCGAAAGAGGAACGGGAGCGGTGCTTAGCTCTGCAGAGCACCGTACCTTCGTCTTTAGCCTCTCTTCTCGTCTACATCTTAGCAAAAAGCTTTTCCACTCTGTCTGGCAAGGAGAAACTGTGCCAGCACAGAAAACATCTCCCATCGTGTTCTAGAGGCTGCACGGAGGTCTGCCGAGTGTTTTGCAAGAAGAGAAAGAAAGTTGTCCAAAACAGCTTGCAATCGAATGTTCATGTGAATAGAAAAGGCAGGAGAGTGGTCAGGTACTGTTTTCTCTCAGTTGGCACGCTGCGCACACAATCGCAGTGTTGTACAGCTTGTTTCATCACCTTTGCCAAGTTGCCGCTCTCTCCGGCTCCCGGAGACGAAGAAGCTGCTTCTTCGCGCAAAGACGATTCTGCCGCTCACAGTGCTCTGCGTTGTGCGCCTTCTGCCGAAAGAGCCCCGGGAGCTGTGCTTAGCTCTGAGAAGCACCATACGTGCTTCTTTAGCCTCTCTTCTCGTCTACATCTTAGCAAAAAGCTTTTCCACTCTGTCTGGCAAGGAGAAACTGTGCCAGCACAGAAAACATCTCCCATCGTGTTCTAGAGGCTGCACGCAGGTCTGCCGAGTGTTTTGCAAGAAGAGAAAGAAAGTTGTCCAAAACAGCTTCCAATCGAATGTTCATGTGAATAGAAAAGGCAGGAGAGTGGTCAGGTACTGTTTTCTCTCAGTTGGCAAGCTGCGCACATAATCGCAGTGTTGTACAGCTTGTTTCATCACCTTTGCGAAGTTGCCGCTCTCTCCGGCTCCCGGAGACGAAGAAGCTGCTTCTTCGCGCAAAGACGATTCTGCCGCTCACAGTGCTCTGCGGTGTGCGCCTTCTGCCGAAAGAGGTCCGGGAGCGGTGCTTAGCTCTGCAGAGCACCGTACCTTCGTCTTTAGCCTCTCTTCTCGTCTACATCTTAGCAAAAAGCTTTTCCACTCTGTCTGGCAAGGAGAAACTGTGCCAGCACAGAAAACATCTCCCATCGTGTTCTAGAGGCTGCACGGAGGTCTGCCGAGTGTTTTGCAAGAAGAGAAAGAAAGTTGTCCAAAACAGCTTGCAATCGAATGTTCATGTGATTACAAAAGGCAGGAGAGTGGTCAGGTACTGTTTTCTCTCAGTTGGCAAGCTGCGCACACAATCGCAGTGTTGTACAGCTTGTTTCATCACCTTTGCGAAGTTGCCGCTCTCTCCGGCTCCCGGAGACGAAGAAGCTGCTTCTTCGCGCAAAGACGATTCTGCCGCTCACAGTGCTCTGCTGTGTGCGCCTTCCGCCGAAAGAGGTCCGGGAGCGGTGCTTAGCTCTGCAGAGCACCGTACCTTCGTCTTTAGCCTCTCTTCTCGTCTACATCTTAGCAAAAAGCTTTTCCACTCTGTCTGGCAAGGAGAAACTGTGCCAGCACAAAAAACATCTCCCATCATGTTCTAGAGGCTGCACGGAGGTCTGCCGAGTGTTTTGAAAGAAGAGAAAGAAAGTTGTCCAAAACAGCTTGCAATCGAATGTTCATGTGAATAGAAAAGGCAGGAGAGTGGTCAGGTACTGTTTTCTCTCAGTTGGCAAGCTGCGCACACAATCGCAGTGTTGTACAGCTTGTTTCATCACCTTTGCGAAGTTGCCGCTCTCTCCGGCTCCCGGAGACGAAGAAGCTGCTTCTTCGCGCAAAGACGATTCTGCCGCTCACAGTGCTCTGCGGTGTGCGCCTTCTGCCGAAAGAGGTCCGGGAGCTGTGCTTAGCTCTGAGAAGCACCATACGTGCTTCTTTAGCCTCTCTTCTCGTCTACATCTTAGCAAAAAGCTTTTCCACTCTGTCTGGCAAGGAGAAACTGTGCCAGCACAGAAAACATCTCCCATCGTGTTCTAGAGGCTGCACGGAGGTCTGCCAAGTGTTTTGCAAGAAGAGAAAGAAAGTTGTCCAAAACAGCTTGCAATCGAATGTTCATGTGAATAGAAAATGCAGGAGAGTGGTCAGGTACTGTTTTCTCTCAGTTGGCAAGCTGCGCACACAATCGCAGTGTTGTACAGCTTGTTTCATCACCTTTGCGAAGTTGCCGCTCTCTCCGGCTCCCGGAGACGAAGAAGCTGCTTCTTCGCGCAAAGACGATTCTGCCGCTCACTGTGTTCTGCAGTGTGTGTCTTCTGCCGAAAGAGGCCCGGGAGCTGTGCTTAGATCTGCAGAGCACCATACCTGCTTCTTTAGCCTCTCTTCTCGTCTACATCTTAGCAAAAAGCTTTTCCACTCTTTCTGGCAAGGAGAAACTGTGCCAGCACAAAAAACATCTACCATCGTGTTCTAGAGGCTGCACGGAGGTCTGCCGAGTGTTTTGCAAGAAGAGAAAGAAAGTTGTCCAAAACAGCTTGCAATCGAATGTTCATGTGAATAGAAAAGGCAGGAGAGTGGTCAGGTACTGTTTTCTCTCAGTTGGCAAGCTGCGCACACAATCGCAGTGTTGTACAGCTTGTTTCATCACCTTTGCCAAGTTGCCGCTCTCTCCGGCTCCCGGAGACGAAGAAGCTGCTTCTTCGCGCAAAGACGATTCTGCCGCTCACAGTGCTCTGCGGTGTGCTCCTCCTGCCGAAAGACGCCCGGGAGCGGTGCTTAGCTCTGCAGAGCACCGTACCTTCGTCTTTAGCCTCTCTTCTCGTCTACATCTTAGCAAAAAGCTTTTCCACTCTGTCTGGCAAGGAGAAACTGTGCCAGCACAGAAAACATCTCCCATCGTGTTCTAGAGGCTGCACGGAGGTCTGCCGAGTGTTTTGCAAGAAGAGAAAGAAAGTTGTCCAAAACAGCTTGCAATCGAATGTTCATGTGAATAGAAAAGGCAGGAGAGTGGTCAGGTACTGTTTTCTCTCACTTGGCAAGCTGCGCACACAATCGCAGTGTTGTACAGCTTGTTTCATCACCTTTGCGAAGTTGCCGCTCTCTCCGGCTCCCGGAGACGAAGAAGCTGCTTCTTCGCGCAAAGACGATTCTGCCGCTCACAGTGCTCTGCGGTGTGCGCCTTCTGCCGAAAGAGCCCCGGGAGCTGTGCTTAGCTCTGAGAAGCACCATACGTGCTTCTTTAGCCTCTCTTCTCGTCTACATCTTAGCAAAAAGCTTTTCCACTCTGTCTGGCAAGGAGAAACTGTGCCAGCACAGAAAACATCTCCCATCGTGTTCTAGAGGCTGCACGCAGGTCTGCCGAGTGTTTTGCAAGAAGAGAAAGAAAGTTGTCCAAAACAGCTTGCAATCGAATGTTCATGTGAATAGAAAAGGCAGGAGAGTGGTCAGGTACTGTTTTCTCTCAGTTGGCAAGCTGCGCACACAATCGCAGTGTTGTACAGCTTGTTTCATCACCTTTGCGAAGTTGCCGCTCTCTCCGGCTCCCGGAGACGAAGAAGCTGCTTCTTCGCGCAAAGACGATTCTGCCGCTCACAGTGCTCTGCGGTGTGCGCCTTCTGCCGAAAGAGGTCCGGGAGCGGTGCTTAGCTCTGCAGAGCACCGTACCTTCGTCTTTAGCCTCTCTTCTCGTCTACATCTTAGCAAAAAGCTTTTCCACTCTGTCTGGCAAGGAGAAACTGTGCCAGCACAGAAAACATCTCCCATCGTGTTCTAGAGGCTGCACGGAGGTCTGCCGAGTGTTTTGCAAGAAGAGAAAGAAAGTTGTCCAAAACAGCTTGCAATCGAATGTTCATCTGAATAGAAAAGGCATGAGAGTGGTCAGGTACTTTTTTCTCTCAGTTGGCAAGCTGCGCACACAATCGCAGTGTTGTACAGCTTGTTTCATCACCTTTGCCAAGTTGCCGCTCTCTCCGGCTCCCGGAGACGAAGAAGCTGCTTCTTCGCGCAAAGTCGATTCTGCCGCTCACAGTGCTCTGCGGTGTGCGCCTTCTGCCGAAAGAGCTCCGGGAGCGGTGCTTAGCTCTGCAGAGCACCGTACCTTCGTCTTTAGCCTCTCTTCTCGTCTACATCTTAGCAAAAAGCTTTTCCACTCTGTCTGGCAAGGAGAAACTGTGCCAGCACAGAAAACATCTCCCATCGTGTTCTAGAGGCTGCACGGAGGTCTGCCGAGTGTTTTGCAAGAAGAGAAAGAAAGTTGTCCAAAACAGCTTGCAATCGAATGTTCATGTGAATAGAAAAGGCAGGAGAGTGGTCAGGTACTGTTTTCTCTCAGTTGGCAAGCTGCGCACACAATCGCAGTGTTGTACAGCTTGTTTCATCACCTTTGCGAAGTTGCCGCTCTCTCCGGCTCCCGGAGACGAAGAAGCTGCTTCTTCGCGCAAAGACGATTCTGCCGCTCACAGTGCTCTGCGGTGTGCGCCTTCTGCCGAAAGAGGTCCGGGAGCGGTGCTTAGCTCTGCAGAGCACCGTACCTTCGTCTTTAGCCTCTCTTCTCGTCTACATCTTAGCAAAAAGCTTTTCCACTCTGTCTGGCAAGGAGAAACTGTGCCAGCACAGAAAACATCTCCCATCGTGTTCTAGAGGCTGCACGGAGGTCTGCCGAGTGTTTTGCAAGAAGAGAAAGAAAGTTGTCCAAAACAGCTTGCAATCGAATGTTCATGTGAATAGAAAAGGCAGGAGAGTGGTCAGGTACTGTTTTCTCTCAGTTGGCAAGCTGCGCACACAATCGCAGTCTTGTACAGCTTGTTTCATCACCTTTGCGAAGTTGCCGCTCTCTCCGGCTCCCGGAGACGAAGAAGCTGCTTCTTCGCGCAAAGACGATTCTGCCGCTCACAGTGCTCTGCGGTGTGCGCCTTCTGCCGAAAGAGGCCCGGGAGCGGTGCTTAGCTCTGAGAAGCACCGTACCTTCGTCTTTAGCCTCTCTTCTCGTCTACATCTTAGCAAAAAGCTTTTCCACTCTGTCTGGCAAGGAGAAACTGTGCCAGCACAAAAAACATCTCCCATCGTGTTCTAGAGGCTGCACGGAGGTCTGCCGAGTGTTTTGCAAGAAGAGAAAGAAAGTTGTCCAAAACAGCTTGCAATCGAATGTTCATGTGAATAGAAAAGGCAGGAGAGTGGTCAGGTACTGTTTTCTCTCAGTTGGCAAGCTGCGCACACAATCGCAGTGTTGTACAGCTTGTTTCATCACCTTTGCGAAGTTGCCGCTCTCTCCGGCTCCCGGAGACGAAGAAGCTGCTTCTTCGCGCAAAGACGATTCTGCCGCTCACAGTGCTCTGCGGTGTGCGCCTTCTGCTGAAAGACGTCCGGGAGCGGTGCTTAGCTCTGCAGAGCACCGTACCTTCGTCTTTAGCCTCTCTTCTCGTCTACATCTTAGCAAAAAGCTTTTCCACTCTGTCTGGCAAGGAGAAACTGTGCCAGCACAGAAAACATCTCCCATTGTGTTCTAGAGGCTGCACGGAGGTCTGCCGAGTGTTTTGCAAGAAGAGAAAGAAAGTTGTCCAAAACAGCTTGCAATCGAATGTTCATGTGAATAGAAAAGGCAGGAGAGTGGTCAGGTACTGTTTTCTCTCAGTTGGCAAGCTGCGCACACAATCGAAGTGTTGTACAGCTTGTTTCATCACCTTTGCGAAGTTGCCGCTCTCTCCGGCTCCCGGAGACGAAGAAGCTGCTTCTTCGCGCAAAGACGATTCTGCCGCTCACAGTGCTCTGCGTTGTGCGCCTTCTGCCGAAAGAGCCCCGGGAGCTGTGCTTAGCTCTGAGAAGCACCATACGTGCTTCTTTAGCCTCTCTTCTCGTCTACATCTTAGCAAAAAGCTTTTCCACTCTGTCTGGCAAGGAGAAACTGTGCCAGCACAGAAAACATCTCCCATCGTGTTCTAGAGGCTGCACGCAGGTCTGCCGAGTGTTTTGCAAGAAGAGAAAGAAAGTTGTCCAAAACAGCTTGCAATCGAATGTTCATGTGAATAGAAAAGGCAGGAGAGTGGTCAGGTACTGTTTTCTCTCAGTTGGCAAGCTGCGCACATAATCGCAGTGTTGTACAGCTTGTTTCATCACCTTTGCGAAGTTGCCGCTCTCTCCGGCTCCCGGAGACGAAGAAGCTGCTTCTTCGCGCAAAGACGATTCTGCCGCTCACAGTGCTCTGCGGTGTGCGCCTTCTGCCGAAAGAGGTCCGGGAGCGGTGCTTAGCTCTGCAGAGCACCGTACCTTCGTCTTTAGCCTCTCTTCTCGTCTACATCTTAGCAAAAAGCTTTTCCACTCTGTCTGGCAAGGAGAAACTGTGCCAGCACAGAAAACATCTCCCATCGTGTTCTAGAGGCTGCACGGAGGTCTGCCGAGTGTTTTGCAAGAAGAGAAAGAAAGTTGTCCAAAACAGCTTGCAATCGAATGTTCATGTGAATAGAAAAGGCAGGAGAGTGGTCAGGTACTGTTTTCTCTCAGTTGGCAAGCTGCGCACACAATCGCAGTGTTGTACAGCTTGTTTCATCACCTTTGCGAAGTTGCCGCTCTCTCCGGCTCCCGGAGACGAAGAAGCTGCTTCTTCGCGCAAAGACGATTCTGCCGCTCACAGTGCTCTGCTGTGTGCGCCTTCCGCCGAAAGAGGTCCGGGAGCGGTGCTTAGCTCTGCAGAGCACCGTACCTTCGTCTTTAGCCTCTCTTCTCGTCTACATCTTAGCAAAAAGCTTTTCCACTCTGTCTGGCAAGGAGAAACTGTGCCAGCACAAAAAACATCTCCCATCATGTTCTAGAGGCTGCACGGAGGTCTGCCGAGTGTTTTGAAAGAAGAGAAAGAAAGTTGTCCAAAACAGCTTGCAATCGAATGTTCATGTGAATAGAAAAGGCAGGAGAGTGGTCAGGTACTGTTTTCTCTCAGTTGGCAAGCTGCGCACACAATCGCAGTGTTGTACAGCTTGTTTCATCACCTTTGCGAAGTTGCCGCTCTCTCCGGCTCCCGGAGACGAAGAAGCTGCTTCTTCGCGCAAAGACGATTCTGCCGCTCACAGTGCTCTGCGGTGTGCGCCTTCTGCCGAAAGAGGTCCGGGAGCTGTGCTTAGCTCTGAGAAGCACCATACGTGCTTCTTTAGCCTCTCTTCTCGTCTACATCTTAGCAAAAAGCTTTTCCACTCTGTCTGGCAAGGAGAAACTGTGCCAGCACAGAAAACATCTCCCATCGTGTTCTAGAGGCTGCACGGAGGTCTGCCAAGTGTTTTGCAAGAAGAGAAAGAAAGTTGTCCAAAACAGCTTGCAATCGAATGTTCATGTGAATAGAAAATGCAGGAGAGTGGTCAGGTACTGTTTTCTCTCAGTTGGCAAGCTGCGCACACAATCGCAGTGTTGTACAGCTTATTTCATCACCTTTGCGAAGTTGCCGCTCTCTCCGGCTCCCGGAGACGAAGAAGCTGCTTCTTCGCGCAAAGACGATTCTGCCGCTCACTGTGTTCTGCAGTGTGTGTCTTCTGCCGAAAGAGGCCCGGGAGCTGTGCTTAGATCTGCAGAGCACCATACCTGCTTCTTTAGCCTCTCTTCTCGTCTACATCTTAGCAAAAAGCTTTTCCACTCTTTCTGGCAAGGAGAAACTGTGCCAGCACAGAAAACATCTCCCATCGTGTTCTAGAGGCTGCACGGAGGTCTGCCGAGTGTTTTGCAAGAAGAGAAAGAAAGTTGTCCAAAACAGCTTGCAATCGAATGTTCATGTGAATAGAAAAGGCAGGAGAGTGGTCAGGTACTGTTTTCTCTCAGTTGGCAAGCTGCGCACACAATCGCAGTGTTGTACAGCTTGTTTCATCACCTTTGCGAAGTTGCCGCTCTCTCCGGCTCCCGGAGACGAAGAAGCTGCTTCTTCGCGCAAAGACGATTCTGCCGCTCACAGTGCTCTGCGGTGTGCGCCTTCTGCCGAAAGAGGTCCGGGAGCGGTGCTTAGCTCTGCAGAGCACCGTACCTTCGTCTTTAGCCTCTCTTCTCGTCTACATCTTAGCAAAAAGCTTTTCCACTCTGTCTGGCAAGGAGAAACTGTGCCAGCACAGAAAACATCTCCCATCGTGTTCTAGAGGCTGCACGGAGGTCTGCCGAGTGTTTTGCAAGAAGAGAAAGAAAGTTGTCCAAAACAGCTTGCAATCGAATGTTCATCTGAATAGAAAAGGCATGAGAGTGGTCAGGTACTTTTTTCTCTCAGTTGGCAAGCTGCGCACACAATCGCAGTGTTGTACAGCTTGTTTCATCACCTTTGCCAAGTTGCCGCTCTCTCCGGCTCCCGGAGACGAAGAAGCTGCTTCTTCGCGCAAAGTCGATTCTGCCGCTCACAGTGCTCTGCGGTGTGCGCCTTCTGCCGAAAGAGCTCCGGGAGCGGTGCTTAGCTCTGCAGAGCACCGTACCTTCGTCTTTAGCCTCTCTTCTCGTCTACATCTTAGCAAAAAGCTTTTCCACTCTGTCTGGCAAGGAGAAACTGTGCCAGCACAGAAAACATCTCCCATCGTGTTCTAGAGGCTGCACGGAGGTCTGCCGAGTGTTTTGCAAGAAGAGAAAGAAAGTTGTCCAAAACAGCTTGCAATCGAATGTTCATGTGAATAGAAAAGGCAGGAGAGTGGTCAGGTACTGTTTTCTCTCAGTTGGCAAGCTGCGCACACAATCGCAGTGTTGTACAGCTTGTTTCATCACCTTTGCGAAGTTGCCGCTCTCTCCGGCTCCCGGAGACGAAGAAGCTGCTTCTTCGCGCAAAGACGATTCTGCCGCTCACAGTGCTCTGCGGTGTGCGCCTTCTGCCGAAAGAGGTCCGGGAGCGGTGCTTAGCTCTGCAGAGCACCGTACCTTCGTCTTTAGCCTCTCTTCTCGTCTACATCTTAGCAAAAAGCTTTTCCACTCTGTCTGGCAAGGAGAAACTGTGCCAGCACAGAAAACATCTCCCATCGTGTTCTAGAGGCTGCACGGAGGTCTGCCGAGTGTTTTGCAAGAAGAGAAAGAAAGTTGTCCAAAACAGCTTGCAATCGAATGTTCATGTGAATAGAAAAGGCAGGAGAGTGGTCAGGTACTGTTTTCTCTCAGTTGGCAAGCTGCGCACACAATCGCAGTCTTGTACAGCTTGTTTCATCACCTTTGCGAAGTTGCCGCTCTCTCCGGCTCCCGGAGACGAAGAAGCTGCTTCTTCGCGCAAAGACGATTCTGCCGCTCACAGTGCTCTGCGGTGTGCGCCTTCTGCCGAAAGAGGCCCGGGAGCGGTGCTTAGCTCTGAGAAGCACCGTACCTTCGTCTTTAGCCTCTCTTCTCGTCTACATCTTAGCAAAAAGCTTTTCCACTCTGTCTGGCAAGGAGAAACTGTGCCAGCACAAAAAACATCTCCCATCGTGTTCTAGAGGCTGCACGGAGGTCTGCCGAGTGTTTTGCAAGAAGAGAAAGAAAGTTGTCCAAAACAGCTTGCAATCGAATGTTCATGTGAATAGAAAAGGCAGGAGAGTGGTCAGGTACTGTTTTCTCTCAGTTGGCAAGCTGCGCACACAATCGCAGTGTTGTACAGCTTGTTTCATCACCTTTGCGAAGTTGCCGCTCTCTCCGGCTCCCGGAGACGAAGAAGCTGCTTCTTCGCGCAAAGACGATTCTGCCGCTCACAGTGCTCTGCGGTGTGCGCCTTCTGCTGAAAGACGTCCGGGAGCGGTGCTTAGCTCTGCAGAGCACCGTACCTTCGTCTTTAGCCTCTCTTCTCGTCTACATCTTAGCAAAAAGCTTTTCCACTCTGTCTGGCAAGGAGAAACTGTGCCAGCACAGAAAACATCTCCCATCGTGTTCTAGAGGCTGCACGGAGGTCTGCCGAGTGTTTTGCAAGAAGAGAAAGAAAGTTGTCCAAAACAGCTTGCAATCGAATGTTCATGTGAATAGAAAAGGCAGGAGAGTGGTCAGGTACTGTTTTCTCTCAGTTGGCAAGCTGCGCACACAATCGAAGTGTTGTACAGCTTGTTTCATCACCTTTGCGAAGTTGTCGCTCTCTCCGGCTCCCGGAGACGAAGAAGCTGCTTCTTCGCGCAAAGACGATTCTGCCGCTCACAGTGCTCTGCGTTGTGCGCCTTCTGCCGAAAGAGCCCCGGGAGCTGTGCTTAGCTCTGAGAAGCACCATACGTGCTTCTTTAGCCTCTCTTCTCGTCTACATCTTAGCAAAAAGCTTTTCCACTCTGTCTGGCAAGGAGAAACTGTGCCAGCACAGAAAACATCTCCCATCGTGTTCTAGAGGCTGCACGCAGGTCTGCCGAGTGTTTTGCAAGAAGAGAAAGAAAGTTGTCCAAAACAGCTTGCAATCGAATGTTCATGTGAATAGAAAAGGCAGGAGAGTGGTCAGGTACTGTTTTCTCTCAGTTGGCAAGCTGCGCACATAATCGCAGTGTTGTACAGCTTGTTTCATCACCTTTGCGAAGTTGCCGCTCTCTCCGGCTCCCGGAGACGAAGAAGCTGCTTCTTCGCGCAAAGACGATTCTGCCGCTCACAGTGCTCTGCGGTGTGCGCCTTCTGCCGAAAGAGGTCCGGGAGCGGTGCTTAGCTCTGCAGAGCACCGTACCTTCGTCTTTAGCCTCTCTTCTCGTCTACATCTTAGCAAAAAGCTTTTCCACTCTGTCTGGCAAGGAGAAACTGTGCCAGCACAGAAAACATCTCCCATCGTGTTCTAGAGGCTGCACGGAGGTCTGCCGAGTGTTTTGCAAGAAGAGAAAGAAAGTTGTCCAAAACAGCTTGCAATCGAATGTTCATGTGAATAGAAAAGGCAGGAGAGTGGTCAGGTACTGTTTTCTCTCAGTTGGCAAGCTGCGCACACAATCGCAGTGTTGTACAGCTTGTTTCATCACCTTTGCGAAGTTGCCGCTCTCTCCGGCTCCCGGAGACGAAGAAGCTGCTTCTTCGCGCAAAGACGATTCTGCCGCTCACAGTGCTCTGCTGTGTGCGCCTTCCGCCGAAAGAGGTCCGGGAGCGGTGCTTAGCTCTGCAGAGCACCGTACCTTCGTCTTTAGCCTCTCTTCTCGTCTACATCTTAGCAAAAAGCTTTTCCACTCTGTCTGGCAAGGAGAAACTGTGCCAGCACAAAAAACATCTCCCATCATGTTCTAGAGGCTGCACGGAGGTCTGCCGAGTGTTTTGAAAGAAGAGAAAGAAAGTTGTCCAAAACAGCTTGCAATCGAATGTTCATGTGAATAGAAAAGGCAGGAGAGTGGTCAGGTACTGTTTTCTCTCAGTTGGCAAGCTGCGCACACAATCGCAGTGTTGTACAGCTTGTTTCATCACCTTTGCGAAGTTGCCGCTCTCTCCGGCTCCCGGAGACGAAGAAGCTGCTTCTTCGCGCAAAGACGATTCTGCCGCTCACAGTGCTCTGCGGTGTGCGCCTTCTGCCGAAAGAGGTCCGGGAGCTGTGCTTAGCTCTGAGAAGCACCATACGTGCTTCTTTAGCCTCTCTTCTCGTCTACATCTTAGCAAAAAGCTTTTCCACTCTGTCTGGCAAGGAGAAACTGTGCCAGCACAGAAAACATCTCCCATCGTGTTCTAGAGGCTGCACGGAGGTCTGCCAAGTGTTTTGCAAGAAGAGAAAGAAAGTTGTCCAAAACAGCTTGCAATCGAATGTTCATGTGAATAGAAAATGCAGGAGAGTGGTCAGGTACTGTTTTCTCTCAGTTGGCAAGCTGCGCACACAATCGCAGTGTTGTACAGCTTATTTCATCACCTTTGCGAAGTTGCCGCTCTCTCCGGCTCCCGGAGACGAAGAAGCTGCTTCTTCGCGCAAAGACGATTCTGCCGCTCACTGTGTTCTGCAGTGTGTGTCTTCTGCCGAAAGAGGCCCGGGAGCTGTGCTTAGATCTGCAGAGCACCATACCTGCTTCTTTAGCCTCTCTTCTCGTCTACATCTTAGCAAAAAGCTTTTCCACTCTTTCTGGCAAGGAGAAACTGTGCCAGCACAAAAAACATCTACCATCGTGTTCTAGAGGCTGCACGGAGGTCTGCCGAGTGTTTTGCAAGAAGAGAAAGAAAGTTGTCCAAAACAGCTTGCAATCGAATGTTCATGTGAATAGAAAAGGCAGGAGAGTGGTCAGGTACTGTTTTCTCTCAGTTGGCAAGCTGCGCACACAATCGCAGTGTTGTACAGCTTGTTTCATCACCTTTGCGAAGTTGCCGCTCTCTCCGGCTCCCGGAGACGAAGAAGCTGCTTCTTCGCGCAAAGACGATTCTGCCGCTCACAGTGCTCTGCGGTGTGCTCCTCCTGCCGAAAGACGCCCGGGAGCGGTGCTTAGCTCTGCAGAGCACCGTACCTTCGTCTTTAGCCTCTCTTCTCGTCTACATCTTAGCAAAAAGCTTTTCCACTCTGTCTGGCAAGGAGAAACTGTGCCAGCACAGAAAACATCTCCCATCGTGTTCTAGAGGCTGCACGGAGGTCTGCCGAGTGTTTTGCAAGAAGAGAAAGAAAGTTGTCCAAAACAGCTTGCAATCGAATGTTCATGTGAATAGAAAAGGCAGGAGAGTGGTCAGGTACTGTTTTCTCTCACTTGGCAAGCTGCGCACACAATCGCAGTGTTGTACAGCTTGTTTCATCACCTTTGCGAAGTTGCCGCTCTCTCCGGCTCCCGGAGACGAAGAAGCTGCTTCTTCGCGCAAAGACGATTCTGCCGCTCACAGTGCTCTGCGGTGTGCGCCTTCTGCCGAAAGAGCCCCGGGAGCTGTGCTTAGCTCTGAGAAGCACCATACGTGCTTCTTTAGCCTCTCTTCTCGTCTACATCTTAGCAAAAAGCTTTTCCACTCTGTCTGGCAAGGAGAAACTGTGCCAGCACAGAAAACATCTCCCATCGTGTTCTAGAGGCTGCACGCAGGTCTGCCGAGTGTTTTGCAAGAAGAGAAAGAAAGTTGTCCAAAACAGCTTGCAATCGAATGTTCATGTGAATAGAAAAGGCAGGAGAGTGGTCAGGTACTGTTTTCTCTCAGTTGGCAAGCTGCGCACACAATCGCAGTGTTGTACAGCTTGTTTCATCACCTTTGCGAAGTTGCCGCTCTCTCCGGCTCCCGGAGACGAAGAAGCTGCTTCTTCGCGCAAAGACGATTCTGCCGCTCACAGTGCTCTGCGGTGTGCGCCTTCTGCCGAAAGAGGTCCGGGAGCGGTGCTTAGCTCTGCAGAGCACCGTACCTTCGTCTTTAGCCTCTCTTCTCGTCTACATCTTAGCAAAAAGCTTTTCCACTCTGTCTGGCAAGGAGAAACTGTGCCAGCACAGAAAACATCTCCCATCGTGTTCTAGAGGCTGCACGGAGGTCTGCCGAGTGTTTTGCAAGAAGAGAAAGAAAGTTGTCCAAAACAGCTTGCAATCGAATGTTCATCTGAATAGAAAAGGCATGAGAGTGGTCAGGTACTTTTTTCTCTCAGTTGGCAAGCTGCGCACACAATCGCAGTGTTGTACAGCTTGTTTCATCACCTTTGCGAAGTTGCCGCTCTCTCCGGCTCCCGGAGACGAAGAAGCTGCTTCTTCGCGCAAAGTCGATTCTGCCGCTCACAGTGCTCTGCGGTGTGCGCCTTCTGCCGAAAGAGCTCCGGGAGCGGTGCTTAGCTCTGCAGAGCACCGTACCTTCGTCTTTAGCCTCTCTTCTCGTCTACATCTTAGCAAAAAGCTTTTCCACTCTGTCTGGCAAGGAGAAACTGTGCCAGCACAGAAAACATCTCCCATCGTGTTCTAGAGGCTGCACGGAGGTCTGCCGAGTGTTTTGCAAGAAGAGAAAGAAAGTTGTCCAAAACAGCTTGCAATCGAATGTTCATGTGAATAGAAAAGGCAGGAGAGTGATCAGGTACTGTTTTCTCTCAGTTGGCAAGATGCGCACACAATCGCAGTGTTGTACAGCTTGTTTCATCACCTTTGCGAAGTTGCCGCTCTCTCCGGCTCCCGGAGACGAAGAAGCTGCTTCTTCGCGCAAAGACGATTCTGCCGCTCACAGTGCTCTGCGGTGTGCGCCTTCTGCCGAAAGAGGTCCGGGAGCGGTGCTTAGCTCTGCAGAGCACCGTACCTTCGTCTTTAGCCTCTCTTCTCGTCTACATCTTAGCAAAAAGCTTTTCCACTCTGTCTGGCAAGGAGAAACTGTGCCAGCACAGAAAACATCTCCCATCGTGTTCTAGAGGCTGCACGGAGGTCTGCCGAGTGTTTTGCAAGAAGAGAAAGAAAGTTGTCCAAAACAGCTTGCAATCGAATGTTCATGTGAATAGAAAAGGCAGGAGAGTGGTCAGGTACTGTTTTCTCTCAGTTGGCAAGCTGCGCACACAATCGCAGTCTTGTACAGCTTGTTTCATCACCTTTGCGAAGTTGCCGCTCTCTCCGGCTCCCGGAGACGAAGAAGCTGCTTCTTCGCGCAAAGACGATTCTGCCGCTCACAGTGCTCTGCGGTGTGCGCCTTCTGCCGAAAGAGGCCCGGGAGCGGTGCTTAGCTCTGAGAAGCACCGTACCTTCGTCTTTAGCCTCTCTTCTCGTCTACATCTTAGCAAAAAGCTTTTCCACTCTGTCTGGCAAGGAGAAACTGTGCCAGCACAAAAAACATCTCCCATCGTGTTCTAGAGGCTGCACGGAGGTCTGCCGAGTGTTTTGCAAGAAGAGAAAGAAAGTTGTCCAAAACAGCTTGCAATCGAATGTTCATGTGAATAGAAAAGGCAGGAGAGTGGTCAGGTACTGTTTTCTCTCAGTTGGCAAGCTGCGCACACAATCGCAGTGTTGTACAGCTTGTTTCATCACCTTTGCCAAGTTGCCGCTCTCTCCGGCTCCCGGAGACGAAGAAGCTGCTTCTTCGCGCAAAGACGATTCTGCCGCTCACAGTGCTCTGCGGTGTGCGCCTTCTGCTGAAAGACGTCCGGGAGCGGTGCTTAGCTCTGCAGAGCACCGTACCTTCGTCTTTAGTCTCTCTTCTCGTCTACATCTTAGCAAAAAGCTTTTCCACTCTGTCTGGCAAGGAGAAACTGTGCCAGCACAGAAAACATCTCCCATTGTGTTCTAGAGGCTGCACGGAGGTCTGCCGAGTGTTTTGCAAGAAGAGAAAGAAAGTTGTCCAAAACAGCTTGCAATCGAATGTTCATGTGAATAGAAAAGGCAGGAGAGTGGTCAGGTACTGTTTTCTCTCAGTTGGCAAGCTGCGCACACAATCGAAGTGTTGTACAGCTTGTTTCATCACCTTTGCGAAGTTGCCGCTCTCTCCGGCTCCCGGAGATGAAGAAGCTGCTTCTTCGCGCAAAGACGATTCTGCCGCTCACAGTGCTCTGCGGTGTGCGCCTTCTGCCGAAAGAGGTCCGGGAGCGGTGCTTAGCTCTGCAGAGCACCGTACCTTCGTCTTTAGCCTCTCTTCTCGTCTACATCTTAGCAAAAAGCTTTTCCACTCTGTCTGGCAAGGAGAAACTGTGCCAGCACAGAAAACATCTCCCATCGTGTTCTAGAGGCTGCACGGAGGTCTGCCGAGTGTTTTGCAAGAAGAGAAAGAAAGTTGTCCAAAACAGCTTGCAATCGAATGTTCATGTGAATAGAAAAGGCTGGAGAGTGGTCAGGTACTGTTTTCTCTCAGTTGGCAAGCTGCGCACACAATCGCAGTGTTGTACAGCTTGTTTCATCACCTTTGCGAAGTTGCCGCTCTCTCCGGCTCCCGGAGACGAAGAAGCTGCTTCTTCGCGCAAAGACGATTCTGCCGCTCACAGTGCTCTGCGGTGTGCGCCTTCTGCCGAAAGAGCCCCGGGAGCTGTGCTTAGCTCTGAGAAGCACCGTACCTGCTTCTTTAGCCTCTCTTCTCGTCTACATCTTAGCAAAAAGCTTTTCCACTCTGTCTGGCAAGGAGAAACTGTGCCAGCACAGAAAACATCTCCCATCGTGTTCTAGAGGCTGCACGGAGGTCTGCCGTGTGTTTTGCAAGAAGAGAAAGAAAGTTGTCCAAAACAGCTTGCAATCGAATGTTCATGTGAATAGAAAAGGCAGGAGAGTGGTCAGGTACTGTTTTCTCTCAGTTGGCAAGCTGCGCACACAATCGCAGTCTTGTACAGCTTGTTTCATCACCTTTGCGAAGTTGTCGCTCTCTCCGGCTCCCGGAGACGAAGAAGCTGCTTCTTCGCGCAAAGACGATTCTGCCGCTCACAGTGCTCTGCGGTGTGCGCCTTCTGCCGAAAGAGGCCCGGGAGCGGTGCTTAGCTCTGCAGAGCACCGTACCTTCGTCTTTAGCCTCTCTTCTCGTCTACATCTTAGCAAAAAGCTTTTCCACTCTGTCTGGCAAGGAGAAACTGTGCCAGCACAAAAAACATCTCCCATCGTGTTCTAGAGGCTGCACGGAGGTCTGCCGAGTGTTTTGCAAGAAGAGAAAGAAAGTTGTCCAAAACAGCTTGCAATCGAATGTTCATGTGAATAGAAAAGGCAGGAGAGTGGTCAGGTACTGTTTTCTCTCAGTTGGCACGCTGCGCACACAATCGCAGTGTTGTACAGCTTGTTTCATCACCTTTGCGAAGTTGCCGCTCTCTCCGGCTCCCGGAGACGAAGAAGCTGCTTCTTCGCGCAAAGACGATTCTGCCGCTCACAGTGCTCTGCGGTGTGCGCCTTCTGCCGAAAGAGGTCCGGGAGCGGTGCTTAGCTCTGCAGAGCACCGTACTTTCGTCTTTAGCCTCTCTTCTCGTCTACATCTTAGCAAAAAGCTTTTCCACTCTTTCTGGCAGGGAGAAACTGTGCCAGCACAGAAAACATCTCCCATCGTGTTCTAGAGGCTGCACGGAGGTCTGCAGAGTGTTTTGCACGAAGAGAAAGAAAGTTGTCCAAAACAGCTTGCAATCGAATGTTCATGTGAATAGAAAAGGCAGGAGAGTGATCAGGTACAGTTTGCTCTCAGTTGGCAAGCTGCGCACACAATCGCAGTGTTGTACAGCTTGTTTCATCACCTTTGCGAAGTTGCCGCTCTCTCCGGCTCCCGGAGACGAAGAAGCTGCTTCTTCGCGCAAAGACGATTCTGCCGCTCACTCTGCTCTGCGGTGTGCGCCTTCTGCCGAAAGAGGTCCGGGAGCGGTGCTTAACTCTGCAGAGCACCGTACCTTCGTCTTCAGCCTCTCTTCTCGTCTACATCTTAGCAAAAAGCTTTTCCACTCTGTCTGGCAAGGAGAAACTGTGCCAGCACAGAAAACATCTCCCATCGTATTCTAGAGGCTGCACGGAGGTCTGCCAAGTGTTTTGCAAGAAGAGAAAGAAAGTTGTCCAAAACAGCTTGCAATCGAATGTTCATGTGAATAGAAAATGCAGGAGAGTGGTCAGGTACTGTTTTCTCTCAGTTGGCAAGCTGCGCACACAATCGCAGTGTTGTACAGCTTGTTTCATCACCTTTGCGAAGTTGCCGCTCTCTCCGGCTCCCGGAGACGAAGAAGCTGCTTCTTCGCGCAAAGACGATTCTGCCGCTCACTGTGTTCTGCAGTGTGTGTCTTCTGCCGAAAGAGGCCCGGGAGCTGTGCTTAGCTCTGCAGAGCACCATACCTGCTTCTTTAGCCTCTCTTCTCGTCTACATCTTAGCAAAAAGCTTTTCCACTGTGTCTGGCAAGGAGAAACTGTGCCAGCACAAAAAACATCTCCCATCATGTTCTAGAGGCTGCACGGAGGTCTGCCGAGTGTTTTGCAAGAAGAGAAAGAAAGTTGTCCAAAACAGCTTGCAATCGAATGTTCATGTGAATAGAAAAGGCAGGAGAGTGGTCAGGTACTGTTTTCTCTCACTTGGCAAGCTGCGCACACAATCGCAGTGTTGTACAGCTTGTTTCATCACCTTTGCGAAGTTGCCGCTCTCTCCGGCTCCCGGAGACGAAGAAGCTGCTTCTTCGCGCAAAGACGATTCTGCCGCTCACAGTGCTCTCCGGTGTGCGCCTTCTGCCGAAAGAGCCCCGGGAGCTGTGCTTAGCTCTGAGAAGCACCGTACCTGCTTCTTTAGCCTCTCTTCTCGTCTACATCTTAGCAAAAAGCTTTTCCACTCTGTCTGGCAAGGAGAAACTGTGCCAGCACAGAAAACATCTCCCATCGTGTTCTAGAGGCTGCACGGAGGTCTGCCAAGTGTTTTGCAAGAAGAGAAAGAAAGTTGTCCAAAAGAGCTTGCAATCGAATGTTCATGTGAATAGAAAAGGCAGGAGAGTGGTCAGGTACTGTTTTCTCTCAGTTGGCAAGCTGCGCACACAATCGCAGTCTTGTACAGCTTGTTTCATCACCTTTGCGAAGTTGCCGCTCTCTCCGGCTCCCGGAGACGAAGAAGCTGCTTCTTCGCGCAAAGACGATTCTGCCGCTCACAGTGCTCTGCGGTGTGCGCCTTCTGCCGAAAGAGGCCCGGGAGCGGTGCTTAGCTCTGCAGAGCACCGTACCTTCGTCTTTAGCCTCTCTTCTCGTCTACATCTTAGCAAAAAGCTTTTCCACTCTGTCTGGCAAGGAGAAACTGTGCCAGCACAAAAAACATCTCCCATCGTGTTCTAGAGGCTGCACGGAGGTCTGCCGAGTGTTTTGCAAGAAGAGAAAGAAAGTTGTCCAAAACAGCTTGCAATCGAATGTTCATGTGAATAGAAAAGGCAGGAGAGTGGTCAGGTACTCTTTTGTCTCAGTTGGCACGCTGCGCACACAATCGCAGTGTTGTACAGCTTGTTTCATCACCTTTGCGAAGTTGCCGCTCTCTCCGGCTCCCGGAGACGAAGAAGCTGCTTCTTCGCGCAAAGACGATTCTGCCGCTCACAGTGCTCTGCGGTGTGCGCCTTCTGCCGAAAGAGCCCCGGGAGCTGTGCTTAGCTCTGAGAAGCACCATACGTGCTTCTTTAGCCTCTCTTCTCGTCTACATCTTAGCAAAAAGCTTTTCCACTCTGTCTGGCAAGGAGAAACTGTGCCAGCACAGAAAACATCTCCCATCGTGTTCTAGAGGCTGCACGGAGGTCTGCCGAGTGTTTTGCAAGAAGAGAAAGAAAGTTGTCCAAAACAGCTTGCAATCGAATGTTCATGTGAATAGAAAAGGCAGGAGAGTAGTCAGGTACTGTTTTCTCTCAGTTGGCAAGCTGCGCACACAATCGCAGTCTTGTACAGCTTGTTTCATCACCTTTGCCAAGTTGCCGCTCTCTCCGGCTCCCGGAGACGAAGCAGCTGCTTCTTCGCGCAAAGACGATTCTGCCGCTCACAGTGCTCTGCGGTGTGCGCCTTCTGCCGAAAGAGGTCCGGGAGCGGTGCTTAACTCTGCAGAGCACCGTACCTTCGTCTTTAGCCTCTCTTCTCGTCTACATCTTAGCAAAAAGCTTTTCCACTCTGTCTGGCAAGGAGAAACTGTGCCAGCACAGAAAACATCTCCCATCGTGTTCTAGAGGCTGCACGGAGGTCTGCCGAGTGTTTTGCAAGAAGAGAAAGAAAGTTGTCCAAAACAGCTTGCAATCGAATGTTCATGTGAATAGAAAAGGCTGGAGAGTGGTCAGGTACTGTTTTCTCTCAGTTGGCAAGCTGCGCACACAATCGCAGTCTTGTACAGCTTGTTTCATCACCTTTGCGAAGTTGTCGCTCTCTCCGGCTCCCGGAGACAAAGAAGCTGCTTCTTCGCCCAAAGACGATTCTGCCGCTCACAGTGCTCTGCGGTGTGCGCCGTCTGCCGAAAGACGCCCGGGAGCGGTGCTTAGCTCTGCAGGGCACCGTACCTTCGTCTTTAGCCTCTCTTCTCGTCTACATCTTAGCAAAAAGCTTTTCCACTCTGTCTGGCAAGGAGAAACTGTGCCAGCACAGAAAACATCTCCCATCGTGTTCTAGAGGCTGCACGGAGGTTTGCCAAGTGTTTTGCAAGAAGTGAAAGAAAGTTGTCCAAAACAGCTTGCAATCGAATGTTCATGTGAATAGAAAAGGCAGGAGAGTGGTCAGGTACTGTTTTCTCTCTCACTTGGCAAGCTGCGCACACAATCGCAGTGTTGTACAGCTTGTTTCATCACCTTTGCGAAGTTGCCGCTCTCTCCGGCTCCCGGAGACGAAGAAGCTGCTTCTTCGCGCAAAGACGATTCTGCTGCTCACAGTGCTCTGCGGTGTGCGCCTTCTGCCGAAAGAGCCCCGGGAGCTGTGCTTAGCTCTGAGAAGCACCATACCTGCTTCTTTAGCCTCTCTTCTCGTCTACATCTTAGCAAAAAGCTTTTCCACTCTTTCTGGCAAGGAGAAACTGTGCCAGCACAGAAAACATCTCCCATCGTGTTCTAGAGGCTGCACGGAGGTCTGCCGAGTGTTTTGCAAGAAGAGAAAGAAAGTTGTCCAAAACACCTTGCAATCGAATGTTCATGTGAATAGAAAAGGCAGGAGAGTGGTCAGGTACTGTTTGCTCTCAGTTGGCAAGCTGCGCACACAATCGCAGTGTTGTACAGCTTGTTTCATCACCTTTGCCAAGTTGCCGGTCTCTCCGGCTCCCGGAGACGAAGAAGCTGCTTCTTCACGCAAAGACGATTCTGCCGCTCACAGTGCTCTCCGGTGTGCGCCTTCTGCCGAAAGACGCCCGGGAGCGGTGCTTAGCTCTGCAGAGCACTGTACCTTCGTCTTTAGCCTCTCTTCTCGTCTACATCTTAGCAAAAAGCTTTTCCACTCTGTCTGGCAAGGAGAAACTGTGCCAGCACAAAAAACATCTCCCATCGTGTTCTAGAGGCTGCACGCAGGTCTGCCGAGTGTTTTGCAAGAAGAGAAAGAAAGTTGTCCAAAACAGCTTGCAATCGAATGTTCATGTGAATAGAAAAGGCAGGAGAGTGGTCAGGTACTGTTTTCTCTCAGTTGGCAAGCTGCGCACACAATCGCAGTGTTGTACAGCTTGTTTCATCACCTTTGCGAAGTTGCCGCTCTCTCCGGCTCCCGGAGACGAAGAAGCTGCTTCTTCGCGCAAAGACGATTCTGCTGCTCACAGTGCTCTGCGGTGTGCGCCTTCTGCCGAAAGACGCCCGGGAGCGATGCTTAGCTCTGCAGAGCACCGTACCTTCGTCTTTAGCCTCTCTTCTCGTCTACATGTTAGCAAAAAGCTTTTCCACTCTGTCTGGCAAGGAGAAACTGTGCCAGCACAGAAAACATCTCCCATCGTGTTCTAGAGGCTGCACGCAGGTCTGCCGAGTGTTTTGCAAGAAGAGAAAGAAAGTTGTCCAAAACAGCTTGCAATCGAATGTTCATGTGATTACAAAAGGCAGGAGAGTGGTCAGGTACTGTTTTCTCTCAGTTGGCAAGCTGCGCACACAATCGCAGTGTTGTACAGCTTGTTTCATCACCTTTGCGAAGTTGCCGCTCTCTCCGGCTCCCGGAGACGAAGAAGCTGCTTCTTCGCGCAAAGACGATTCTGCCGCTCACAGTGCTCTGCGGTGTGCGCCTTCTGCCGAAAGAGGTCCGGGAGCGGTGCTTAGCTCTGCAGAGCACCGTACTTTCGTCTTTAGCCTCTCTTCTCGTCTACATCTTAGCAAAAAGCTTTTCCACTCTGTCTGGCAAGGAGAAACTGTGCCAGCACACAAAACATCTCCCATCGTGTTCTAGAGGCTGCACGGAGGTCTGCAGAGTGTTTTGCACGAAGAGAAAGAAAGTTGTCCAAAACAGCTTGCAATCGAATGTTCATGTGAATAGAAAAGGCAGGAGAGTGATCAGGTACAGTTTGCTCTCAGTTTTCAAGCTGCGCACACAATCGCAGTGTTGTACAGCTTGTTTCATCACCTTTGCCAAGTTGCCGCTCTCTCCGGCTCCCGGAGACGAAGAAGCTGCTTCTTCGCGCAAAGACGATTCTGCCGCTCACTCTGCTCTGCGGTGTGCGCCTTCTGCCGAAAGAGGTCCGGGAGCGGTGCTTAACTCTGCAGAGCACCGTACCTTCGTCTTTAGCCTCTCTTCTCGTCTACATCTTAGCAAAAAGCTTTTCCACTCTGTCTGGCAAGGAGAAACTGTGCCAGCACAGAAAACATCTCCCATCGTGTTCTAGAGGCTGCACGGAGGTCTGCCAAGTGTTTTGCAAGAAGAGAAAGAAAGTTGTCCAAAACAGCTTGCAATCGAATGTTCATGTGAATAGAAAATGCAGGAGAGTGGTCAGGTACTGTTTTCTCTCAGTTGGCAAGCTGCGCACACAATCGCAATGTTGTACAGCTTGTTTCATCACCTTTGCGAAGTTGTCGCTCTCTCCGGCTCCCGGAGACGAAGAAGCTGCTTCTTCGCGCAAAGACGATTCTGCCGCTCACTGTGTTCTGCAGTGTGTGTCTTCTGCCGAAAGAGCCCCGGGAGCTGTGCTTAGCTCTGCAGAGCACCATACCTGCTTCTTTAGCCTCTCTTCTCGTCTACATCTTAGCAAAAAGCTTTTCCACTCTTTCTGGCAAGGAGAAACTGTGCCAGCACAGAAAACATCTCCCATCGTGTTCTAGAGGCTGCACGGAGGTCTGCCGAGTGTTTTGCAAGAAGAGAAAGAAAGTTGTCCAAAACAGCTTGCAATCGAATGTTCATGTGAATAGAAAAGGCAGGAGAGTGGTCAGGTACTGTTTTCTCTCAGTTGGCAAGCTGCGCACACAATCGCAGTGTTGTACAGCTTGTTTCATCACCTTTGCGAAGTTGCCGCTCTCTCCGGCTCCCGGAGACGAAGAAGCTGCTTCTTCGCGCAAAGACGATTCTGCCGCTCACAGTGCTCTGCGGTGTGCGCCTTCTGCCGAAAGAGCCCCGGGAGCTGTGCTTAGCTCTGAGAAGCACCATACGTGCTTCTTTAGCCTCTCTTCTCGTCTACATCTTAGCAAAAAGCTTTTCCACTCTGTCTGGCAAGGAGAAACTGTGCCAGCACAGAAAACATCTCCCATCGTGTTCTAGAGGCTGCACGGAGGTCTGCCGAGTGTTTTGCAAGAAGAGAAAGAAAGTTGTCCAAAACAGCTTGCAATCGAATGTTCATGTGAATAGAAAAGGCAGGAGAGTGGTCAGGTACTGTTTTCTCTCAGTTGGCAAGCTGCGCACACAATCGCAGTGTTGTACAGCTTGTTTCATCACCTTTGCGAAGTTGCGCTCTCTCCGGCTCCCGGAGACGAAGAAGCTGCTTCTTCGCGCAAAGACGATTCTGCCGCTCACAGTGCTCTGCGGTGTGCGCCTTCTGCCGAAAGACGCCCGGGAGCGGTGCTTAGCTCTGCAGAGCACCGTACCTTCGTCTTTAGCCTCTCTTCTCGTCTACATCTTAGCAAAAAGCTTTTCCACTCTGTCTGGCAAGGAGAAACTGTGCCAGCACAAAAAACATCTCCCATCATGTTCTAGAGGCTGCACGGAGGTCTGCCGAGTGTTTTGAAAGAAGAGAAAGAAAGTTGTCCAAAACAGCTTGCAATCGAATGTTCATGTGAATAGAAAAGGCAGGAGAGTGGTCAGGTACTGTTTTCTCTCACTTGGCAAGCTGCGCACACAATCGCAGTGTTGTACAGCTTGTTTCATCACCTTTGCCAAGTTGCCGCTCTCTCCGGCTCCCGGAGACGAAGAAGCTGCTTCTTCGCGCAAAGACGATTCTGCCGCTCACAGTGCTCTGCGGTGTGCGCCTTCTGCCAAAAGACGCCCGGGAGCTGTGCTTAGCTCTGAGAAGCACCATAGGTGCTTCTTTAGCCTCTCTTCTCGTCTACATCTTAGCAAAAAGCTTTTCCACTCTGTCTGGCAAGGAGAAACTGTGCCAGCACAGAAAACATCTCCCATCGTGTTCTAGAGGCTGCACGGAGGTCTGCCGAGTGTTTTGCAAGAAGAGAAAGAAAGTTGTCCAAAACAGCTTGCAATCGAATGTTCATGTGAATAGAAAAGGCAGGAGAGTGGTCAGGTACTGTTTTCTCTCAGTTGGCACGCTGCGCACACAATCGCAGTGTTGTACAGCTTGTTTCATCACCTTTGCGAAGTTGCCGCTCTCTCCGGCTCCCGGAGACGAAGAAGCTGCTTCTTCGCGCAAAGACGATTCTGCCGCTCACAGTGCTCTGCGGTGTGCGCCTTCTGCCGAAAGACGCCCGGGAGCGGTGCTCAGCTCTGCAGAGCACCGTACCTTCGTCTTTAGCCTCTCTTCTCGTCTACATCTTAGCAAAAAGCTTTTCCACTCTGTCTGGCAAGGAGAAACTGTGCCAGCACAAAAAACATCTCCCATCGTGTTCTAGAGGCTGCACGGAGGTCTGCCGAGTGTTTTGCAAGAAGAGAAAGAAAGTTGTCCAAAACAGCTTGCAATCGAATGTTCATGTGAATAGAAAAGGCAGGAGAGTGGTCAGGTACTGTTTTCTCTCAGTTGGCAAGCTGCGCACACAATCGCAGTGTTGTACAGCTTGTTTCATCACCTTTGCGAAGTTGCCGCTCTCTCCGGCTCCCGGAGACGAAGAAGCTGCTTCTTCGCGCAAAGACGATTCTGCCGCTCACAGTGCTCTCCGGTGTGCGCCTTCTGCCGAAAGAGGCCCGGGAGCGGTGCTTAGCTCTGCAGAGCACCGTACCTTCGTCTTTAGCCTCTCTTCTCGTCTACATCTTAGCAAAAAGCTTTTCCACTCTTTCTGGCAAGGAGAAACTGTGCCAGCACAGAAAACATCTCCCATCGTGTTCTAGAGGCTGCACGGAGGTCTGCCGAGTGTTTTGCACGAAGAGAAAGAAAGTTGTCCAAAACAGCTTGCAATCGAATGTTCATGTGAATAGAAAAGGCAGGAGAGTGATCAGGTACAGTTTGCTCTCAGTTGGCAAGCTGCGCACACAATCGCAGTGTTGTACAGCTTGTTTCATCACCTTTGCGAAGTTGCCGCTCTCTCCGGCTCCCGGAGACGAAGAAGCTGCTTCTTCGCGCAAAGACGATTCTGCCGCTCACTCTGCTCTGCGGGTGTGCGCCTTCTGCCGAAAGAGGTCCGGGAGCGGTGCTTAACTCTGCAGAGCACCGTACCTTCGTCTTTAGCCTCTCTTCTCGTCTACATCTTAGCAAAAAGCTTTTCCACTCTGTCTGGCAAGGAGAAACTGTGCCAGCACAGAAAACATCTCCCATCGTGTTCTAGAGGCTGCACGGAGGTCTGCCAAGTGTTTTGCAAGAAGAGAAAGAAAGTTGTCCAAAACAGCTTGCAATCGAATGTTCATGTGAATAGAAAATGCAGGAGAGTGGTCAGGTACTGTTTTCTCTCAGTTGGCAAGCTGCGCACACAATCGCAGTGTTGTACAGCTTGTTTCATCACCTTTGCGAAGTTGCCGCTCTCTCCGGCTCCCGGAGACGAAGAAGCTGCTTCTTCGCGCAAAGACGATTCTGCCGCTCACTGTGTTCTGCAGTGTGTGCCTTCTGCCGAAAGAGGCCCGGGAGCTGTGCTTAGCTCTGCAGAGCACCATACCTGCTTCTTTAGCCTCTCTTCTCGTCTACATCTTAGCAAAAATCTTTTCCACTCTTTCTGGCAAGGAGAAACTGTGCCAGAACAAAAAACATCTCCCATCGTGTTCTAGAGGCTGCACGGAGGTCTGCCGAGTGTTTTGCAAGAAGAGAAAGAAAGTTGTCCAAAACAGCTTGCAATCGAATGTTCATGTGAATAGAAAAGGCAGGAGAGTGGTCAGGTACTGTTTTCTCTCAGTTGGCAAGCTGCGCACACAATCGCAGTGTTGTACAGCTTGTTTCATCACCTTTGCCAAGTTGCCGCTCTCTCCGGCTCCCGGAGACGAAGAAGCTGCTTCTTCGCGCAAAGACGATTCTGCCGCTCACAGTGCTCTGCGGTGTGCGCCTTCTGCCGAAAGACGCCCGGGAGCGGTGCTTAGCTCTGCAGAGCACCGTACCTTCGTCTTTAGCCTCTCTTCTCGTCTACATCTTAGCAAAAAACTTTTCCACTCTGTCTGGCAAGGAGAAACTGTGCCAGCACAGAAAACATCTCCCATCGTGTTCTAGAGGCTGCACGGAGGTCTGCCGAGTGTTTTGCAAGAAGAGAAAGAAAGTTGTCCAAAACAGCTTGCAATCGAATGTTCATGTGAATAGAAAAGGCAGGAGAGTGGTCAGGTACTGTTTTCTCTCAGTTGGCACGCTGCGCACACAATCGCAGTGTTGTACAGCTTGTTTCATCACCTTTGCGAAGTTGCCGCTCTCTCCGGCTCCCGGAGACGAAGAAGCTGCTTCTTCGCGCAAAGACGATTCTGCCGCTCACAGTGCTCTGCGGTGTGCGCCTTCTGCCGAAAGAGCCCCGGGAGCTGTGCTTAGCTCTGAGAAGCACCATACGTGCTTCTTTAGCCTCTCTTCTCGTCTACATCTTAGCAAAAAGCTTTTCCACTCTGTCTGGCAAGGAGAAACTTTGCCAGCACAGAAAACATCTCCCATCGTGTTCTAGAGGCTGCACGGAGGTCTGCCGAGTGTTTTGCAAGAAGAGAAAGAAAGTTGTCCAAAACAGCTTGCAATCGAAAGTTCATGTGAATAGAAAAGGCAGGAGAGTGGTCAGGTACTGTTTTCTCTCAGTTGGCAAGCTGCGCACACAATCGCAGTCTTGTACAGCTTGTTTCATCACCTTTGCGAAGTTGCCGCTCTCTCCGGCTCCCGGAGACGAAGAAGCTGCTTCTTCGCGCAAAGACGATTCTGCCGCTCACAGTGCTCTGCGGTGTGCGCCTTCTGCCGAAAGAGCCCCGGGAGCTGTGCTTAGCTCTGAGAAGCACCATACGTGCTTCTTTAGCCTCTCTTCTCGTCTACATCTTAGCAAAAAGCTTTTCCACTCTCTCTGGCAAGGAGAAACTGTGCCAGCACAGAAAACATCTCCCATCGTGTTCTAGAGGCTGCACGCAGGTCTGCCGAGTGTTTTGCAAGAAGAGAAAGAAAGTTGTCCAAAACAGCTTGCAATCGAATGTTCATGTGAATAGAAAAGGCAGGAGAGTGGTCAGGTACTGTTTTCTCTCAGTTGGCAAGCTGCGCACACAATCGCAGTGTTGTACAGCTTGTTTCATCACCTTTGCGAAGTTGCCGCTCTCTCCGGCTCCCGGAGACGAAGAAGCTGCTTCTTCGCGCAAAGACGATTCTGCCGCTCACAGTGCTCTGCGGTGTGCGCCTTCTGCCGAAAGAGGTCCGGGAGCTGTGCTTAGCTCTGAGAAGCACCATACGTGCTTCTTTAGCCTCTCTTCTCGTCTACATCTTAGCAAAAAGCTTTTCCACTCTGTCTGGCAAGGAGAAACTGTGCCAGCACAGAAAACATCTCCCATCGTATTCTAGAGGCTGCACGGAGGTCTCCAGAGTGTTTTGCAAGAAGAGAAAGAAAGTTGTCCAAAACAGCTTGCAATCGAATGTTCATGTGAATAGAAAAGGCAGGAGAGTGGTCAGGTACTGTTTGCTCTCAGTTGGCAAGCTGCGCACACAATCGCAGTGTTGTACAGCTTGTTTCATCACCTTTGCGAAGTTGCCGCTCTCTCCGGCTCCCGGAGACGAAGAAGCTGCTTCTTCGCGCAAAGACGATTCTGCCGCTCACAGTGCTCTGCGGTGTGCGCCTTCTGCCGAAAGACGCCCGGAAGCGGTGCTCAGCTCTGCAGAGCACCGTACCTTCGTCTTTAGCCTCTCTTCTCGTCTACATCTTAACAAAAAGCTTTTCCACTCTGTCTGGCAAGGAGAAACTGTGCCAGCACAAAAAACATCTCCCATCGTGTTCTAGAGGCTGCACGGAGGTCTGCCGAGTGTTTTGCAAGAAGAGAAAGAAAGTTGTCCAAAACAGCTTGCAATCGAATGTTCATGTGAATAGAAAAGGCAGGAGAGTGGTCAGGTACTGTTTTCTCTCAGTTGGCAAGCTGCGCACACAATCGCAGTGTTGTACAGCTTGTTTCATCACCTTTGCGAAGTTGCCGCTCTCTCCGGCTCCCGGAGACGAAGAAGCTGCTTCTTCGCGCAAAGACGATTCTGCCGCTCACAGTGCTCTGCGGTGTGCGCCTTCTGCCGAAAGAGGCCCGGGAGCGGTGCTTAGCTCTGCAGAGCACCGTACCTTCGTCTTTAGCCTCTCTTCTCGTCTACATCTTAGCAAAAAGCTTTTCCACTCTGTCTGGCAAGGAGAAACTGTGCCAGCACAGAAAACATCTCCCATCGTGTTCTAGAGGCTGCACGGAGGTCTGCCGAGTGTTTTGCACGAAGAGAAAGAAAGTTGTCCAAAACAGCTTGCAATCGAATGTTCATGTGATTACAAAAGGCAGGAGAGTGGTCAGGTACTGTTTTCTCTCAGTTGGCAAGCTGCGCACACAATCGCAGTCTTGTACAGCTTGTTTCATCACCTTTGCGAAGTTGCCGCTCTCTCCGGCTCCCGGAGACGAAGAAGCTGCTTCTTCGCGCAAAGACGATTCTGCCGCTCACAGTGCTCTGCGGTGTGCGCCTTCTGCCGAAAGAGCCCCGGGAGCTGTGCTTAGCTCTGAGAAGCACCATACGTGCTTCTTTAGCCTCTCTTCTCGTCTACATCTTAGCAAAAAGCTTTTCCACTCTGTCTGGCAAGGAGAAACTGTGCCAGCACAGAAAACATCTCCCATCGTGTTCTAGAGGCTGCACGGAGGTCTGCCGAGTGTTTTGCAAGAAGAGAAAGAAAGTTGTCCAAAACAGCTTGCAATCGAATGTTCATGTGAATAGAAAAGGCAGGAGAGTGGTCAGGTACTGTTTTCTCTCAGTTGGCAAGCTGCGCACACAATCGCAGTGTTGTACAGCTTGTTTCATCACCTTTGCGAAGTTGCCGCTCTCTCCGGCTCCCGGAGACGAAGAAGCTGCTTCTTCGCGCAAAGACGATTCTGCCGCTCACAGTGCTCTGCGGTGTGCGCCTTCTGCCGACAGAGGCCTGGGAGCGGTGCTTAGCTCTGCAGAGCACCGTACCTTCGTCTTTAGCCTCTCTTCTCGTCTACATCTTAGCAAAAAGCTTTTCCACTCTGTCTGGCAAGGAGAAACTGTGCCAGCACAGAAAACATCTCCCATCTTGTTCTAGAGGCTGCACGGAGGTTTGCCAAGTGTTTTGCAAGAAGTGAAAGAAAGTTGTCCAAAACAGCTTGCAATCGAATGTTCATGTGAATAGAAAAGGCAGGAGAGTGGTCAGGTACTGTTTTCTCTCAGTTGGCAAGCTGCGCACACAATCGCAGTGTTGTACAGCTTGTTTCATCACCTTTGCGAAGTTGCCGCTCTCTCCGGCTCCCGGAGACGAAGAAGCTGCTTCTTCGCGCAAAGACGATTCTGCTGCTCACAGTGCTCTGCGGTGTGCGCCTTCTGCCGAAAGAGCCCCGGGAGCTGTGCTTAGCTCTGAGAAGCACCATACGTGCTTCTTTAGCCTCTCTTCTCGTCTACATCTTAGCAAAAAGCTTTTCCACTCTTTCTGGCAAGGAGAAACTGTGCCAGCACAGAAAACATCTCCCATCGTGTTCTAGAGGCTGCACGGAGGTCTGCCGAGTGTTTTGCAAGAAGAGAAAGAAAGTTGTCCAAAACACCTTGCAATCGAATGTTCATGTGAATAGAAAAGGCAGGAGAGTGGTCAGGTACTGTTTTCTCTCAGTTGGCAAGCTGCGCACACAATCGCAGTGTTGTACAGCTTGTTTCATCACCTTTGCGAAGTTGCCGCTCTCTCCGGCTCCCGGAGACGAAGAAGCTGCTTCTTCACGCAAAGACGATTCTGCCGCTCACAGTGCTCTCCGGTGTGCGCCTTCTGCCGAAAGACGCCCGGGAGCGGTGCTTAGCTCTGCAGAGCACCGTACCTTCGTCTTTAGCCTCTCTTCTCGTCTACATGTTAGCAAAAAGCTTTTCCACTCTGTCTGGCAAGGAGAAACTGTGCCAGCACAGAAAACATCTCCCATCGTGTTCTAGAGGCTGCACGGAGGTCTGCCAAGTGTTTTGCAAGAAGAGAAAGAAAGTTGTCCAAAACAGCTTGCAATCGAATGTTCATGTGATTACAAAAGGCAGGAGAGTGGTCAGGTACTGTTTTCTCTCAGTTGGCAAGCTGCGCACACAATCGCAGTGTTGTACAGCTTGTTTCATCACCTTTGCGAAGTTGCCGCTCTCTCCGGCTCCCGGAGACGAAGAAGCTGCTTCTTCGCGCAAAGACGATTCTGCCGCTCACAGTGCTCTGCGGTGTGCGCCTTCTGCCGAAAGAGGTCCGGGAGCGGTGCTTAGCTCTGCAGAGC
The DNA here is from genome assembly GCF_028551555.1 of Melozone crissalis. Taxonomy (NCBI): domain Eukaryota; kingdom Metazoa; phylum Chordata; class Aves; order Passeriformes; family Passerellidae; genus Melozone; species Melozone crissalis. Next base: position 114,813 of record NW_026536024.1, read on the forward strand.
ACCGTACTTTCGTCTTTAGCCTCTCTTCTCGTCTACATCTTAGCAAAAAGCTTTTCCACTCTGTCTGGCAAGGAGAAACTGTGCCAGCACAGAAAACATCTCCCATCGTGTTCTAGAGGCTGCACGGAGGTCTGCAGAGTGTTTTGCACGAAGAGAAAGAAAGTTGTCCAAAACAGCTTGCAATCGAATGTTCATGTGAATTGAAAAGGCAGGAGAGTGATCAGGTACAGTTTGCTCTCAGTTTTCAAGCTGCGCACACAATCGCAGTGTTGTACAGCTTGTTTCATCACCTTTGCCAAGTTGCCGCTCTCTCCGGCTCCCGGAGACGAAGAAGCTGCTTCTTCGCGCAAAGACGATTCTGCCGCTCACTCTGCTCTGCGGTGTGCGCCTTCTGCCGAAAGAGGTCCGGGAGCGGTGCTTAACTCTGCAGAGCACCGTACCTTCGTCTTTAGCCTCTCTTCTCGTCTACATCTGAGCAAAAAGCTTTTCCACTCTCTCTGGCAAGGAGAAACTGTGCCAGCACAGAAAACATCTCCCATCGTGTTCTAGAGGCTGCACGGAGGTCTGCCAAGTGTTTTGCAAGAAGAGAAAGAAAGTTGTCCAAAACAGCTTGCAATCGAATGTTCATGTGAATAGAAAATGCAGGAGAGTGGTCAGGTACTGTTTTCTCTCAGTTGGCAAGCTGCGCACACAATCGCAGTGTTGTACAGCTTGTTTCATCACCTTTGCCAAGTTGTCGCTCTCTCCGGCTCCCGGAGACGAAGAAGCTGCTTCTTCGCGCAAAGACGATTCTGCCGCTCACTGTGTTCTGCAGTGTGTGTCTTCTGCCGAAAGAGGCCCGGGAGCTGTGCTTAGCTCTGCAGAGCACCATACCTGCTTCTTTAGCCTCTCTTCTCGTCTACATCTTAGTAAAAAGCTTTTCCACTCTTTCTGGCAAGGAGAAACTGTGCCAGCACAAAAAACATCTCCCATCGTGTTCTAGAGGCTGCACGGAGGTCTGCCGAGTGTTTTGCAAGAAGAGAAAGAAAGTTGTCCAAAACAGCTTGCAATCGAATGTTCATGTGAATAGAAAAGGCAGGAGAGTGGTCAGGTACTTTTTTCTCTCAGTTGGCAAGCTGCGCACACAATCGCAGTGTTGTACAGCTTGTTTCATCACCTTTGCGAAGTTGCCGCTCTCTCCGGCTCCCGGAGACGAAGAAGCTGCTTCTTCGCGCAAAGACGATTCTGCCGCTCACAGTGCTCTGCGGTGTGCGCCTCCTGCCGAAATACGCCCGGGAGCGGTGCTTAGCTCTGCAGAGCACCGTATCTTCGTCTTTAGCCTCTCTTCTCGTCTACATCTTAGCAAAAAGCTTTTCCACTCTGTCTGGCAAGGAGAAACTGTGCCAGCACAGAAAACATCTCCCATCGTGTTCTAGAGGCTGCACGGAGGTCTGCCGAGTGTTTTGCAAGAAGAGAAAGAAAGTTGTCCAAAACAGCTTGCAATCGAATGTTCATGTGAATAGAAAAGGCAGGAGAGTGGTCAGGTACTGTTTTCTCTCAGTTGGCAAGCTGCGCACACAATCGCAGTGTTGTACAGCTTGTTTCATCACCTTTGCGAAGTTGCCGCTCTCTCCGGCTCCCGGAGACGAAGAAGCTGCTTCTTCGCGCAAAGACGATTCTGCCGCTCACAGTGCTCTGCGGTGTGCGCCTTCTGCCGAAAGAGCCCCGGGAGCTGTGCTTAGCTCTGAGAAGCACCATACGTGCTTCTTTAGCCTCTCTTCTCGTCTACATCTTAGCAAAAAGCTTTTCCACTCTGTCTGGCAAGGAGAAACTGTGCCAGCACAGAAAACATCTCCCATCGTGTTCTAGAGGCTGCACGCAGGTCTGCCGAGTGTTTTGCAAGAAGAGAAAGAAAGTTGTCCAAAACAGCTTGCAATCGAATGTTCATGTGAATAGAAAAGGCAGGAGAGTGGTCAGGTACTGTTTTCTCTCAGTTGGCAAGCTGCGCACACAATCGCAGTGTTGTACAGCTTGTTTCATCACCTTTGCGAAGTTGCCGCTCTCTCCGGCTCCCGGAGACGAAGAAGCTGCTTCTTCGCGCAAAGACGATTCTGCCGCTCACAGTGCTCTGCGGTGTGCGCCTTCTGCCGAAAGAGCCCCGGGAGCTGTGCTTAGCTCTGAGAAGCACCATACGTGCTTCTTTAGCCTCTCTTCTCGTCTACATCTTAGCAAAAAGCTTTTCCACTCTCTCTGGCAATGAGAAACTGTGCCAGCACAGAAAACATCTCCCATCGTGTTCTAGAGGCTGCACGGAGGTCTGCCGAGTGTTTTGCAAGAAGAGAAAGAAAGTTGTCCAAAACAGCTTGCAATCGAATGTTCATGTGAATAGAAAAGGCAGGAGAGTGGTCAGGTACTGTTTTCTCTCAGTTGGCAAGCTGCGCACACAATCGCAGTGTTGTACAGCTTGTTTCATCACCTTTGCGAAGTTGCCGCTCTCTCCGGCTCCCGGAGACGAAGAAGCTGCTTCTTCGCGCAAAGACGATTCTGCCCCTCACAGTGCTCTGCGGTGTGCGCCTTCTGCTGAAAGACGTCCGGGAGCGGTGCTTAGCTCTGCAGAGCACCGTACCTTCGTCTTTAGCCTCTCTTCTCGTCTACATCTTAGCAAAAAGCTTTTCCACTCTGTCTGGCAAGGAGAAACTGTGCCAGCACTGAAAACATCTCCCATCGTGTTCTAGAGGCTGCACGGAGGTCTGCAGAGTGTTTTGCAAGAAGAGAAAGAAAGTTGTCCAAAACAGCTTGCAATCGAATGTTCATGTGAATAGAAAAGGCAGGAGAGTGGTCAGGTACTGTTTTCTCTCACTTGGCAAGCTGCGCACACAATCGCAGTGTTGTACAGCTTGTTTCATCACCTTTGCGAAGTTGCGCTCTCTCCGGCTCCCGGAGACGAAGAAGCTGCTTCTTCGCGCAAAGACGATTCTGCCGCTCACAGTGCTCTGCGGTGTGCGCCTTCTGCCGAAAGACGCCCGGGAGCGGTGCTTAGCTCTGCAGAGCACCGTACCTTCGTCTTTAGCCTCTCTTCTCGTCTACATCTTAGCAAAAAGCTTTTCCACTCTGTCTGGCAAGGAGAAAATGTGCCAGCACAAAAAACATCTCCCATCGTGTTCTAGAGGCTGCACGGAGGTCTGCCGAGTGTTTTGCAAGAAGAGAAAGAAAGTTGTCCAAAACAGCTTGCAATCGAATGTTCATGTGAATAGAAAAGGCAGGAGAGTGGTCAGGTACTGTTTTCTCTCACTTGGCAAGCTGCGCACACAATCGCAGTGTTGTACAGCTTGTTTCATCACCTTTGCGAAGTTGCCGCTCTCTCCGGCTCCCGGAGACGAAGAAGCTGCTTCTTCGCGCAAAGACGATTCTGCCGCTCACAGTGCTCTGCTGTGTGGGCCTTCCGCCGAAAGAGGTCCGGGAGCGGTGCTTAGCTCTGCAGAGCACCGTACCTTCGTCTTTAGCCTCTCTTCTCGTCTACATCTTAGCAAAAAGCTTTTCCACTCTGTCTGGCAAGGAGAAACTGTGCCAGCACAAAAAACATCTCCCATCATGTTCTAGAGGCTGCACGGAGGTCTGCCGAGTGTTTTGAAAGAAGAGAAAGAAAGTTGTCCAAAACAGCTTGCAATCGAATGTTCATGTGAATAGAAAAGGCAGGAGAGTGGTCAGGTACTGTTTTCTCTCAGTTGGCAAGCTGCGCACACAATCGCAGTGTTGTACAGCTTGTTTCATCACCTTTGCCAAGTTGCCGCTCTCTCCGGCTCCCGGAGACGAAGAAGCTGCTTCTTCGCGCAAAGACGATTCTGCCGCTCACAGTGCTCTGCGGTGTGCGCCTTCTGCCGAAAGAGGTCCGGGAGCTGTGCTTAGCTCTGAGAAGCACCATAGGTGCTTCTTTAGCCTCTCCTCTCGTCTACATCTTAGCAAAAAGCTTTTCCACTCTGTCTGGCCAGGAGAAACTGTGCCAGCACAGAAAACATCTCCCATCGTGTTCTAGAGGCTGCACGGAGGTCTGCCGAGTGTTTTGCAAGAAGAGAAAGAAAGTTGTCCAAAACAGCTTGCAATCGAATGTTCATGTGAATAGAAAAGGCAGGAGAGTGGTCAGGTACTGTTTTCTCTCAGTTGGCAAGCTGCGCACACAATCGCAGTGTTGTACAGCTTGTTTCATCACCTTTGCGAAGTTGCCGCTCTCTCCGGCTCCCGGAGACGAAGAAGCTGCTTCTTCGCGCAAAGACGATTCTGCCGCTCACAGTGCTCTGCGGTGTGCGCCTTCTGCCGAAAGACGCCCGGGAGCGGTGCTCAGCTCTGCAGAGCACCGTACCTTCGTCTTTAGCCTCTCTTCTCGTCTACATCTTAGCAAAAAGCTTTTCCACTCTGTCTGGCAAGGAGAAACTGTGCCAGCACAAAAAACATCTCCCATCGTGTTCTAGAGGCTGCACGGAGGTCTGCCGAGTGTTTTGCAAGAAGAGAAAGAAAGTTGTCCAAAACAGCTTGCAATCGAATGTTCATGTGAATAGAAAAGGCAGGAGAGTGGTCAGGTACTGTTTTCTCTCAGTTGGCAAGCTGCGCACACAATCGCAGTGTTGTACAGCTTGTTTCATCACCTTTGCGAAGTTGCCGCTCTCTCCGGCTCCCGGAGACGAAGAAGCTGCTTCTTCGCGCAAAGACGATTCTGCCGCTCACAGTGCTCTGCGGTGTGCGCCTTCTGCCGAAAGACGCCCGGGAGCGGTGCTTAGCTCTGCAGAGCACCGTACCTTCGTCTTTAGCCTCTCTTCTCGTCTACATCTTAGCAAAAAGCTTTTCCACTCTCTCTGGCAAGGAGAAACTGTGCCAGCACAGAAAACATCTCCCATTGTGTTCTAGAGGCTGCACGGAGGTCTGCCGAGTGTTTTGCAAGAAGAGAGAGAAAGTTGTCCAAAACAGCTTGCAATCGAATGTTCATGTGAATAGAAAAGGCAGGAGAGTGGTCAGGTACTGTTTTCTCTCAGTTGGCAAGCTGCGCACACAATCGCAGTGTTGTACAGCTTGTTTCATCACCTTTGCGAAGTTGCCGCTCTCTCCGGCTCCCGGAGACGAAGAAGCTGCTTCTTCGCGCAAAGACGATTCTGCCGCTCACAGTGCTCTGCGGTGTGCGCCTTCTGCCGACAGAGGTCCGGGAGCGGTGCTTAGCTCTGCAGAGCACCGTACCTTCGTCTTTAGCCTCTCTTCTCGTCTACATCTTAGCAAAAAGCTTTTCCACTCTTTCTGGCAGGGAGAAACTGTGCCAGCACAGAAAACATCTCCCATCGTGTTCTAGAGGCTGCACGGAGGTCTGCCGAGTGTTTTGCACGAAGAGAAAGAAAGTTGTCCAAAACAGCTTGCAATCGAATGTTCATGTGAATAGAAAAGGCAGGAGAGTGATCAGGTACAGTTTGCTCTCAGTTGGCAAGCTGCGCACACAATCGCAGTGTTGTACAGCTTGTTTCATCACCTTTGCCAAGTTGCCGCTCTCTCCGGCTCCCGGAGACGAAGAAGCTGCTTCTTCGCGCAAAGACGATTCTGCCGCTCACTCTGCTCTGCGGTGTGCGCCTTCTGCCGAAAGAGGTCCGGGAGCGGTGCTTAACTCTGCAGAGCACCATACCTTCGTCTTTAGCCTCTCTTCTCGTCTACATCTTAGCAAAAAGCTTTTCCACTCTGTCTGGCAAGGAGAAACTGTGCCAGCACAGAAAACATCTCCCATCGTGTTCTAGAGGCTGCACGGAGGTCTGCCAAGTGTTTTGCAAGAAGAGAAATAAAGTTGTCCAAAACAGCTTGCAATCGAATGTTCATGTGAATAGAAAATGCAGGAGAGTGGTCAGGTACTGTTTTCTCTCAGTTGGCAAGCTGCGCACACAATCGCAGTGTTGTACAGCTTGTTTCATCACCTTTGCGAAGTTGCCGCTCTCTCCGGCTCCCGGAGACGAAGAAGCTGCTTCTTCGCGCAAAGACGATTCTGCCGCTCACTGTGTTCTGCAGTGTGTGTCTTCTGCCGAAAGAGGCCCGGGAGCTGTGCTTAGCTCTGCAGAGCACCATACCTGCTTCTTTAGCCTCTCTTCTCGTCTACATCTTAGTAAAAAGCTTTTCCACTCTTTCTGGCAAGGAGAAACTGTGCCAGCACAAAAAACATCTCCCATCGTGTTCTAGAGGCTGCACGGAGGTCTGCCGAGTGTTTTGCAAGAAGAGAAAGAAAGTTGTCCAAAACAGCTTGCAATCGAATGTTCATGTGAATAGAAAAGGCAGGAGAGTGGTCAGGTACTGTTTTCTCTCAGTTGGCAAGCTGCGCACACAATCGCAGTGTTGTACAGCTTGTTTCATCACCTTTGCGAAGTTGCCGCTCTCTCCGGCTCCCGGAGACGAAGAAGCTGCTTCTTCGCGCAAAGACGATTCTGCCGCTCACAGTGCTCTGCGGTGTGCGCCTCCTGCCGAAATACGCCCGGGAGCGGTTCTTAGCTCTGCAGAGCACCGTATCTTCGTCTTTATCCTCTCTTCTCGTCTACATCTTAGCAAAAAGCTTTTCCACTCTGTCTGGCAAGGAGAAACTGTGCCAGCACAGAAAACATCTCCCATCGTGTTCTAGAGGCTGCACGGAGGTCTGCCGAGTGTTTTGCAAGAAGAGAAAGAAAGTTGTCCAAAACAGCTTGCAATCGAATGTTCATGTGAATAGAAAAGGCAGGAGAGTGGTCAGGTACTGTTTTCTCTCAGTTGGCACGCTGCGCACACAATCGCAGTGTTGTACAGCTTGTTTCATCACCTTTGCGAAGTTGCCGCTCTCTCCGGCTCCCGGAGACGAAGAAGCTGCTTCTTCGCGCAAAGACGATTCTGCCGCTCACAGTGCTCTGCTGTGTGGGCCTTCCGCCGAAAGAGGTCCGGGAGCGGTGCTTAGCTCTGCAGAGCACCGTACCTTCGTCTTTAGCCTCTCTTCTCGTCTACATCTTAGCAAAAAGCTTTTCCACTCTGTCTGGCAAGGAGAAACTGTGCCAGCACAAAAAACATCTCCCATCATGTTCTAGAGGCTGCACGGAGGTCTGCCGAGTGTTTTGAAAGAAGAGAAAGAAAGTTGTCCAAAACAGCTTGCAATCGAATATTCATGTGAATAGAAAAGGCAGGAGAGTGGTCAGGTACTGTTTTCTCTCAGTTGGCAAGCTGCGCACACAATCGCAGTGTTGTACAGCTTGTTTCATCACCTTTGCGAAGTTGCCGCTCTCTCCGGCTCCCGGAGACGAAGAAGCTGCTTCTTCGCGCAAAGACGATTCTGCCGCTCACAGTGCTCTGCGGTGTGCGCCTTCTGCCGAAAGAGGTCCGGGAGCTGTGCTTAGCTCTGAGAAGCACCATAGATGCTTCTTTAGCCTCTCCTCTCGTCTACATCTTAGCAAAAAGCTTTTCCACTCTGTCTGGCAAGGAGAAACTGTGCCAGCACAGAAAACATCTCCCATCGTGTTCTAGAGGCTGCACGGAGGTCTGCCGAGTGTTTTGCAAGAAGAGAAAGAAAGTTGTCCAAAACAGCTTGCAATCGAATGTTCATGTGAATAGAAAAGGCAGGAGAGTGGTCAGGTACTGTTTTCTCTCAGTTGGCAAGCTGCGCACACAATCGCAGTGTTGTACAGCTTGTTTCATCACCTTTGCGAAGTTGCCGCTCTCTCCGGCTCCCGGAGACGAAGAAGCTGCTTCTTCGCGCAAAGACGATTCTGCCGCTCACAGTGCTCTGCGGTGTGCGCCTTCTGCCGAAAGACGCCCGGGAGCGGTGCTCAGCTCTGCAGAGCACCGTACCTTCGTCTTTAGCCTCTCTTCTCGTCTACATCTTAGCAAAAAGCTTTTCCACTCTGTCTGGCAAGGAGAAACTGTGCCAGCACAAAAAACATCTCCCATCGTGTTCTAGAGGCTGCACGGAGGTCTGCCGAGTGTTTTGCAAGAAGAGAAAGAAAGTTGTCCAAAACAGCTTGCAATCGAATGTTCATGTGAATAGAAAAGGCAGGAGAGTGGTCAGGTACTGTTTTCTCTCAGTTGGCAAGCTGCGCACACAATCGCAGTGTTGTACAGCTTGTTTCATCACCTTTGCGAAGTTGCCGCTCTCTCCGGCTCCCGGAGACGAAGAAGCTGCTTCTTCGCGCAAAGACGATTCTGCCGCTCACAGTGCTCTGCGGTGTGCGCCTTCTGCCGAAAGAGGTCCGGGAGCGGTGCTTAGCTCTGCAGAGCACCGTACCTTCGTCTTTAGCCTCTCTTCTCGTCTACATCTTAGCAAAAAGCTTTTCCACTCTCTCTGGCAAGGAGAAACTGTGCCAGCACAGAAAACATCTCCCATTGTGTTCTAGAGGCTGCACGGAGGTCTGCCGAGTGTTTTGCAAGAAGAGAAAGAAAGTTGTCCAAAACAGCTTGCAATCGAATGTTCATGTGAATAGAAAAGGCAGGAGAGTGGTCAGGTACTGTTTTCTCTCAGTTGGCAAGCTGCGCACACAATCGCAGTGTTGTACAGCTTGTTTCATCACCTTTGCGAAGTTGCCGCTCTCTCCGGCTCCCGGAGACGAAGAAGCTGCTTCTTCGCGCAAAGACGATTCTGCCGCTCACAGTGCTCTGCGGTGTGCGCCTTCTGCCGACAGAGGTCCGGGAGCGGTGCTTAGCTCTGCAGAGCACCGTACCTTCGTCTTTAGCCTCTCTTCTCGTCTACATCTTAGCAAAAAGCTTTTCCACTCTTTCTGGCAGGGAGAAACTGTGCCAGCACAGAAAACATCTCCCATCGTGTTCTAGAGGCTGCACGGAGGTCTGCCGAGTGTTTTGCACGAAGAGAAAGAAAGTTGTCCAAAACAGCTTGCAATCGAATGTTCATGTGAATAGAAAAGGCAGGAGAGTGATCAGGTACAGTTTGCTCTCAGTTGGCAAGCTGCGCACACAATCGCAGTGTTGTACAGCTTTTTTCATCACCTTTGCCAAGTTGCCGCTCTCTCCGGCTCCCGGAGACGAAGAAGCTGCTTCTTCGCGCAAAGACGATTCTGCCGCTCACTCTGCTCTGCGGTGTGCGCCTTCTGCCGAAAGAGGCCCGGGAGCGGTGCTTAGCTCTGCAGAGCACCATACCTTCGTCTTTAGCCTCTCTTCTCGTCTACATCTTAGCAAAAAGCTTTTCCACTCTGTCTGGCAAGGAGAAACTGTGCCAGCACAGAAAACATCTCCCATCGTGTTCTAGAGGCTGCACGGAGGTCTGCCAAGTGTTTTGCAAGAAGAGAAAGAAAGTTGTCCAAAACAGCTTGCAATCGAATGTTCATGTGAATAGAAAATGCAGGAGAGTGGTCAGGTACTGTTTTCTCTCAGTTGGCAAGCTGCGCACACAATCGCAGTGTTGTACAGCTTGTTTCATCACCTTTGCGAAGTTGCCGCTCTCTCCGGCTCCCGGAGACGAAGAAGCTGCTTCTTCGCGCAAAGACGATTCTGCCGCTCACTGTGTTCTGCAGTGTGTGCCTTCTGCCGAAAGAGGCCCGGGAGCTGTGCTTAGCTCTGCAGAGCACCATACCTGCTTCTTTAGCCTCTCTTCTCGTCTACATCTTAGCAAAAAGCTTTTCCACTCTTTCTGGCAAGGAGAAACTGTGCCAGCACAAAAAACATCTCCCATCGTGTTCTAGAGGCTGCACGGAGGTCTGCCGAGTGTTTTGCAAGAAGAGAAAGAAAGTTGTCCAAAACAGCTTGCAATCGAATGTTCATGTGAATAGAAAAGGCAGGAGAGTGGTCAGGTACTGTTTTCTCTCAGTTGGCAAGCTGCGCACACAATCGCAGTGTTGTACAGCTTGTTTCATCACCTTTGCGAAGTTGCCGCTCTCTCCGGCTCCCGGAGACGAAGAAGCTCCTTCTTCGCGCAAAGACGATTCTGCCGCTCACAGTGCTCTGCTGTGTGGGCCTTCCGCCGAAAGAGGTCCGGGAGCGGTGCTTAGCTCTGCAGAGCACCGTACCTTCGTCTTTAGCCTCTCTTCTCGTCTACATCTTAGCAAAAAGCTTTTCCACTCTGTCTGGCAAGGAGAAACTGTGCCATCACAAAAAACATCTCCCATCATGTTCTAGAGGCTGCACGGAGGTCTGCCGAGTGTTTTGAAAGAAGAGAAAGAAAGTTGTCCAAAACAGCTTGCAATCGAATGTTCATGTGAATAGAAAAGGCAGGAGAGTGGTCAGGTACTGTTTTCTCTCAGTTGGCAAGCTGCGCACACAATCGCAGTGTTGTACAGCTTGTTTCATCACCTTTGCGAAGTTGCCGCTCTCTCCGGCTCCCGGAGACGAAGAAGCTGCTTCTTCGCGCAAAGACGATTCTGCCGCTCACAGTGCTCTGCGGTGTGCGCCTTCTGCCGAAAGAGGTCCGGGAGCTGTGCTTAGCTCTGAGAAGCACCATACGTGCTTCTTTAGCCTCTCTTCTCGTCTACATCTTAGCAAAAAGCTTTTCCACTCTGTCTGGCAAGGAGAAACTGTGCCAGCACAGAAAACATCTCCCATCGTGTTCTAGAGGCTGCACGGAGGTCTGCCGAGTGTTTTGCAAGAAGAGAAAGAAAGTTGTCCAAAACAGCTTGCAATCGAATGTTCATGTGAATAGAAAAGGCAGGAGAGTGGTCAGGTACTGTTTTCTCTCAGTTGGCAAGCTGCGCACACAATCGCAGTGTTGTACAGCTTGTTTCATCACCTTTGCGAAGTTGCCGCTCTCTCCGGCTCCCGGAGACGAAGAAGCTGCTTCTTCGCGCAAAGACGATTCTGCCGCTCACTCTGCTCTGCGGTGTGCGCCTTCTGCCGAAAGAGGTCCGGGAGCGGTGCTTAGCTCTGCAGAGCACCGTACCTTCGTCTTTAGCCTCTCTTCTCGTCTACATCTTAGCAAAAAGCTTTTCCACTCTGTCTGGCAAGGAGAAACTGTGCCAGCACAGAAAACATCTCCCATCGTGTTCTAGAGGCTGCACGGAGGTCTGCCAAGTGTTTTGCAAGAAGAGAAAGAAAGTTGTCCAAAACAGCTTGCAATCGAATGTTCATGTGAATAGAAAATGCAGGAGAGTGGTCAGGTACTGTTTTCTCTCAGTTGGCAAGCTGCGCACACAATCGCAGTGTTGTACAGCTTGTTTCATCACCTTTGCGAAGTTGCCGCTCTCTCCGGCTCCCGGAGACGAAGAAGCTGCTTCTTCGCGCAAAGACGATTCTGCCGCTCACTGTGTTCTGCAGTGTGTGTCTTCTGCCGAAAGAGGCCCGGGAGCTGTGCTTAGCTCTGCAGAGCACCATACCTGCTTCTTTAGCCTCTCTTCTCGTCTACATCTTAGCAAAAAGCTTTTCCACTCTTTCTGGCAAGGAGAAACTGTGCCAGCACAAAAAACATCTCCCATCGTGTTCTAGAGGCTGCACGGAGGTCTGCCGAGTGTTTTGCAAGAAGAGAAAGAAAGTTGTCCAAAACAGCTTGCAATCGAATGTTCATGTGAATAGAAAAGGCAGGAGAGTGGTCAGGTACTGTTTTCTCTCAGTTGGCAAGCTGCGCACACAATCGCAGTGTTGTACAGCTTGTTTCATCACCTTTGCCAAGTTGCCGCTCTCTCCGGCTCCCGGAGACGAAGAAGCTGCTTCTTCGCGCAAAGACGATTCTGCCGCTCACAGTGCTCTGCGGTGTGCGCCTCCTGCCGAAAGACGCCCGGGAGCGGTGCTTAGCTCTGCAGAGCACCGTACCTTCGTCTTTAGCCTCTCTTCTCGTCTACATCTTAGCAAAAAGCTTTTCCACTCTGTCTGGCAAGGAGAAACTGTGCCAGCACAGAAAACATCTCCCATCGTGTTCTAGAGGCTGCACGGAGGTCTGCCGAGTGTTTTGCAAGAAGAGAAAGAAAGTTGTCCAAAACAGCTTGCAATCGAATGTTCATGTGAATAGAAAAGGCAGGAGAGTGGTCAGGTACTGTTTTCTCTCAGTTGGCACGCTGCGCACACAATCGCAGTGTTGTACAGCTTGTTTCATCACCTTTGCGAAGTTGCCGCTCTCTCCGGCTCCCGGAGACGAAGAAGCTGCTTCTTCGCGCAAAGACGATTCTGCCGCTCACAGTGCTCTGCGGTGTGCGCCTTCTGCCGAAAGAGGTCCGGGAGCGGTGCTTAGCTCTGCAGAGCACCGTACCTTCGTCTTTAGCCTCTCTTCTCGTCTACATCTTAGCAAAAAGCTTTTCCACTCTGTCTGGCAAGGAGAAACTGTGCCAGCACAGAAAACATCTCCCATCGTGTTCTAGAGGCTGCACGGAGGTCTGCCGAGTGTTTTGCAAGAAGAGAAAGAAAGTTGTCCAAAACAGCTTGCAATCGAATGTTCATGTGAATAGAAAAGGCAGGAGAGTGGTCAGGTACTGTTTTCTCTCAGTTGGCAAGCTGCGCACACAATCGCAGTGTTGTACAGCTTGTTTCATCACCTTTGCGAAGTTGCCGCTCTCTCCGGCTCCCGGAGACGAAGAAGCTGCTTCTTCGCGCAAAGACGAATCTGCCGCTCACAGTGCTCTGCGGTGTGCGCCTTCTGCTGAAAGACGTCCGGGAGCGGTGCTTAGCTCTGCAGAGCACCGTACCTTCGTCTTTAGCCTCTCTTCTCGTCTACATCTTAGCAAAAAGCTTTTCCACTCTGTCTGGCAAGGAGAAACTGTGCCAGCACAGAAAATATCTCCCATCGTGTTCTAGAGGCTGCACGGAGGTCTGCCGAGTGTTTTGCAAGAAGAGAAAGAAAGTTGTCCAAAACAGCTTGCAATCGAATGTTCATGTGAATAGAAAAGGCAGGAGAGTGGTCAGGTACTGTTTTCTCTCAGTTGGCAAGCTGCGCACACAATCGCAGTCTTGTACAGCTTGTTTCATCACCTTTGCGAAGTTACCGCTCTCTCCGGCTCCCGGAGACGAAGAAGCTGCTTCTTCGCGCAAAGACGATTCTGCCGCTCACAGTGCTCTGCTGTGTGCGCCTTCTGCCGAAAGAGGCCCGGGAGCGGTGCTTAGCTCTGCAGAGCACCGTACCTTCGTCTTTAGCCTCTCTTCTCGTCTACATCTTAGCAAAAAGCTTTTCCACTCTGTCTGGCAAGGAGAAACTGTGCCAGCACAAAAAACATCTCCCATCGTGTTCTAGAGGCTGCACGGAGGTCTGCCGAGTGTTTTGCAAGAAGAGAAAGAAAGTTGTCCAAAACAGCTTCCAATCGAATGTTCATGTGAATAGAAAAGGCAGGAGAGTGGTCAGGTACTGTTTTCTCTCAGTTGGCAAGCTGCGCACACAATCGCAGTGTTGTACAGCTTGTTTCATCACCTTTGCGAAGTTGCCGCTCTCTCCGGCTCCCGGAGACGAAGAAGCTGCTTCTTCGCGCAAAGACGATTCTGCCGCTCACAGTGCTCTGCTGTGTGCGCCTTCTGCCGAACGAGGCCCGGGAGCGGTGCTTAGATCTGCAGAGCACCGTACCTTCGTCTTTAGCCTCTCTTCTCGTCTACATCTTAGCAAAAAGCTTTTCCACTCTGTCTGGCAAGGAGAAACTGTGCCAGCACAAAAAACATCTCCCATCGTGTTCTAGAGACTGCACGGAGGTCTGCCGAGTGTTTTGCAAGAAGAGAAAGAAAGTTGTCCAAAACAGCTTGCAATCGAATGTTCATGTGAATAGAAAAGGCAGGAGAGTGGTCAGGTACTGTTTTCTCTCAGTTGGCACGCTGCGCACACAATCGCAGTGTTGTACAGCTTGTTTCATCACCTTTGCGAAGTTGCCGCTCTCTCCGGCTCCCGGAGACGAAGAAGCTGCTTCTTCGCGCAAAGACGATTCTGCCGCTCACAGTGATCTGCGGTGTGCGCCTTCTGCCGAAAGAGCCCCGGGAGTTGTGCTTAGCTCTGAGAAGCACCATACGTGCTTCTTTAGCCTCTCTTCTCGTCTACATCTTAGCAAAAAGCTTTTCCACTCTCTCTGGCAAGGAGAAACTGTGCCAGCACAGAAAACATCTCCCATCGTGTTCTACAGGCTCCACGGAGGTCTGCCGAGTGTTTTGCAAGAAGAGAAAGAAAGTTGTCCAAAACAGCTTGCAATCGAATGTTCATGTGAATAGAAAAGGCAGGAGAGTGGTCAGGTACTGTTTTCTCTCAGTTGGCAAGCTGCGCACACAATCGCAGTGTTGTACAGCTTGTTTCATCACCTTTGCGAAGTTGCCGCTCTCTCCGGCTCCCGGAGACGAAGAAGCTGCTTCTTCGCGCAAAGACGATTCTGCCGCTCACAGTGCTCTGCGGTGTGCGCCTTCTGCCGAAAGACGCCCGGGAGCGGTGCTTAGCTCTGCAGAGCACCGTACCTTCGTCTTTAGCCTCTCTTCTCGTCTACATCTTAGCAAAAAGCTTTTCCACTCTGTCTGGCAAGGAGAAACTGTGCCAGCACAAAAAACATCTCCCATCGTGTTCTAGAGGCTGCACGCAGGTCTGCCGAGTGTTTTGCAAGAAGAGAAAGAAAGTTGTCCAAAACAGCTTGCAATCGAATGTTCATGTGAATAGAAAAGGCAGGAGAGTGGTCAGGTACTGTTTTCTCTCAGTTGGCAAGCTGCGCACACAATCGCAGTGTTGTACAGCTTGTTTCATCACCTTTGCGAAGTTGCCGCTCTCTCCGGCTCCCGGAGACGAAGAAGCTGCTTCTTCGCGCAAAGACGATTCTGCCTCTCACAGTGCTCTGCGGTGTGCGCCTTCTGCCGAAAGAGCCCCGGGAATTGTGCTTAGCTCTGAGAAGCACCATACGTGCTTCTTTAGCCTCTCTTCTCGTCTACATCTTAGCAAAAAGCTTTTCCACTCTGTCTGGCAAGGAGAAACTGTGCCAGCACAGAAAACATCTCCCATCGTGTTCTACAGGCTCCACGGAGGTCTGCCGAGTGTTTTGCAAGAAGAGAAAGAAAGTTGTCCAAAACAGCTTCCAATCGAATGTTCATGTGAATAGAAAAGGCAGGAGAGTGGTCAGGTACTGTTTTCTCTCAGTTGGCAAGCTGCGCACACAATCGCAGTGTTGTACAGCTTGTTTCATCACCTTTGCGAAGTTGCCGCTCTCTCCGGCTCCCGGAGACGAAGAAGCTGCTTCTTCGCGCAAAGACGATTCTGCCGCTCACAGTGCTCTGCGGTGTGCGCCTTCTGCCGAAAGACGCCCGGGAGCGGTGCTTAGCTCTGCAGAGCACCGTACCTTCGTCTTTAGCCTCTCTTCTCGTCTACATCTTAGCAAAAAGCTTTTCCACTCTGTCTGGCAAGGAGAAACTGTGCCAGCACAAAAAACATCTCCCATCGTGTTCTAGAGGCTGCACGCAGGTCTGCCGAGTGTTTTGCAAGAAGAGAAAGAAAGTTGTCCAAAACAGCTTGCAATCGAATGTTCATGTGAATAGAAAAGGCAGGAGAGTGGTCAGGTACTGTTTTCTCTCACTTGGCAAGCTGCGCACACAATCGCAGTGTTGTACAGCTTGTTTCATCACCTTTGCGAAGTTGCCGCTCTCTCCGGCTCCCGGAGACGAAGAAGCTGCTTCTTCGCGCAAAGACGATTCTGCCGCTCACAGTGCTCTGCGGTGTGCGCCTCCTGCCGAAAGACGCCCGGGAGCGGTGCTTAGCTCTGCAGAGCACCGTACCTTCGTCTTTAGCCTCTCTTCTCGTCTACATGTTAGCAAAAAGCTTTTCCACTCTGTCTGGCAAGGAGAAACTGTGCCAGCACAGAAAACATCTCCCATCGTGTTCTAGAGGCTGCACGGAGGTCTGCCGAGTGTTTTGCAAGAAGAGAAAGAAAGTTGTCCAAAACAGCTTGCAATCGAATGTTCATGTGAATAGAAAATGCAGGAGAGTGGTCAGGTACTGTTTTCTCTCACTTGGCAAGCTGCGCACACAATCGCAGTCTTGTACAGCTTGTTTCATCACCTTTGCGAAGTTGCCGCTCTCTCCGGCTCCCGGAGACAAAGAAGCTGCTTCTTCGCGCAAAGACGATTCTGCCGCTCACAGTGCTCTGCGGTGTGCGCCTTCTGCCGAAAGAGCCCCGGGAGCTGTGCTTAGCTCTGAGAAGCACCATACGTGCTTCTTTAGCCTCTCTTCTCGTCTACATCTTAGCAAAAAGCTTTTCCACTCTCTCTGGCAAGGAGAAACTGTGCCAGCACAGAAAACATCTCCCATCGTGTTCTAGAGGCTGCACGGAGGTCTGCCGAGTGTTTTGCAAGAAGAGAAAGAAAGTTGTCCAAAACAGCTTGCAATCCAATGTTCATGTGAATAGAAAAGGCAGGAGAGTGGTCAGGTACTGTTTTCTCTCAGTTGGCAAGCTGCGCACACAATCGCAGTGTTGTACAGCTTGTTTCATCACCTTTGCGAAGTTGCCGCTCTCTCCGGCTCCCGGAGACGAAGAAGCTGCTTCTTCGCGCAAAGACGATTCTGCCGCTCACAGTGCTCTGCGGTGTGCGCCTTCTGCCGAAAGAGCCCCGGGAGCTGTGCTTAGCTCTGAGAAGCACCATACGTGCTTCTTTAGCCTCTCTTCTCGTCTACATCTTAGCAAAAAGCTTTTCCACTCTCTCTGGCAAGGAGAAACTGTGCCAGCACAGAAAACATCTCCCATCGTGTTCTAGAGGCTGCACGGAGGTCTGCCGAGTGTTTTGCAAGAAGAGAAAGAAAGTTGTCCAAAACAGCTTGCAATCGAATGTTCATGTGAATAGAAAAGGCAGGAGAGTGGTCAGGTACTGTTTTCTCTCAGTTGGCAAGCTGCGCACACAATCGCAGTGTTGTACAGCTTGTTTCATCACCTTTGCGAAGTTGCCGCTCTCTCCGGCTCCCGGAGACGAAGAAGCTGCTTCTTCGCGCAAAGACGATTCTGCCGCTCACAGTGCTCTGCGGTGTGCGCCTTCTGCTGAAAGAGGTCCGGGAGCGGTGCTTAGCTCTGCAGAGCACCGTACCTTCGTCTTTAGCCTCTCTTCTCGTCTACATCTTAGCAAAAAGCTTTTCCACTCTGTCTGGCAAGGAGAAACTGTGCCAGCACAGAAAACATCTCCCATCGTGTTCTAGAGGCTGCACGGAGGTCTGCCGAGTGTTTTGCAAGAAGAGAAAGAAAGTTGTCCAAAACAGCTTGCAATCGAATGTTCATGTGAATAGAAAAGGCAGGAGAGTGGTCAGGTACTGTTTTCTCTCACTTGGCAAGCTGCGCACACAATCGCAGTGTTGTACAGCTTGTTTCATCACCTTTGCCAAGTTGCCGCTCTCTCCGGCTCCCGGAGACGAAGAAGCTGCTTCTTCGCGCAAAGACGATTCTGCCGCTCACAGTGCTCTGCTGTGTGCGCCTTCTGCCGAAAGAGGCCCGGGAGCGGTGCTTAGCTCTGCAGAGCACCGTACCTTCGTCTTTAGCCTCTCTTCTCGTCTACATCTTAGCAAAAAGCTTTTCCACTCTGTCTGGCAAGGAGAAACTGTGCCAGCACAAAAAACATCTCCCATCGTGTTCTAGAGGCTGCACGGAGGTCTGCCGAGTGTTTTGCAAGAAGAGAAAGAAAGTTGTCCAAAACAGCTTGCAATCCAATGTTCATGTGAATAGAAAAGGCAGGAGAGTGGTCAGGTACTGTTTTCTCTCAGTTGGCAAGCTGCGCACACAATCGCAGTGTTGTACAGCTTGTTTCATCACCTTTGCGAAGTTGCCGCTCTCTCCGGCTCCCGGAGACGAAGAAGCTGCTTCTTGCGCAAAGACGATTCTGCCGCTCACAGTGCTCTGCGGTGTGCGCCTTCTGCCGAAAGAGCCCCGGGAGCTGTGCTTAGCTCTGAGAAGCACCATACGTGCTTCTTTAGCCTCTCTTCTCGTCTACATCTTAGCAAAAAGCTTTTCCACTCTCTCTGGCAAGGAGAAACTGTGCCAGCACAGAAAACATCTCCCATCGTGTTCTAGAGGCTGCACGCAGGTCTGCCGAGTGTTTTGCAAGAAGAGAAAGAAAGTTGTCCAAAACAGCTTGCAATCGAATGTTCATGTGAATAGAAAAGGCAGGAGAGTGGTCAGGTACTGTTTTCTCTCAGTTGGCAAGCTGCGCACACAATCGCAGTGTTGTACAGCTTGTTTCATCACCTTTGCGAAGTGGCCGCTCTCTCCGGCTCCCGGAGACGAAGAAGCTGCTTCTTCGCGCAAAGACGATTCTGCCGCTCACAGTGCTCTGCGGTGTGCGCCTTCTGCCGAAAGAGCCCCGGGAGTTGTGCTTAGCTCTGAGAAGCACCATACGTGCTTCTTTAGCCTCTCTTCTCGTCTACATCTTAGCAAAAAGCTTTTCCACTCTGTCTGGCAAGGAGAAACTGTGCCAGCACAGAAAACATCTCCCATCGTGTTCTACAGGCTCCACGGAGGTCTGCCGAGTGTTTTGCAAGAAGAGAAAGAAAGTTGTCCAAAACAGCTTCCAATCGAATGTTCATGTGAATAGAAAAGGCAGGAGAGTGGTCAGGTACTGTTTTCTCTCAGTTGGCAAGCTGCGCACACAATCGCAGTGTTGTACAGCTTGTTTCATCACCTTTGCCAAGTTGCCGCTCTCTCCGGCTCCCGGAGACGAAGAAGCTGCTTCTTCGCGCAAAGACGATTCTGCCGCTCACAGTGCTCTGCGGTGTGCGCCTTCTGCCGAAAGACGCCCGGGAGCGGTGCTTAGCTCTGCAGAGCACCGTACCTTCGTCTTTAGCCTCTCTTCTCGTCTACATCTTAGCAAAAAGCTTTTCCACTCTGTCTGGCAAGGAGAAACTGTGCCAGCACAAAAAACATCTCCCATCGTGTTCTACAGGCTCCACGGAGGTCTGCCGAGTGTTTTGCAAGAAGAGAAAGAAAGTTGTCCAAAACAGCTTGCAATCGAATGTTCATGTGAATAGAAAAGGCAGGAGAGTGGTCAGGTACTGTTTTTTCTCTGTTGGCACGCTGCGCACACAATCGCAGTGTTGTACAGCTTGTTTCATCACCTTTGCGAAGTTGCCGCTCTCTCCGGCTCCCGGAGACGAAGAAGCTGCTTCTTCGCGCAAAGACGATTCTGCCGCTCACAGTGCTCTGCGGTGTGCGCCTTCTGCCGAAAGAGCCCCGGGAGTTGTGCTTAGCTCTGAGAAGCACCATACGTGCTTCTTTAGCCTCTCTTCTCGTCTACATCTTAGCAAAAACCTTTTCCACTCTGTCTGGCAAGGAGAAACTGTGCCAGCACAAAAAACATCTCCCATCGTGTTCTACAGGCTCCACGGAGGTCTGCCGAGTGTTTTGCAAGAAGAGAAAGAAAGTTGTCCAAAACAGCTTGCAATCGAAAGTTCATGTGAATAGAAAAGGCAGGAGAGTGGTCTGGTACTGTTTTCTCTCAGTTTGCAAGCTGCGCACACAATCGCAGTGTTGTACAGCTTGTTTCATCACCTTTGCGAAGTTGCCGCTCTCTCCGGCTCCCGGAGACGAAGAAGCTGCTTCTTCGCGCAAAGACGATTCTGCCGCTCACAGTGCTCTGCGGTGTGCGCCTTCTGCTGAAAGAGGTCCGGGAGCGGTGCTTAGCTCTGCAGAGCACCGTACCTTCGTCTTTAGCCTCTCTTCTCGTCTACATCTTAGCAAAAAGCTTTTCCACTCTGTCTGGCAAGGAGAAACTGTGCCAGCACAGAAAACATCTCCCATCGTGTTCTAGAGGCTGCACGGGGGTCTGCCGAGTGTTTTGCAAGAAGAGAAAGAAAGTTGTCCAAAACAGCTTGCAATCGAATGTTCATGTGAATAGAAAAGGCAGGAGAGTGGTCAGGTACTGTTTTCTCTCAGTTGGCAAGCTGCGCACACAATCGCAGTGTTGTACAGCTTGTTTCATCACCTTTGCGAAGTTGCCGCTCTCTCCGGCTCCCGGAGACGAAGAAGCTGCTTCTTCGCGCAAAGACGATTCTGCCGCTCACAGTGCTCTGCGGTGTGCGCCTTCTGCCGAAAGACGCCCGGGAGCGGTGCTTAGCTCTGCAGAGCACCGTACCTTCGTCTTTAGCCTCTCTTCTCGTCTACATCTTAGCAAAAAGCTTTTCCACTCTCTCTGGCAAGGAGAAACTGTGCCAGCACAGAAAACATCTCCCATCGTTTCCTAGAGGCTGCACGGAGGTCTGCCGAGTGTTTTGCAAGAAGAGAAAGAAAGTTGTCCAAAACAGCTTGCAATCGAATGTTCATGTGAATAGAAAAGGCAGGAGAGTGGTCAGGTACTGTTTTCTCTCACTTGGCAAGCTGCGCACACAATCGCAGTGTTGTGCAGCTTGTTTCATCACCTTTGCGAAGTTGCCGCTCTCTCCGGCTCCCGGAGACGAAGAAGCTGCTTCTTCGCGCAAAGACGATTCTGCCGCTCACAGTGCTCTGCGGTGTGCGCCTTCTGCCGAAAGAGCCCCGGGAGCGGTGCTTAGCTCTGAGAAGCACCATACGTGCTTCTTTAGCCTCTCTTCTCGTCTAAATCTTAGCAAAAAGCTTTTCCACTCTGTCTGGCAAGGAGAAACTGTGCCAGCACAGAAAACATCTCCCATCGTGTTCTAGAGGCTGCACGGAGGTCTGCAGAGTGTTTTGCAAGAAGAGAAAGAAAGTTGTCCAAAACAGCTTGCAATCGAATGTTCATGTGAATAGAAAATGCAGGAGAGTGGTCAGGTACTGTTTTCTCTCACTTGGCAAGCTGCGCACACAATCGCAGTCTTGTACAGCTTGTTTCATCACCTTTGCGAAGTTGCCGCTCTCTCCGGCTCCCGGAGACGAAGAAGCTGCTTCTTCGCGCAAAGACGATTCTGCCGCTCACAGTGCTCTGCGGTGTGCGCCTTCTGCTGAAAGAGGTCCGGGAGCGGTGCTTAGCTCTGCAGAGCACCGTACCTTCGTCTTTAGCCTCTCTTCTCGTCTACATCTTAGCAAAAAGCTTTTCCACTCTGTCTGGCAAGGAGAAACTGTGCCAGCACAGAAAACATCTCCCATCGTGTTCTAGAGGCTGCACGGAGGTCTGCCGAGTGTTTTGCAAGAAGAGAAAGAAAGTTGTCCAAAACAGCTTGCAATCGAATGTTCATGTGAATAGAAAAGGCAGGAGAGTGGTCAGGTACTGTTTTCTCTCACTTGGCAAGCTGCGCACACAATCGCAGTCTTGTACAGCTTGTTTCATCACCTTTGCCAAGTTGCCGCTCTCTCCGGCTCCCGGAGACGAAGAAGCTGCTTCTTCGCGCAAAGACGATTCTGCCGCTCACAGTGCTCTGCTGTGTGCGCCTTCTGCCGAAAGAGGCCCGGGAGCGGTGCTTAGCTCTGCAGAGCACCGTACCTTCGTCTTTAGCCTCTCTTCTCGTCTACATCTTAGCAAAAAGCTTTTCCACTCTGTCTGGCAAGGAGAAACTGTGCCAGCACAAAAAACATCTCCCATCGTGTTCTAGAGGCTGCACGCAGGTCTGCCGAGTGTTTTGCAAGAAGAGAAAGAAAGTTGTCCAAAACAGCTTCCAATCGAATGTTCATGTGAATAGAAAAGGCAGGAGTGTGGTCAGGTACTGTTTTCTCTCAGTTGGCAAGCTGCGCACACAATCGCAGTGTTGTACAGCTTGTTTCATCACCTTTGCGAAGTTGCCGCTCTCTCCGGCTCCCGGAGACGAAGAAGCTGCTTCTTCGCGCAAAGACGATTCTGCCGCTCACAGTGCTCTGCGGTGTGCGCCTTCTGCCGAAAGAGGCCCGGGAGCTGTGCTTAGCTCTGAGAAGCACCATACGTGCTTCTTTAGCCTCTCTTCTCGTCTACATCTTAGCAAAAAGCTTTTCCACTCTGTCTGGCAAGGAGAAACTGTGCCAGCACAGAAAACATCTCCCATCGTGTTCTAGAGGCTGCACGGAGGTCTGCCGAGTGTTTTGCAAGAAGAGAAAGAAAGTTGTCCAAAACAGCTTGCAATCGAATGTTCATGTGAATAGAAAAGGCAGGAGAGTGGTCAGGTACTGTTTTCTCTCAGTTGGCAAGCTGCGCACACAATCGCAGTCTTGTACAGCTTGTTTCATCACCTTTGCGAAGTTGCCGCTCTCTCCGGCTCCCGGAGACGAAGAAGCTGCTTCTTCGCGCAAAGACGATTCTGCCGCTCACAGTGCTCTGCGGTGTGCGCCTTCTGCCGAAAGAGGCCCGCGAGCTGTGCTTAGCTCTGAGAAGCACCATACGTGCTTCTTTAGCCTCTCATCTCGTCTACATCTTAGCAAAAACCTTTTCCACTCTGTCTGGCAAGGAGAAACTGTGCCAGCACAGAAAACATCTCCCATCGTGTTCTAGAGGCTGCACGGAGGTCTGCCGAGTGTTTTGCAAGAAGACAAAGAAAGTTGTCCAAAACAGCTTGCAATCGAAAGTTCATGTGAATAGAAAAGGCAGGAGAGTGGTCAGGTACTGTTTTCTCTCAGTTTGCAAGCTGCGCACACAATCGCAGTGTTGTACAGCTTGTTTCATCACCTTTGCGAAGTTGCCGCTCTCTCCGGCTCCCGGAGACGAAGAAGCTGCTTCTTCGCGCAAAGACGATTCTGCCGCTCACAGTGCTCTGCGGTGTGCGCCTTCTGCTGAAAGACGTCCGGGAGCGGTGCTTAGCTCTGCAGAGCACCGTACCTTCGTCTTTAGCCTCTCTTCTCGTCTACATCTTAGCAAAAAGCTTTTCCACTCTGTCTGGCAAGGAGAAACTGTGCCAGCACAGAAAACATCTCCCATCGTGTTCTAGAGGCTGCACGGGGGTCTGCCGAGTGTTTTGCAAGAAGAGAAAGAAAGTTGTCCAAAACAGCTTGCAATCGAATGTTCATGTGAATAGAAAAGGCAGGAGAGTGGTCAGGTACTGTTTTCTCTCAGTTGGCAAGCTGCGCACACAATCGCAGTGTTGTACAGCTTGTTTCATCACCTTTGCGAAGTTGCCGCTCTCTCCGGCTCCCGGAGACGAAGAAGCTGCTTCTTCGCGCAAAGACGATTCTGCCGCTCACAGTGCTCTGCGGTGTGCGCCTTCTGCCGAAAGACGCCCGGGAGCGGTGCTTAGCTCTGCAGAGCACCGTACCTTCGTCTTTAGCCTCTCTTCTCGTCTACATCTTAGCAAAAAGCTTTTCCACTCTCTCTGGCAAGGAGAAACTGTGCCAGCACAGAAAACATCTCCCATCGTTTCCTAGAGGCTGCACGGAGGTCTGCCGAGTGTTTTGCAAGAAGAGAAAGAAAGTTGTCCAAAACAGCTTCCAATCGAATGTTCATGTGAATAGAAAAGGCAGGAGAGTGGTCAGGTACTGTTTTCTCTCACTTGGCAAGCTGCGCACACAATCGCAGTGTTGTGCAGCTTGTTTCATCACCTTTGCGAAGTTGCCGCTCTCTCCGGCTCCCGGAGACGAAGAAGCTGCTTCTTCGCGCAAAGACGATTCTGCCGCTCACAGTGCTCTGCGGTGTGCGCCTTCTGCCGAAAGAGCCCCGGGAGCGGTGCTTAGCTCTGAGAAGCACCATACGTGCTTCTTTAGCCTCTCTTCTCGTCTACATCTTAGCAAAAAGCTTTTCCACTCTGTCTGGCAAGGAGAAACTGTGCCAGCACAGAAAACATCTCCCATCGTGTTCTAGAGGCTGCACGGAGGTCTGCAGAGTGTTTTGCAAGAAGAGAAAGAAAGTTGTCCAAAACAGCTTGCAATCGAATGTTCATGTGAATAGAAAATGCAGGAGAGTGGTCAGGTACTGTTTTCTCTCACTTGGCAAGCTGCGCACACAATCGCAGTCTTGTACAGCTTGTTTCATCACCTTTGCGAAGTTGCCGCTCTCTCCGGCTCCCGGAGACGAAGAAGCTGCTTCTTCGCGCAAAGACGATTCTGCCGCTCACAGTGCTCTGCGGTGTGCGCCTTCTGCCGAAAGAGCCCCGGGAGCTGTGCTTAGCTCTGAGAAGCACCATACGTGCTTCTTTAGCCTCTCTTCTCGTCTACATCTTAGCAAAAAGCTTTTCCACTCTCTCTGGCAAGGAGAAACTGTGCCAGCACAGAAAACATCTCCCATCGTGTTCTAGAGGCTGCACGGAGGTCTGCCGAGTGTTTTGCAAGAAGAGAAAGAAAGTTGTCCAAAACAGCTTGCAATCCAATGTTCATGTGAATAGAAAAGGCAGGAGAGTGGTCAGGTACTGTTTTCTCTCAGTTGGCAAGCTGCGCACACAATCGCAGTGTTGTACAGCTTGTTTCATCACCTTTGCGAAGTTGCCGCTCTCTCCGGCTCCCGGAGACGAAGAAGCTGCTTCTTCGCGCAAAGACGATTCTGCCGCTCACAGTGCTCTGCGGTGTGCGCCTTCTGCTGAAAGAGGTCCGGGAGCGGTGCTTAGCTCTGCAGAGCACCGTACCTTCGTCTTTAGCCTCTCTTCTCGTCTACATCTTAGCAAAAAGCTTTTCCACTCTGTCTGGCAAGGAGAAACTGTGCCAGCACAGAAAACATCTCCCATCGTGTTCTAGAGGCTGCACGGAGGTCTGCCGAGTGTTTTGCAAGAAGAGAAAGAAAGTTGTCCAAAACAGCTTGCAATCGAATGTTCATGTGAATAGAAAAGGCAGGAGAGTGGTCAGGTACTGTTTTCTCTCACTTGGCAAGCTGCGCACACAATCGCAGTCTTGTACAGCTTGTTTCATCACCTTTGCGAAGTTGCCGCTCTCTCCGGCTCCCGGAGACGAAGAAGCTGCTTCTTCGCGCAAAGACGATTCTGCCGCTCACAGTGCTCTGCTGTGTGCGCCTTCTGCCGAAAGAGGCCCGGGAGCGGTGCTTAGCTCTGCAGAGCACCGTACCTTCGTCTTTAGCCTCTCTTCTCGTCTACATCTTAGCAAAAAGCTTTTCCACTCTGTCTGGCAAGGAGAAACTGTGCCAGCACAAAAAACATCTCCCATCGTGTTCTAGAGGCTGCACGCAGGTCTGCCGAGTGTTTTGCAAGAAGAGAAAGAAAGTTGTCCAAAACAGCTTCCAATCGAATGTTCATGTGAATAGAAAAGGCAGGAGTGTGGTCAGGTACTGTTTTCTCTCAGTTGGCAAGCTGCGCACACAATCGCAGTGTTGTACAGCTTGTTTCATCACCTTTGCGAAGTTGCCGCTCTCTCCGGCTCCCGGAGACGAAGAAGCTGCTTCTTCGCGCAAAGACGATTCTGCCGCTCACAGTGCTCTGCGGTGTGCGCCTTCTGCCGAAAGAGGCCCGGGAGCTGTGCTTAGCTCTGAGAAGCACCATACGTGCTTCTTTAGCCTCTCTTCTCGTCTACATCTTAGCAAAAAGCTTTTCCACTCTGTCTGGCAAGGAGAAACTGTGCCAGCACAGAAAACATCTCCCATCGTGTTCTAGAGGCTGCACGGAGGTCTGCCGAGTGTTTTGCAAGAAGAGAAAGAAAGTTGTCCAAAACAGCTTGCAATCGAATGTTCATGTGAATAGAAAAGGCAGGAGAGTGGTCAGGTACTGTTTTCTCTCAGTTGGCAAGCTGCGCACACAATCGCAGTCTTGTACAGCTTGTTTCATCACCTTTGCGAAGTTGCCGCTCTCTCCGGCTCCCGGAGACGAAGAAGCTGCTTCTTCGCGCAAAGACGATTCTGCCGCTCACAGTGCTCTGCGGTGTGCGCCTTCTGCCGAAAGAGGCCCGCGAGCTGTGCTTAGCTCTGAGAAGCACCATACGTGCTTCTTTAGCCTCTCTTCTCGTCTACATCTTAGCAAAAACCTTTTCCACTCTGTCTGGCAAGGAGAAACTGTGCCAGCACAGAAAACATCTCCCATCGTGTTCTAGAGGCTGCACGGAGGTCTGCCGAGTGTTTTGCAAGAAGAGAAAGAAAGTTGTCCAAAACAGCTTGCAATCGAAAGTTCATGTGAATAGAAAAGGCAGGAGAGTGGTCAGGTACTGTTTTCTCTCAGTTTGCAAGCTGCGCACACAATCGCAGTGTTGTACAGCTTGTTTCATCACCTTTGCGAAGTTGCCGCTCTCTCCGGCTCCCGGAGACGAAGAAGCTGCTTCTTCGCGCAAAGACGATTCTGCCGCTCACAGTGCTCTGCGGTGTGCGCCTTCTGCTGAAAGACGTCCGGGAGCGGTGCTTAGCTCTGCAGAGCACCGTACCTTCGTCTTTAGCCTCTCTTCTCGTCTACATCTTAGCAAAAAGCTTTTCCACTCTGTCTGGCAAGGAGAAACTGTGCCAGCACAGAAAACATCTCCCATCGTGTTCTAGAGGCTGCACGGGGGTCTGCCGAGTGTTTTGCAAGAAGAGAAAGAAAGTTGTCCAAAACAGCTTGCAATCGAATGTTCATGTGAATAGAAAAGGCAGGAGAGTGGTCAGGTACTGTTTTCTCTCAGTTGGCAAGCTGCGCACACAATCGCAGTGTTGTACAGCTTGTTTCATCACCTTTGCGAAGTTGCCGCTCTCTCCGGCTCCCGGAGACGAAGAAGCTGCTTCTTCGCGCAAAGACGATTCTGCCGCTCACAGTGCTCTGCGGTGTGCGCCTTCTGCCGAAAGACGCCCGGGAGCGGTGCTTAGCTCTGCAGAGCACCGTACCTTCGTCTTTAGCCTCTCTTCTCGTCTACATCTTAGCAAAAAGCTTTTCCACTCTGTCTGGCAAGGAGAAACTGTGCCAGCACAGAAAACATCTCCCATCGTGTTCTACAGGCTCCACGCAGGTCTGCCGAGTGTTTTGCAAGAAGAGAAAGAAAGTTGTCCAAAACAGCTTGCAATCGAATGTTCATGTGAATAGAAAAGGCAGGAGAGTGGTCAGGTACTCTTTTCTCTCAGTTGGCACGCTGCGCACACAATCGCAGTGTTGTACAGCTTGTTTCATCACCTTTGCCAAGTTGCCGCTCTCTCCGGCTCCCGGAGACGAAGAAGCTGCTTCTTCGCGCAAAGACGATTCTGCCGCTCACAGTGCTCTGCGGTGTGCGCCTTCTGCCGAAAGAGGCCCGGGAGCTGTGCTTAGCTCTGAGAAGCACCATACGTGCTTCTTTAGCCTCTCTTCTCGTCTACATCTTAGCAAAAAGCTTTTCCACTCTGTCTGGAAGGAGAAACTGTGCCAGCACAGAAAACATCTCCCATCGTGTTCTAGAGGCTGCACGGAGGTCTGCCGAGTGTTTTGCAAGAAGAGAAAGAAAGTTGTCCAAAACAGCTTGCAATCGAAAGTTCATGTGAATAGAAAAGGCAGGAGAGTGGTCAGGTACTGTTTTCTCTCAGTTGGCAAGCTGCGCACACAATCGCAGTCTTGTACAGCTTGTTTCATCACCTTTGCGAAGTTGCCGCTCTCTCCGGCTCCCGGAGACAAAGAAGCTGCTTCTTCGCGCAAAGTCGATTCTGCCGCTCACAGTGCTCTGCGGTGTGCGCCTTCTGCCGAAAGAGCCCCGGGAGCTGTGCTTAGCTCTGAGAAGCACCATACGTGCTTCTTTAGCCTCTCTTCTCGTCTACATCTTAGCAAAAAGCTTTTCCACTCTGTCTGGCAAGGAGAAACTGTGCCAGCACAGAAAACATCTCCCATCGTGTTCTAGAGGCTGCACGCAGGTCTGCCGAGTGTTTTGCAAGAAGAGAAAGAAAGTTGTCCAAAACAGCTTGCAATCGAATGTTCATGTGAATAGAAAAGGCAGGAGAGTGGTCAGGTACTGTTTTCTCTCAGTTGGCAAGCTGCCCACACAATCGCAGTGTTGTACAGCTTGTTTCATCACCTTTGCCAAGTTGCCGCTCTCTCCGGCTCCCGGAGACGAAGAAGCTGCTTCTTCGCGCAAAGACGATTCTGCCGCTCACAGTGCTCTGCGGTGTGCGCCTTCTGCTGAAAGACGTCCGGGAGCGGTGCTTAGCTCTGCAGAGCACCGTACCTTCGTCTTTAGCCTCTCTTCTCGTCTACATCTTAGCAAAAAGCTTTTCCACTCTGTCTGGCAAGGAGAAACTGTGCCAGCACAGAAAACATCTCCCATTGTGTTCTAGAGGCTGCACGGAGGTCTGCCGAGTGTTTTGCAAGAAGAGAAAGAAAGTTGTCCAAAACAGCTTGCAATCGAATGTTCATGTGAATAGAAAAGGCAGGAGAGTGGTCAGGTACTGTTTTCTCTCAGTTGGCAAGCTGCGCACACAATCGCAGTGTTGTACAGCTTGTTTCATCACCTTTGCGAAGTTGCCGCTCTCTCCGGCTCCCGGAGACGAAGAAGCTGCTTCTTCGCGCAAAGACGATTCTGCCGCTCACAGTGCTCTGCTGTGTGCGCCTTCTGCCGAAAGAGGCCCGGGAGCGGTGCTTAGCTCTGCAGAGCACCGTACCTTCGTCTTTAGCCTCTCTTCTCGTCTACATCTTAGCAAAAAGCTTTTCCACTCTGTCTGGCAAGGAGAAACTGTGCCAGCACAAAAAACATCTCCCATCGTGTTCTAGAGGCTGCACGGAGGTCTGCCGAGTGTTTTGCAAGAAGAGAAAGAAAGTTGTCCAAAACAGCTTGCAATCGAATGTTCATGTGAATAGAAAAGGCAGGAGAGTGGTCAGGTACTGTTTTCTCTCACTTGGCAAGCTGCGCACACAATCGCAGTGTTGTACAGCTTGTTTCATCACCTTTGCCAAGTTGCCGCTCTCTCCGGCTCCCGGAGACGAAGAAGCTGCTTCTTCGCGCAAAGACGATTCTGCCGCTCACAGTGCTCTGCTGTGTGCGCCTTCTGCCGAAAGAGGCCCGGGAGCGGTGCTTAGCTCTGCAGAGCACCGTACCTTCGTTTTTAGCCTCTCTTCTCGTCTACATCTTAGCAAAAAGCTTTTCCACTCTGTCTGGCAAGGAGAAACTGTGCCAGCACAAAAAACATCTCCCATCGTGTTCTAGAGGCTGCACGGAGGTCTGCCGAGTGTTTTGCAAGAAGAGAAAGAAAGTTGTCCAAAACAGCTTCCAATCGAATGTTCATGTGAATAGAAAAGGCAGGAGAGTGGTCAGGTACTGTTTTCTCTCAGTTGGCACGCTGCGCACACAATCGCAGTGTTGTACAGCTTGTTTCATCACCTTTGCCAAGTTGCCGCTCTCTCCGGCTCCCGGAGACGAAGAAGCTGCTTCTTCGCGCAAAGACGATTCTGCCGCTCACAGTGCTCTGCGGTGTGCGCCTTCTGCCGAAAGAGCCCCGGGAGTTGTGCTTAGCTCTGAGAAGCACCATACGTGCTTCTTTAGCCTCTCTTCTCGTCTACATCTTAGCAAAAAGCTTTTCCACTCTGTCTGGCAAGGAGAAACTGTGCCAGCACAGAAAACATCTCCCATCGTGTTCTAGAGGCTGCACGGAGGTCTGCCGAGTGTTTTGCAAGAAGAGAAAGAAAGTAGTCCAAAACAGCTTGCAATCGAATGTTCATGTGAATAGAAAAGGCAGGAGAGTGGTCAGGTACTGTTTTCTCTCACTTGGCAAGCTGCGCACACAATCGCAGTGTTGTACAGCTTGTTTCATCACCTTTGCGAAGTTGCCGCTCTCTCCGGCTCCCGGAGACGAAGAAGCTGCTTCTTCGCGCAAAGACGATTCTGCCGCTCACAGTGCTCTGCGGTGTGCGCCTTCTGCCGAAAGAGGTCCGGGAGCGGTGCTTAGCTCTGCAGAGCACCGTACCTTCGTCTTTAGTCTCTCTTCTCGTCTACATCTTAGCAAAAAGCTTTTCCACTCTGTCTGGCAAGGAGAAACTGTGCCAGCACAGAAAACATCTCCCATCGTGTTCTAGAGCTGCACGGAGGTCTGCCGAGTGTTTTGCAAGAAGAGAAAGAAAGTTGTCCAAAACAGCTTGCAATCGAATGTTCATGTGATTACAAAAGGCAGGAGAGTGGTCAGGTACTGTTTTCTCTCACTTGGCAAGCTGCGCACACAATCGCAGTGTCGTACAGCTTGTTTCATCACCTTTGCGAAGTTGCCGCTCTCTCCGGCTCCCGGAGACGAAGAAGCTGCTTCTTCGCGCAAAGACGATTCTGCCGCTCACAGTGATCTGCGGTGTGCGCCTTCTGCCGAAAGAGGTCCGGGAGCGGTGCTTAGCTCTGCAGAGCACCGTACCTTCGTCTTTAGCCTCTCTTCTCGTCTACATCTTAGCAAAAAGCTTTTCCACTCTGTCTGGCAAGGAGAAACTGTGCCAGCACAGAAAACATCTCCCATCGTGTTCTAGAGGCTGCACGGAGGTCTGCCAAGTGTTTTGCAAGAAGAGAAAGAAAGTTGTCCAAAACAGCTTCCAATCCAATGTTCATGTGAATAGAAAAGGCAGGAGAGTGGTCAGGTACTGTTTTCTCTCAGTTGGCAAGATGCGCACACAATCGCAGTGTTGTACAGCTTGTTTCATCACCTTTGCGAAGTTGCCGCTCTCTCCGGCTCCCGGAGACGAAGAAGCTGCTTCTTCGCGCAAAGACGATTCTGCCGCTCACAGTGCTCTGCAGTGTGCGCCTTCTGCCGAAAGACGCCCGGGAGCGGTGCTTAGCTCTGCAGAGCACCGTACCTTCGTCTTTAGCCTCTCTTCTCGTCTACATCTTAGCAAAAAGCTTTTCCACTCTGTCTGGCAAGGAGAAACTGTGCCAGCACAGAAAACATCTCCCATCGTGTTCTAGAGGCTGCACGGAGGTCTGCCGAGTGTTTTGCAAGAAGAGAAAGAAAGTTGTCCAAAACAGCTTGCAATCGAATGTTCATGTGAATAGAAAAGGCAGGAGAGTGGTCAGGTACTGTTTTCTCTCAGTTGGCAAGATGCGCACACAATCGCAGTGTTGTACAGCTTGTTTCATCACCTTTGCCAAGTTGCCGCTCTCTCCGGCTCCCGGAGACGAAGAAGCTGCTTCTTCGCGCAAAGACGATTCTGCCGCTCACAGTGCTCTGCGGTGTGCGCCTTCTGCCGAAAGAGGTCCGGGAGCGGTGCTTAGCTCTGCAGAGCACCGTACCTTCGTCTTTAGCCTCTCTTCTCGTCTACATCTTAGCAAAAAGCTTTTCCACTCTGTCTGGCAAGGAGAAACTGTGCCAGCACAGAAAACATCTCCCATCGTGTTCTAGAGGCTGCACGCAGGTCTGCCGAGTGTTTTGCAAGAAGAGAAAGAAAGTTGTCCAAAACAGCTTGCAATCGAATGTTCATGTGAATAGAAAAGGCAGGAGAGTGGTCAGGTACTGTTTTCTCTCAGTTGGCAAGCTGCGCACACAATCGCAGTGTTGTACAGCTTGTTTCATCACCTTTGCGAAGTTGCCGCTCTCTCCGGCTCCCGGAGACAAAGAAGCTGCTTCTTCGCGCAAAGACGATTCTGCCGCTCACAGTGCTCTGCGGTGTGCGCCTTCTGCCGAAAGACGCTCGGGAGCGGTGCTTAGCTCTGCAGAGCACCGTACCTTCGTCTTTAGCCTCTCTTCTCGTCTACATCTTAGCAAAAAGCTTTTCCACTCTGTCTGGCAAGGAGAAACTGTGCCAGCACAGAAAACATCTCCCATCGTGTTCTAGAGGCTGCACGGAGGTCTGCCGAGTGTTTTGCAAGAAGAGAAAGAAAGTTGTCCAAAACAGCTTCCAATCGAATGTTCATGTGAATAGAAAAGGCAGGAGAGTGGTCAGGTACTGTTTTCTCTCAATTGGAAAGCTGCGCACACAATCGCACTGTTGTACAGCTTGTTTCATCACCTTTGCGAAGTTGCCGCTCTCTCCGACTCCCGGAGACGAAGAAGCTGCTTCTTCGCGCAAAGACGATTCTGCCGCTCACAGTGATCTGCGGTGTGCGCCTTCTGCCGAAAGACGCCCGGGAGCGGTGCTTAGCTCTGCAGAGCACCGTACCTTCGTCTTTAGCCTCTCTTCTCGTCTACATCTTAGCAAAAAGCTTTTCCACTCTGTCTGGCAAGGAGAAACTTTGCCAGCACAGAAAACATCTCCCATCGTGTTCTAGAGGCTGCACGGAGGTCTGCCGAGTGTTTTGCAAGAAGAGAAAGAAAGTTGTCCAAAACAGCTTGCAATCGAATGTTCATGTGAATAGAAAAGGCAGGAGAGTGGTCAGGTACTGTTTTCTCTCAGTTGGCAAGCTGCGCACACAATCGCAGTCTTGTACAGCTTGTTTCATCACCTTTGCGAAGTTGCCGCTCTCTCCGGCTCCCGGAGACGAAGAAGCTGCTTCTTCGCGCAAAGACGATTCTGCCGCTCACAGTGCTCTGCGGTGTGCGCCTTCTGCCGAAAGAGGCCCGGGAGCGGTGCTTAGCTCTGCAGAGCACCGTACCTTCGTCTTTAGCCTCTCTTCTCGTCTACATCTTAGCAAAAAGCTTTTCCACTCTCTCTGGCAAGGAGAAACTGTGCCAGCACAGAAAACATCTCCCATCGTGTTCTAGAGGCTGCACGCAGGTCTGCCGAGTGTTTTGCAAGAAGAGAAAGAAAGTTGTCCAAAACAGCTTGCAATCGAATGTTCATGTGAATAGAAAAGGCTGGAGAGTGGTCAGGTACTGTTTTCTCTCAGTTGGCAAGCTGCGCACACAATCGCAGTGTTGTACAGCTTGTTTCATCACCTTTGCGAAGTTGCCGCTCTCTCCGGCTCCCGGAGACGAAGAAGCTGCTTCTTCGCGCAAAGACGATTCTGCCGCTCACAGTGCTCTCCGGTGTGCGCCTTCTGCCGAAAGAGCCCCGGGAGCTGTGCTTAGCTCTGAGAAGCACCGTACCTGCTTCTTTAGCCTCTCTTCTCGTCTACATCTTAGCAAAAAGCTTTTCCACTCTGTCTGGCAAGGAGAAACTGTGCCAGCACAGAAAACATCTCCCATCGTGTTCTAGAGGCTGCACGGAGGTCTGCCAAGTGTTTTGCAAGAAGAGAAAGAAAGTTGTCCAAAACAGCTTGCAATCGAATGTTCATGTGAATAGAAAAGGCAGGAGAGTGGTCAGGTACTGTTTTCTCTCAGTTGGCAAGCTGCGCACACAATCGCAGTCTTGTACAGCTTGTTTCATCACCTTTGCGAAGTTGCCGCTCTCTCCGGCTCCCGGAGACGAAGAAGCTGCTTCTTCGCGCAAAGACGATTCTGCCGCTCACAGTGCTCTGCGGTGTGCGCCTTCTGCCGAAAGAGGCCCGGGAGCGGTGCTTAGCTCTGCAGAGCAACGTACCTTCGTCTTTAGCCTCTCTTCTCGTCTACATCTTAGCAAAAAGCTTTTCCACTCTGTCTGGCAAGGAGAAACTGTGCCAGCACAAAAAACATCTCCCATCGTGTTCTAGAGGCTGCACGGAGGTCTGCCGAGTGTTTTGCAAGAAGAGAAAGAAAGTTGTCCAAAACAGCTTGCAATCGAATGTTCATGTGAATAGAAAAGGCAGGAGAGTGGTCAGGTACTGTTTTCTCTCAGTTGGCACGCTGCGCACACAATCGCAGTGTTGTACAGCTTGTTTCATCACCTTTGCGAAGTTGCCGCTCTCTCCGGCTCCCGGAGACGAAGAAGCTGCTTCTTCGCGCAAAGACGATTCTGCCGCTCACAGTGCTCTGCGGTGTGCGCCTTCTGCCGAAAGAGGTCCGGGAGCGGTGCTTAGCTCTGCAGAGCACCGTACTTTCGTCTTTAGCCTCTCTTCTCGTCTACATCTTAGCAAAAAGCTTTTCCACTCTTTCTGGCAGGGAGAAACTGTGCCAGCACAGAAAACATCTCCCATCGTGTTCTAGAGGCTGCACGGAGGTCTGCAGAGTGTTTTGCACGAAGAGAAAGAAAGTTGTCCAAAACAGCTTGCAATCGAATGTTCATGTGAATAGAAAAGGCAGGAGAGTGATCAGGTACAGTTTGCTCTCAGTTGGCAAGCTGCGCACACAATCGCAGTGTTGTACAGCTTGTTTCATCACCTTTACGAAGTTGCCGCTCTCTCCGGCTCCCGGAGACGAAGAAGCTGCTTCTTCGCGCAAAGACGATTCTGCCGCTCACTCTGCTCTGCGGTGTACGCCTTCTGCCGAAAGAGGTCCGGGAGCGTTGCTTAACTCTGCAGAGCACCGTACCTTCGTCTTTAGCCTCTCTTCTCGTCTACATCTTAGCAAAAAGCTTTTCCACTCTGTCTGGCAAGGAGAAACTGTGCCAGCACAGAAAACATCTCCCATCGTGTTCTACAGGCTCCACGGAGGTCTGCCAAGTGTTTTGCAAGAAGAGAAAGAAAGTTGTCCAAAACAGCTTGCAATCGAATGTTCATGTGAATAGAAAATGCAGGAGAGTGGTCAGGTACTGTTTTCTCTCAGTTGGCAAGCTGCGCACACAATCGCAGTGTTGTACAGCTTGTTTCATCACCTTTGCGAAGTTGCCGCTCTCTCCGGCTCCCGGAGACGAAGAAGCTGCTTCTTCGCGCAAAGACGATTCTGCCGCTCACAGTGCTCTCCGGTGTGCGCCTTCTGCCGAAAGAGCCCCGGGAGCTGTGCTTAGCTCTGAGAAGCACCGTACCTGCTTCTTTAGCCTCTCTTCTCGTCTACATCTTAGCAAAAAGCTTTTCCACTCTGTCTGGCAAGGAGAAACTGTGCCAGCACAGAAAACATCTCCCATCGTGTTCTACAGGCTCCACGGAGGTCTGCCAAGTGTTTTGCAAGAAGAGAAAGAAAGTTGTCCAAAACAGCTTGCAATCGAATCTTCATGTGAATAGAAAAGGCAGGAGAGTGGTCAGGTACTGTTTTCTCTCAGTTGGCAAGCTGCGCACACAATCGCAGTCTTGTACAGCTTGTTTCATCACCTTTGCGAAGTTGCCGCTCTCTCCGGCTCCCGGAGACGAAGAAGCTGCTTCTTCGCGCAAAGACGATTCTGCCGCTCACAGTGCTCTGCGGTGTGCGCCTTCTGCCGAAAGAGGCCCGGGAGCAGTGCTTAGCTCTGCAGAGCACCGTACCTTCGTCTTTAGCCTCTCTTCTCGTCTACATCTTAGCAAAAAGCTTTTCCACTCTGTCTGGCAAGGAGAAACTGTGCCAGCACAAAAAACATCTCCCATCGTGTTCTAGAGGCTGCACGGAGGTCTGCCGAGTGTTTTGCAAGAAGAGAAAGAAAGTTGTCCAAAACAGCTTGCAATCGAATGTTCATGTGAATAGAAAAGGCAGGAGAGTGGTCAGGTACTGTTTTGTCTCAGTTGGCACGCTGCGCACACAATCGCAGTGTTGTACAGCTTGTTTCATCACTTTGCGAAGTTGCCTCTCTCTCCGGCTCCCGGAGACGAAGAAGCTGCTTCTTCGCGCAAAGACGATTCTGCCGCTCACAGTGCTCTGCGGTGTGCGCCTTCTGCCGAAAGAGCCCCGGGAGCTGTGCTTAGCTCTGAGAAGCACCATACGTGCTTCTTTAGCCTCTCTTCTCGTCTACATCTTAGCAAAAAGCTTTTCCACTCTGTCTGGCAAGGAGAAACTGTGCCAGCACAGAAAACATCTCCCATCGTGTTCTAGAGGCTGCACGCAGGTCTGCCGAGTGTTTTGCAAGAAGAGAAAGAAAGTTGTCCAAAACAGCTTGCAATCGAATGTTCATGTGAATAGAAAAGGCAGGAGAGTGGTCAGGTACTGTTTTCTCTCAGTTGGCAAGCTGCGCACACAATCGCAGTCTTGTACAGCTTGTTTCATCACCTTTGCCAAGTTGCCGCTCTCTCCGGCTCCCGGAGACGAAGAAGCTGCTTCTTCGCGCAAAGACGATTCTGCCGCTCACAGTGCTCTGCGGTGTGCGCCTTCTGCCGAAAGAAGTCCGGGAGCGGTGCTTAGCTCTGCAGAGCACCGTACCTTCGTCTTTAGCCTCTCTTCTCGTCTACATCTTAGCAAAAAGCTTTTCCACTCTGTCTGGCAAGGAGAAACGGTGCCAGCAAAGAAAACATCTCCCATCGTGTTCTAGAGGCTGCACGCAGGTCTGCCGAGTGCTTTGCAAGAAGAGAAAGAAAGTTGTCCAAAACAGCTTGCAATCGAATGTTCATGTGAATAGAAAAGGCTGGAGAGTGGTCAGGTACTGTTTTCTCTCCGTTGGCAAGCTGCGCACACAATCGCAGTGTTGTACAGCTTGTTTCATCACCTTTGCGAAGTTGTCGCTCTCTCCAGCTCCCGGAGACAAAGAAGCTGCTTCTTCGCCCAAAGACGATTCTGCCGCTCACAGTGCTCTGCGGTGTGCGCCTTCTGCCGAAAGACGCCCGGGAGCGGTGCTTAGCTCTGCAGAGCACCGTACCTTCGTCTTTAGCCTCTCTTCTCGTCTACATCTTAGCAAAAAGCTTTTCCACTCTGTCTGGCGAGGAGAAACTGTGCCAGCACAGAAAACATCTCCCATCGTGTTCTAGAGGCTGCACGGAGGTTTGCCAAGTGTTTTGCAAGAAGTGAAAGAAAGTTGTCCAAAACAGCTTGCAATCGAATGTTCATGTGAATAGAAAAGGCAGGAGAGTGGTCAGGTACTGTTTTCTCCCAGTTGGCAAGCTGCGCACACAATCGCAGTGTTGTACAGCTTGTTTCATCACCTTTGCGAAGTTGCCGCTCTCTCCGGCTCCCGGAGACGAAGAAGCTGCTTCTTCGCGCAAAGACGATTCTGCCGCTCACAGTGCTCTGCGGTGTGCGCCTTCTGCCGAAAGAGCCCCGGGAGCTGTGCTTAGCTCTGAGAAGCACCATACGTGCTTCTTTAGCCTCTCTTCTCGTCTACATCTTAGAAAAAAGCTTTTCCACTCTTTCTGGCAAGGAGAAACTGTGCCAGCACAGAAAACATCTCCCATCGTGTTCTAGAGGCTGCACGGAGGTCTGCCGACTGTTTTGCAAGAAGAGAAAGAAAGTTGTCCAAAACACCTTGCAATCGAATGTTCATGTGAATGGAAAAGGCAGGAGAGTGGTCAGGTACTGTTTGCTCTCAGTTGGCAAGCTGCGCACACAATCGCAGTGTTGTACAGCTTGTTTCATCACCTTTGCCAAGTTGCCGCTCTCTCCGGCTCCCGGAGACGAAGAAGCTGCTTCTTCGCGCAAAGACGATTCTGCCGCTCACAGTGATCTGCGGTGTGCGCCTTCTGCCGAAAGACGCCCGGGAGCGGTGCTTAGCTCTGCAGAGCACCGTACCTTCGTCTTTAGCCTCTCTTCTCGTCTACATCTTAGCAAAAAGCTTTTCCACTCTGTCTGCTAAGGAGAAACTGTGCCAGCACAAAAAACATCTCCCATCGTGTTCTAGAGGCTGCACGCAGGTCTGCCGAGTGTTTTGCAAGAAGAGAAAGAAAGTTGTCCAAAACAGCTTGCAATCGAATGTTCATGTGAATAGAAAAGGCAGGAGAGTGGTCAGGTACTGTTTTCTCTCAGTTGGCAAGCTGCGCACACAATCGCAGTCTTGTACAGCTTGTTTCATCACCTTTGCGAAGTTGCCGCTCTCTCCGGCTCCCGGAGACGAAGAAGCTGCTTCTTCGCGCAAAGACGATTCTGCTGCTCACAGTGCTCTGCGGTGTACGCCTTCTGCCGAAAGACGCCCGGGAGCGGTGCTTAGCTCTGCAGAGCACCGTACCTTCGTCTTTAGCCTCTCTTCTCGTCTACATGTTAGCAAAAAGCTTTTCCACTCTGTCTGGCAAGGAGAAACTGTGCCAGCACAGAAAACATCTCCCATCGTGTTCTAGAGGCTGCACGGAGGTCTGCCGAGTGTTTTGCAAGAAGAGAAAGAAAGTTGTCCAAAACAGCTTGCAATCGAATGTTCATGTGATTACAAAAGGCAGGAGAGTGGTCAGGTACTGTTTTCTCTCACTTGGCAAGCTGCGCACACAATCGCAGTGTTGTACAGCTTGTTTCATCACCTTTGCGAAGTTGCCGCTCTCTCCGGCTCCCGGAGACGAAGAAGCTGCTTCTTCGCGCAAAGACGATTCTGCCGCTCACAGTGCTCTGCGGTGTGCGCCTTCTGCCGAAAGAGGTCCGGGAGCGGTGCTTAGCTCTGCAGAGCACCGTACTTTCGTCTTTACCCTCTCTTCTCGTCTACATCTTAGCAAAAAGCTTTTCCACTCTGTCTGGCAAGGAGAAACTGTGCCAGCACAGAAAACATCTCCCATCGTGTTCTAGAGGCTGCACGGAGGTCTGCAGAGTGTTTTGCACGAAGAGAAAGAAAGTTGTCCAAAACAGCTTGCAATCGAATGTTCATGTGAATAGAAAAGGCAGGAGAGTGGTCAGGTACTGTTTTCTCTCAGTTGGCACGCTGCGCACACAATCGCAGTGTTGTACAGCTTGTTTCATCACCTTTGCGAAGTTGCCGCTCTCTCCGGCTCCCGGAGACGAAGAAGCTGCTTCTTCGCGCAAAGACGATTCTGCCGCTCACAGTGCTCTGCGGTGTGCGCCTTCTGCCGAAAGACGCCCGGGAGCGGTGCTTAGCTCTGCAGAGCACCGTACCTTCGTCTTTAGCCTCTCTTCTCGTCTACATCTTAGCAAAAAGCTTTTCCACTCTGTCTGGCAAGGAGAAACTGTGCCAGCACAAAAAACATCTCCCATCGTGTTCTAGAGGCTGCACGCAGGTCTGCCGAGTGTTTTGCAAGAAGAGAAAGAAAGTTGTCCAAAACAGCTTGCAATCGAATGTTCATGTGAATAGAAAAGGCAGGAGAGTGGTCAGGTACTGTTTTCTCTCAGTTGGCAAGCTGCGCACACAATCGCAGTGTTGTACAGCTTGTTTCATCACCTTTGCGAAGTTGCCGCTCTCTCCGGCTCCCGGAGACGAAGAAGCTGCTTCTTCGCGCAAAGACGATTCTGCCGCTCACAGTGATCTGCGGTGTGCGCCTTCTGCCGAAAGAGGTCCGGGAGCGGTGCTTAGCTCTGCAGAGCACCGTACCTTCGTCTTTAGCCTCTCTTCTCGTCTACATCTTAGCAAAAAGCTTTTCCACTCTGTCTGGCAAGGAGAAACTGTGCCAGCACAGAAAACATCTCCCATCATGTTCTAGAGACTGGACGGAGGTCTGCCGAGTGTTTTGAAAGAAGAGAAAGAAAGTTGTCCAAAACAGCTTGCAATCCAATGTTCATGTGAATAGAAAAGGCAGGAGAGTGGTCAGGTACTGTTTTCTCTCAGTTGGCAAGCTGCGCACACAATCGCAGTGTTGTACAGCTTGTTTCATCACCTTTGCGAAGTTGCCGCTCTCTCCGGCTCCCGGAGACGAAGAAGCTGCTTCTTCGCGCAAAGACGATTCTGCCGCTCACAGTGCTCTGCGGTGTGCGCCTTCTGCCGAAAGAGGTCCGGGAGCTGTGCTTAGCTCTGAGAAGCACCATACGTGCTTCTTTAGCCTCTCTTCTCGTCTACATCTTAGCAAAAAGCTTTTCCACTCTCTCTGGCAAGGAGAAACTGTGCCAGCACAGAAAACATCTCCCATCGTGTTCTAGAGGCTGCACGCAGGTCTGCCGAGTGTTTTGCAAGAAGAGAAAGAAAGTTGTCCAAAACAGCTTGCAATCGAATGTTCATGTGAATAGAAAAGGCAGGAGAGTTGTCAGGTACTGTTTTCTCTCAGTTGGCAAGATGCGCACACAATCGCAGTGTTGTACAGCTTGTTTCATCACCTTTGCGAAGTTGCCGCTCTCTCCGGCTCCCGGAGACGAAGAAGCTGCTTCTTCGCGCAAAGACGATTCTGCCGCTCACAGTGCTCTGCAGTGTGCGCCTTCTGCCGAAAGAGGTCCGGGAGCGGTGCTTAGCTCTGCAGAGCACCGTACCTTCGTCTTTAGCCTCTCTTCTCGTCTACATCTTAGCAAAAAGCTTTTCCACTCTGTCTGGCAAGGAGAAACTGTGCCAGCACAGAAAACATCTCCCATCGTGTTCTAGAGGCTGCACGGAGGTCTGCCGAGTGTTTTGCAAGAAGAGAAAGAAAGTTGTCCAAAACAGCTTCCAATCGAATGTTCATGTGAATAGAAAATGCAGGAGAGTGGTCAGGTACTGTTTTCTCTCAGTTGGCAAGATGCGCACACAATCGCAGTGTTGTACAGCTTGTTTCATCACCTTTGCGAAGTTGCCGCTCTCTCCGGCTCCCGGAGACGAAGAAGCTGCTTCTTCGCGCAAAGACGATTCTGCCGCTCATAGTGATCTGCGGTGTGCGCCTTCTGCCGAAAGACGCCCGGGAGCGGTGCTTAGCTCTGCAGAGCACCGTACCTTCGTCTTTAGCCTCTCTTCTCGTCTACATGTTAGCAAAAACCTTTTCCACTCTGTCTGGCAAGGAGAAACTTTGCCAGCACAGAAAACATCTCCCATCGTGTTCTAGAGGCTGCACGGATGTCTGCCAAGTGTTTTGCAAGAAGAGAAAGAAAGTTGTCCAAAACAGCTTGCAATCGAATGTTCATGTGAATAGAAAAGGCAGGAGAGTGGTCAGGTACTGTTTTCTCTCAGTTGGCAAGCTGCGCACACAATCGCAGTGTTGTACAGCTTGTTTCATCACCTTTGCCAAGTTGCCGCTCTCTCCGGCTCCCGGAGACGAAGAAGCTGCTTCTTCGCGCAAAGACGATTCTGCCGCTCACAGTGCTCTGCGGAGTGCGCCTTCTGCCGAAAGACGCCCGGGAGCGGTGCTTAGCTCTGCAGAGCACCGTACTTTCGTCTTTAGCCTCTCTTCTCGTCTACATCTTATCAAAAAGCTTTTCCACTCTGTCTGGCAAGGAGAAACTGTGCCAGCACAAAAAACATCTCCCATCGTGTTCTAGAGGCTGCACGGAGGTCTGCCGAGTGTTTTGCAAGAAGAGAAAGAAAGTTGTCCAAAACAGCTTGCAATCGAATGTTCATGTGAATAGAAAAGGCAGGAGAGTGGTCAGGTACTGTTTTCTCTCACTTGGCAAGCTGCGCACACAATCGCAGTGTCGTACAGCTTGTTTCATCACCTTTGCGAAGTTGCCGCTCTCTCCGGCTCCCGGAGACGAAGAAGCTGCTTCTTCGCGCAAAGACGATTCTGCCGCTCACAGTGATCTGCGGTGTGCGCCTTCTGCCGAAAGAGGTCCGGGAGCGGTGCTTAGCTCTGCAGAGCACCGTACCTTCGTCTTTAGCCTCTCTTCTCGTCTACATCTTAGCAAAAAGCTTTTCCACTCTGTCTGGCAAGGAGAAACTGTGCCAGCACAGAAAACATCTCCCATCGTGTTCTAGAGGCTGCACGGAGGTCTGCCGAGTGTTTTGCAAGAAGAGAAAGAAAGTTGTCCAAAACAGCTTGCAATCGAATGTTCATGTGAATAGAAAAGGCAGGAGAGTGGTCAGGTACTGTTTTCTCTCAGTTGGCAAGATGCGCACACAATCGCAGTGTTGTACAGCTTGTTTCATCACCTTTGCGAAGTTGCAGCTCTCTCCGGCTCCCGGAGACGAAGAAGCTGCTTCTTCGCGCAAAGACGATTCTGCCGCTCACAGTGCTCTGCAGTGTGCGCCTTCTGCCGAAAGAGGTCCGGGAGCGGTGCTTAGCTCTGCAGAGCACCGTACCTTCGTCTTTAGCCTCTCTTCTCGTCTACATCTTAGCAAAAAGCTTTTCCACTCTGTCTGGCAAGGAGAAACTGTGCCAGCACAGAAAACATCTCCCATCGTGTTCTAGAGGCTGCACGGAGGTCTGCCGAGTGTTTTGCAAGAAGAGAAAGAAAGTTGTCCAAAACAGCTTCCAATCGAATGTTCATGTGAATAGAAAAGGCAGGAGAGTGGTCAGGTACTGTTTTCTCTCAGTTGGCAAGATGCGCACACAATCGCAGTGTTGTACAGCTTGTTTCATCACCTTTGCCAAGTTGCCGCTCTCTCCGGCTCCCGGAGACGAAGAAGCTGCTTCTTCGCGCAAAGACGATTCTGCCGCTCACAGTGCTCTGCGGTGTGCGCCTTCTGCCGAAAGAGGTCCGGGAGCGGTGCTTAGCTCTGCAGAGCACCGTACCTTCGTCTTTAGCCTCTCTTCTCGTCTACATCTTAGCAAAAAGCTTTTCCACTCTCTCTGGCAAGGAGAAACTGTGCCAGCACAGAAAACATCTCCCATCGTGTTCTAGAGGCTGCACGCAGGTCTGCCGAGTGTTTTGCAAGAAGAGAAAGAAAGTTGTCCAAAACAGCTTGCAATCGAATGTTCATGTGATTACAAAAGGCAGGAGAGTGGTCAGGTACTGTTTTCTCTCAGTTGGCAAGCTGCGCACACAATCGCAGTGTTGTACAGCTTGTTTCATCACCTTTGCCAAGTTGCCGCTCTCTCCGGCTCCCGGAGACGAAGAAGCTGCTTCTTCGCGCAAAGACGATTCTGCCGCTCACAGTGCTCTGCTGTGTGCGCCTTCTGCCGAAAGAGGCCCGGGAGCGGTGCTTAGCTCTGCAGAGCACCGTACCTTCGTCTTTAGCCTCTCTTCTCGTCTACATCTTAGCAAAAAGCTTTTCCACTCTGTCTGGCAAGGAGAAACTGTGCCAGCACAAAAAACATCTCCCATCGTGTTCTAGAGGCTGCACGGAGGTCTGCCGAGTGTTTTGCAAGAAGAGAAAGAAAGTTGTCCAAAACAGCTTCCAATCGAATGTTCATGTGAATAGAAAAGGCAGGAGAGTGGTCAGGTACTGTTTTCTCTCAGTTGGCACGCTGCGCACACAATCGCAGTGTTGTACAGCTTGTTTCATCACCTTTGCGAAGTTGCCGCTCTCTCCGGCTCCCGGAGACGAAGAAGCTGCTTCTTCGCGCAAAGACGATTCTGCCGCTCACAGTGCTCTGCGGTGTGCGCCTTCTGCCGAAAGAGCCCCGGGAGTTGTGCTTAGCTCTGAGAAGCACCATCCGTGCTTCTTTAGCCTCTCTTCTCGTCTACATCTTAGCAAAAAGCTTTTCCACTCTGTCTGGCAAGGAGAAACTGTGCCAGCACAGAAAACATCTCCCATCGTGTTCTAGAGGCTCCACGGAGGTCTGCCGAGTGTTTTGCAAGAAGAGAAAGAAAGTTGTCCAAAACAGCTTCCAATCGAATGTTCATGTGAATAGAAAAGGCAGGAGAGTGGTCAGGTACTGTTTTCTCTCAGTTGGCAAGCTGCGCACACAATCGCAGTGTTGTACAGCTTGTTTCATCACCTTTGCGAAGTTGCCGCTCTCTCCGGCTCCCGGAGACGAAGAAGCTGCTTCTTCGCGCAAAGACGATTCTGCCGCTCACAGTGCTCTGCGGTGTGCGCCTTCTGCCGAAAGACGCCCGGGAGCGGTGCTTAGCTCTGCAGAGCACCGTACCTTCGTCTTTAGCCTCTCTTCTCGTCTACATCTTAGCAAAAAGCTTTTCCACTCTGTCTGGCAAGGAGAAACTGTGCCAGCACAACAAACATCTCCCATCGTGTTCTAGAGGCTGCACGGAGGTCTGCCGAGTGTTTTGCAAGAAGAGAAAGAAAGTTGTCCAAAACAGCTTGCAATCGAATGTTCATGTGAATAGAAAAGGCAGGAGAGTGGTCAGGTACTGTTTTCTCTCACTTGGCAAGCTGCGCACACAATCGCAGTGTCGTACAGCTTGTTTCATCACCTTTGCGAAGTTGCCGCTCTCTCCGGCTCCCGGAGACGAAGAAGCTGCTTCTTCGCGCAAAGACGATTCTGCCGCTCACAGTGATCTGCGGTGTGCGCCTTCTGCCGAAAGAG
Source organism: Melozone crissalis (assembly GCF_028551555.1). Lineage (NCBI taxonomy): Eukaryota > Metazoa > Chordata > Aves > Passeriformes > Passerellidae > Melozone > Melozone crissalis. The sequence goes on from NW_026536024.1 coordinate 158,078, forward strand.
GTCCGGGAGCGGTGCTTAGCTCTGCAGAGCACCGTACCTTCGTCTTTAGCCTCTCTTCTCGTTTACATCTTAGCAAAAAGCTTTTCCACTCTGTCTGGCAAGGAGAAACTGTGCCAGCACAGAAAACATCTCCCATCGTGTTCTAGAGGCTGCACGGAGGTCTGCCGAGTGTTTTGCAAGAAGAGAAAGAAAGTTGTCCAAAACAGCTTGCAATCGAATGTTCATGTGAATAGAAAAGGCAGGAGAGTGGTCAGGTACTGTTTTCTCTCAGTTGGCAAGATGCGCACACAATCGCAGTGTTGTACAGCTTGTTTCATCACCTTTGCGAAGTTGCAGCTCTCTCCGGCTCCCGGAGACGAAGAAGCTGCTTCTTCGCGCAAAGACGATTCTGCCGCTCACAGTGCTCTGCAGTGTGCGCCTTCTGCCGAAAGAGGTCCGGGAGCGGTGCTTAGCTCTGCAGAGCACCGTACCTTCGTCTTTAGCCTCTCTTCTCGTCTACATCTTAGCAAAAAGCTTTTCCACTCTGTCTGGCAAGGAGAAACTGTGCCAGCACAGAAAACATCTCCCATCGTGTTCTAGAGGCTGCACGGAGGTCTGCCGAGTGTTTTGCAAGAAGAGAAAGAAAGTTGTCCAAAACAGCTTGCAATCGAATGTTCATGTGAATAGAAAAGGCAGGAGAGTGGTCAGGTACTGTTTTCTCTCAGTTGGCAAGCTGCGCACACAATCGCAGTGTTGTACAGCTTGTTTCATCACCTTTGCGAAGTTGCCGCTCTCTCCGGCTCCCGGAGACGAAGAAGCTGCTTCTTCGCGCAAAGACGATTCTGCCGCTCACAGTGCTCTGCGGTGTGCGCCTTCTGCCGAAAGACGCCCGGGAGCGGTGCTTAGCTCTGCAGAGCACCGTACCTTCGTCTTTAGCCTCTCTTCTCGTCTACATCTTAGCAAAAAGCTTTTCCACTCTGTCTGGCAAGGAGAAACTGTGCCAGCACAACAAACATCTCCCATCGTGTTCTAGAGGCTGCACGGAGGTCTGCCGAGTGTTTTGCAAGAAGAGAAAGAAAGTTGTCCAAAACAGCTTGCAATCGAATGTTCATGTGAATAGAAAAGGCAGGAGAGTGGTCAGGTACTGTTTTCTCTCACTTGGCAAGCTGCGCACACAATCGCAGTGTCGTACAGCTTGTTTCATCACCTTTGCGAAGTTGCCGCTCTCTCCGGCTCCCGGAGACGAAGAAGCTGCTTCTTCGCGCAAAGACGATTCTGCCGCTCACAGTGATCTGCGGTGTGCGCCTTCTGCCGAAAGAGGTCCGGGAGCGGTGCTTAGCTCTGCAGAGCACCGTACCTTCGTCTTTAGCCTCTCTTCTCGTTTACATCTTAGCAAAAAGCTTTTCCACTCTGTCTGGCAAGGAGAAACTGTGCCAGCACAGAAAACATCTCCCATCGTGTTCTAGAGGCTGCACGGAGGTCTGCCGAGTGTTTTGCAAGAAGAGAAAGAAAGTTGTCCAAAACAGCTTGCAATCGAATGTTCATGTGAATAGAAAAGGCAGGAGAGTGGTCAGGTACTGTTTTCTCTCAGTTGGCAAGCTGCGCACACAATCGCAGTGTTGTACAGCTTGTTTCATCACCTTTGCCAAGTTGCCGCTCTCTCCGGCTCCCGGAGACGAAGAAGCTGCTTCTTCGCGCAAAGACGATTCTGCCGCTCACAGTGCTCTGCTGTGTGCGCCTTCTGCCGAAAGAGGCCCGGGAGCGGTGCTTAGCTCTGCAGAGCACCGTACCTTCGTCTTTAGCCTCTCTTCTCGTCTACATCTTAGCAAAAAGCTTTTCCACTCTGTCTGGCAAGGAGAAACTGTGCCAGCACAAAAAACATCTCCCATCGTGTTCTAGAGGCTGCACGGAGGTCTGCCGAGTGTTTTGCAAGAAGAGAAAGAAAGTTGTCCAAAACAGCTTCCAATCGAATGTTCATGTGAATAGAAAAGGCAGGAGAGTGGTCAGGTACTGTTTTCTCTCAGTTGGCACGCTGCGCACACAATCGCAGTGTTGTACAGCTTGTTTCATCACCTTTGCGAAGTTGCCGCTCTCTCCGGCTCCCGGAGACGAAGAAGCTGCTTCTTCGCGCAAAGACGATTCTGCCGCTCACAGTGCTCTGCGGTGTGCGCCTTCTGCCGAAACAGCCCCGGGAGTTGTGCTTAGCTCTGAGAAGCACCATCCGTGCTTCTTTAGCCTCTCTTCTCGTCTACATCTTAGCAAAAAGCTTTTCCACTCTGTCTGGCAAGGAGAAACTGTGCCAGCACAGAAAACATCTCCCATCGTGTTCTAGAGGCTCCACGGAGGTCTGCCGAGTGTTTTGCAAGAAGAGAAAGAAAGTTGTCCAAAACAGCTTCCAATCGAATGTTCATGTGAATAGAAAAGGCAGGAGAGTGGTCAGGTACTGTTTTCTCTCAGTTGGCAAGCTGCGCACACAATCGCAGTGTTGTACAGCTTGTTTCATCACCTTTGCGAAGTTGCCGCTCTCTCCGGCTCCCGGAGACGAAGAAGCTGCTTCTTCGCGCAAAGACGATTCTGCCGCTCACAGTGCTCTGCGGTGTGCGCCTTCTGCCGAAAGAGGCCCGGGAGCGGTGCTTAGCTCTGCAGAGCACCGTACCTTCGTCTTTAGCCTCTCTTCTCGTCTACATCTTAGCAAAAAGCTTTTCCACTCTGTCTGGCAAGGAGAAACTGTGCCAGCACAACAAAACATCTCCCATCGTGTTCTAGAGGCTGCACGGAGGTCTGCCGAGTGTTTTGCAAGAAGAGAAAGAAAGTTGTCCAAAACAGCTTGCAATCGAATGTTCATGTGAATAGAAAAGGCAGGAGAGTGGTCAGGTACTGTTTTCTCTCACTTGGCAAGCTGCGCACACAATCGCAGTGTTGTACAGCTTGTTTCATCACCTTTGCGAAGTTGCCGCTCTCTCCGGCTCCCGGAGACGAAGAAGCTGCTTCTTCGCGCAAAGACGATTCTGCCGCTCACAGTGCTCTGCTGGGTGCGCCTTCCGCCGAAAGAGGTCCGGGAGCGGTGCTTAGCTCTGCAGAGCACCGTACCTTCGTCTTTAGCCTCTCTTCTCGTCTACATCTTAGCAAAAAGCTTTTCCACTCTGTCTGGCAAGGAGAAACTGTGCCAGCACAAAAAACATCTCCCATCATGTTCTAGAGGCTGCACGGAGGTCTGCCGAGTGTTTTGAAAGAAGAGAAAGAAAGTTGTCCAAAACAGCTTGCAATCCAATGTTCATGTGAATAGAAAAGGCAGGAGAGTGGTCAGGTACTGTTTTCTCTCAGTTGGCAAGCTGCGCACACAATCGCAGTGTTGTACAGCTTGTTTCATCACCTTTGCCAAGTTGCCGCTCTCTCCGGCTCCCGGAGACGAAGAAGCTGCTTCTTCGCGCAAAGACGATTCTGCCGCTCACAGTGCTCTGCGGTGTGCGCCTTCTGCCGAAAGAGGTCCGGGAGCGGTGCTTAGCCTTGCAGAGCACCGTACCTTCGTCTTTAGCCTCTCTTCTCGTCTACATCTTAGCAAAAATCTTTTCCACTCTGTCTGGCAAGGAGAAACTGTGCCAGCACAGAAAACATCTCCCATCGTGTTCTAGAGGCTGCACGGAGGTCTGCCAAGTGTTTTGCAAGAAGAGAAAGAAAGTTGTCCAAAACAGCTTCCAATCGAATGTTCATGTGAATAGAAAATGCAGGAGAGTGGTCAGGTACTGTTTTCTCTCAGTTGGCAAGCTGCGCACACAATCGCAGTGTTGTACAGCTTGTTTCATCACCTTTGCGAAGTTGCCGCTCTCTCCGGCTCCCGGAGACGAAGAAGCTGCTTCTTCGCGCAAAGACGATTCTGCCGCTCACTGTGTTCTGCAGTGTGTGTCTTCTGCCGAAAGAGGCCCGGGAGCTGTGCTTAGCTCTGCAGAGCACCATACCTGCTTCTTTAGCCTCTCTTCTCGTCTACATCTTAGCAAAAAGCTTTTCCACTCTTTCTGGCAAGGAGAAACTCTGCCAGCACAAAAAACGTCTCCCATCGTGTTCTAGAGGCTGCACGCAGGTCTGCCGAGTGTTTTGCAAGAAGAGAAAGAAAGTTGTCCAAAACAGCTTGCAATCGAATGTTCATGTGAATAGAAAAGGCAGGAGAGTGGTCAGGTACTGTTTTCTCTCAGTTGGCAAGCTGCGCACACAATCGCAGTGTTGTACAGCTTGTTTCATCACCTTTGCGAAGTTGCCGCTCTCTCCGGCTCCCGGAGACGAAGAAGCTGCTTCTTCGCGCAAAGACGATTCTGCCGCTCACAGTGCTCTGCGGTGTGCGCCTCCTGCCGAAAGACGCCCGGGAGCGGTGCTTAGCTCTGCAGAGCACCGTACCTTCGTCTTTAGCCTCTCTTCTCGTCTACATCTTAGCAAAAAGCTTTTCCACTCTGTCTGGCAAGGAGAAACTGTGCCAGCACAGAAAACATCTCCCATCGTGTTCTAGAGGCTGCACGGAGGTCTGCCGAGTGTTTTGCAAGAAGAGAAAGAAAGTTGTCCAAAACAGCTTGCAATCGAATGTTCATGTGAATAGAAAAGGCAGGAGAGTGGTCAGGTACTGTTTTCTCTCACTTGGCAAGCTGCGCACACAATCGCAGTGTTGTACAGCTTGTTTCATCACCTTTGCGAAGTTGCCGCTCTCTCCGGCTCCCGGAGACGAAGAAGCTGCTTCTTCGCGCAAAGACGATTCTGCCGCTCACAGTGCTCTGCGGTGTGCGCCTTCTGCCGAAAGAGCCCCGGGAGCTGTGCTTAGCTCTGAGAAGCACCATACGTGCTTCTTTAGCCTCTCTTCTCGTCTACATCTTAGCAAAAAGCTTTTCCACTCTGTCTGGCAAGGAGAAACTGTGCCAGCACAGAAAACATCTCCCATCGTGTTCTAGAGGCTGCACGCAGGTCTGCCGAGTGTTTTGCAAGAAGAGAAAGAAAGTTGTCCAAAACAGCTTGCAATCCAATGTTCATGTGAATAGAAAAGGCAGGAGAGTGGTCAGGTACTGTTTTCTCTCAGTTGGCAAGCTGCGCACACAATCGCAGTGTTGTACAGCTTGTTTCATCACCTTTGCGAAGTTGCCGCTCTCTCCGGCTCCCGGAGACGAAGAAGCTGCTTCTTCGCGCAAAGACGATTCTGCCGCTCACAGTGCTCTGCGGTGTGCGCCTTCTGCCGAAAGAGGTCCGGGAGCGGTGCTTAGCCTTGCAGAGCACCGTACCTTCGTCTTTAGCCTCTCTTCTCGTCTACATCTTAGCAAAAAGCTTTTCCACTCTGTCTGGCAAGGAGAAACTGTGCCAGCACAGAAAACATCTCCCATCGTGTTCTAGAGGCTGCACGGAGGTCTGCCGAGTGTTTTGCAAGAAGAGAAAGAAAGTTGTCCAAAACAGCTTGCAATCGAATGTTCATCTGAATAGAAAAGGCATGAGAGTGGTCAGGTACTTTTTTCTCTCAGTTGGCAAGCTGCGCACACAATCGCAGTGTTGTACAGCTTGTTTCATCACCTTTGCGAAGTTGCCGCTCTCTCCGGCTCCCGGAGACGAAGAAGCTGCTTCTTCGCGCAAAGTCGATTCTGCCGCTCACAGTGCTCTGCGGTGTGCGCCTTCTGCCGAAAGAGCTCCGGGAGCGGTGCTTAGCTCTGCAGAGCACCGTACCTTCGTCTTTAGCCTCTCTTCTCGTCTACATCTTAGCAAAAAGCTTTTCCACTCTGTCTGGCAAGGAGAAACTGTGCCAGCACAAAAAACATCTCCCATCGTGTTCTAGAGGCTGCACGGAGGTCTGCCGAGTGTTTTGCAAGAAGAGAAAGAAAGTTGTCCAAAACAGCTTGCAATCGAATGTTCATGTGAATAGAAAAGGCAGGAGAGTGATCAGGTACTGTTTGCCCTCAGTTGGCAAGCTGCGCACACAATCGCAGTGTTGTACAGCTTGTTTCATCACCTTTGCGAAGTTGCCGCTCTCTCCGGCTCCCGGAGACGAAGAAGCTGCTTCTTCGCGCAAAGACAATTCTGCTGCTCACAGTGCTCTGCGGTGTGCGCCTTCTGCCGAAAGAGGCCCGGGAGCGCTGCTTAGCTCTGCAGAGCACCGTACCTTCGTCTTTAGCCTCTCTTCTCGTCTACATCTTAGCAAAAAGCTTTTCAACTCTGTCTGGCAAGGAGAAACTGTGCCAGCACAGAAAACATCTCCCATTGTGTTCTAGAGTCTGCACGGAGGTCTGCAGAGTGTTTTGCACGAAGAGAAAGAAAGTTGTCCAAAACAGCTTGCAATCGAATGTTCATGTGAATAGAAAAGGCAGGAGAGTGGTCAGGTACTGTTTTCTCTCAGTTGGCAAGCTGCGCACACAATCGCAGTGTTGTACAGCTTGTTTCATCACCTTTGCGAAGTTGCCGCTCTCTCCGGCTCCCGGAGACGAAGAAGCTGCTTCTTCGCGCAAAGACGATTCTGCCGCTCACAGTGCTCTGCGGTGTGCGCCTTCTGCCGAAAGAGGTCCGGGAGCGGTGCTTAACTCTGCAGAGCACCGTACCTTCGTCTTTAGCCTCTCTTCTCGTCTACATCTTAGCAAAAAGCTTTTCCACTCTTTCTGGCAGGGAGAAACTGTGCCAGCACAGAAAACATCTCCCATCGTGTTCTAGAGGCTGCACGGAGGTCTGCAGAGTGTTTTGCACGAAGAGAAAGAAAGTTGTCCAAAACAGCTTGCAATCGAATGTTCATGTGAATAGAAAAGGCAGGAGAGTGATCAGGTACAGTTTGCTCTCAGTTGGCAAGCTGCGCACACAATCGCAGTGTTGTACAGCTTGTTTCATCACCTTTGCCAAGTTGCCGCTCTCTCCGGCTCCCGGAGACGAAGAAGCTGCTTCTTCGCGCAAAGACGATTCTGCCGCTCACAGTGCTCTGCGGAGTGCGCCTTCTGCCGAAAGACATCCGGGAGCGGTGCTTTGCTCTGCAGAGCACCGTACTTTCGTCTTTAGCCTCTCTTCTCGTCTACATCTTATCAAAAAGCTTTTCCACTCTGTCTGGCAAGGAGAAACTGTGCCAGCACAAAAAACATCTCCCATCGTGTTCTAGAGGCTGCACGGAGGTCTGCCGAGTGTTTTGCAAGAAGAGAAAGAAAGTTGTCCAAAACAGCTTGCAATCGAATGTTCATGTGATTACAAAAGGCAGGAGAGTGGTCAGGTACTGTTTTCTCTCAGTTGGCAAGCTGCGCACACAATCGCAGTGTCGTACAGCTTGTTTCATCACCTTTGCGAAGTTGCCGCTCTCTCCGGCTCCCGGAGACGAAGAAGCTGCTTCTTCGCGCAAAGACGATTCTGCCGCTCACAGTGATCTGCGGTGTGCGCCTTCTGCCGAAAGAGGTCCGGGAGCGGTGCTTAGCTCTGCAGAGCACCGTACCTTCGTCTTTAGCCTCTCTTCTCGTCTACATCTTAGCAAAAAGCTTTTCCACTCTTTCTGGCAAGGAGAAACTCTGCCAGCACAAAAAACGTCTCCCATCGTGTTCTAGAGGCTGCACGGAGGTCTGCCGAGTGTTTTGCAAGAAGAGAAAGAAAGTTGTCCAAAACAGCTTGCAATCGAATGTTCATGTGAATAGAAAAGGCAGGAGAGTGGTCAGGTACTGTTTTCTCTCACTTGGCAAGCTGCGCACACAATCGCAGTGTTGTACAGCTTGTTTCATCACCTTTGCGAAGTTGCCGCTCTCTCCGGCTCCCGGAGACGAAGAAGCTGCTTCTTCGCGCAAAGACGATTCTGCCGCTCACAGTGCTCTGCGGTGTGCGCCTTCTGCCGAAAGAGCCCCGGGAGCTGTGCTTAGCTCTGAGAAGCACCATACGTGCTTCTTTAGCCTCTCTTCTCGTCTACATCTTAGCAAAAAGCTTTTCCACTCTGTCTGGCAAGGAGAAACTGTGCCAGCACAGAAAACATCTCCCATCGTGTTCTAGAGGCTGCACGCAGGTCTGCCGAGTGTTTTGCAAGAAGAGAAAGAAAGTTGTCCAAAACAGCTTGCAATCCAATGTTCATGTGAATAGAAAAGGCAGGAGAGTGGTCAGGTACTGTTTTCTCTCAGTTGGCAAGCTGCGCACACAATCGCAGTGTTGTACAGCTTGTTTCATCACCTTTGCGAAGTTGCCGCTCTCTCCGGCTCCCGGAGACGAAGAAGCTGCTTCTTCGCGCAAAGACGATTCTGCCGCTCACAGTGCTCTGCGGTGTGCGCCTTCTGCCGAAAGAGGTCCGGGAGCGGTGCTTAGCCTTGCAGAGCACCGTACCTTCGTCTTTAGCCTCTCTTCTCGTCTACATCTTAGCAAAAAGCTTTTCCACTCTGTCTGGCAAGGAGAAACTGTGCCAGCACAGAAAACATCTCCCATCGTGTTCTAGAGGCTGCACGGAGGTCTGCCGAGTGTTTTGCAAGAAGAGAAAGAAAGTTGTCCAAAACAGCTTGCAATCGAATGTTCATCTGAATAGAAAAGGCATGAGAGTGGTCAGGTACTTTTTTCTCTCAGTTGGCAAGCTGCGCACACAATCGCAGTGTTGTACAGCTTGTTTCATCACCTTTGCGAAGTTGCCGCTCTCTCCGGCTCCCGGAGACGAAGAAGCTGCTTCTTCGCGCAAAGTCGATTCTGCCGCTCACAGTGCTCTGCGGTGTGCGCCTTCTGCCGAAAGAGCTCCGGGAGCGGTGCTTAGCTCTGCAGAGCACCGTACCTTCGTCTTTAGCCTCTCTTCTCGTCTACATCTTAGCAAAAAGCTTTTCCACTCTGTCTGGCAAGGAGAAACTGTGCCAGCACAAAAAACATCTCCCATCGTGTTCTAGAGGCTGCACGGAGGTCTGCCGAGTGTTTTGCAAGAAGAGAAAGAAAGTTGTCCAAAACAGCTTGCAATCGAATGTTCATGTGAATAGAAAAGGCAGGAGAGTGATCAGGTACTGTTTGCCCTCAGTTGGCAAGCTGCGCACACAATCGCAGTGTTGTACAGCTTGTTTCATCACCTTTGCGAAGTTGCCGCTCTCTCCGGCTCCCGGAGACGAAGAAGCTGCTTCTTCGCGCAAAGACAATTCTGCTGCTCACAGTGCTCTGCGGTGTGCGCCTTCTGCCGAAAGAGGCCCGGGAGCGCTGCTTAGCTCTGCAGAGCACCGTACCTTCGTCTTTAGCCTCTCTTCTCGTCTACATCTTAGCAAAAAGCTTTTCAACTCTGTCTGGCAAGGAGAAACTGTGCCAGCACAGAAAACATCTCCCATTGTGTTCTAGAGTCTGCACGGAGGTCTGCAGAGTGTTTTGCACGAAGAGAAAGAAAGTTGTCCAAAACAGCTTGCAATCGAATGTTCATGTGAATAGAAAAGGCAGGAGAGTGGTCAGGTACTGTTTTCTCTCAGTTGGCAAGCTGCGCACACAATCGCAGTGTTGTACAGCTTGTTTCATCACCTTTGCGAAGTTGCCGCTCTCTCCGGCTCCCGGAGACGAAGAAGCTGCTTCTTCGCGCAAAGACGATTCTGCCGCTCACAGTGCTCTGCGGTGTGCGCCTTCTGCCGAAAGAGGTCCGGGAGCGGTGCTTAACTCTGCAGAGCACCGTACCTTCGTCTTTAGCCTCTCTTCTCGTCTACATCTTAGCAAAAAGCTTTTCCACTCTTTCTGGCAGGGAGAAACTGTGCCAGCACAGAAAACATCTCCCATCGTGTTCTAGAGGCTGCACGGAGGTCTGCAGAGTGTTTTGCACGAAGAGAAAGAAAGTTGTCCAAAACAGCTTGCAATCGAATGTTCATGTGAATAGAAAAGGCAGGAGAGTGATCAGGTACAGTTTGCTCTCAGTTGGCAAGCTGCGCACACAATCGCAGTGTTGTACAGCTTGTTTCATCACCTTTGCCAAGTTGCCGCTCTCTCCGGCTCCCGGAGACGAAGAAGCTGCTTCTTCGCGCAAAGACGATTCTGCCGCTCACAGTGCTCTGCGGAGTGCGCCTTCTGCCGAAAGACATCCGGGAGCGGTGCTTTGCTCTGCAGAGCACCGTACTTTCGTCTTTAGCCTCTCTTCTCGTCTACATCTTATCAAAAAGCTTTTCCACTCTGTCTGGCAAGGAGAAACTGTGCCAGCACAAAAAACATCTCCCATCGTGTTCTAGAGGCTGCACGGAGGTCTGCCGAGTGTTTTGCAAGAAGAGAAAGAAAGTTGTCCAAAACAGCTTGCAATCGAATGTTCATGTGATTACAAAAGGCAGGAGAGTGGTCAGGTACTGTTTTCTCTCAGTTGGCAAGCTGCGCACACAATCGCAGTGTCGTACAGCTTGTTTCATCACCTTTGCGAAGTTGCCGCTCTCTCCGGCTCCCGGAGACGAAGAAGCTGCTTCTTCGCGCAAAGACGATTCTGCCGCTCACAGTGATCTGCGGTGTGCGCCTTCTGCCGAAAGAGGTCCGGGAGCGGTGCTTAGCTCTGCAGAGCACCGTACCTTCGTCTTTAGCCTCTCTTCTCGTCTACATCTTAGCAAAAAGCTTTTCCACTCTGTCTGGCAAGGAGAAACTGTGCCAGCACAGAAAACATCTCCCATCGTGTTCTAGAGGCTGCACGGAGGTCTGCCGAGTGTTTTGCAAGAAGAGAAAGAAAGTTGTCCAAAACAGCTTGCAATCCAATGTTCATGTGAATAGAAAAGGCAGGAGAGTGGTCAGGTACTGTTTTCTCTCAGTTGGCAAGATGCGCACACAATCGCAGTGTTGTACAGCTTGTTTCATCACCTTTGCGAAGTTGCCGCTCTCTCCGGCTCCCGGAGACGAAGAAGCTGCTTCTTCGCGCAAAGACGATTCTGCCGCTCACAGTGCTCTGCGGTGTGCGCCTTCTGCCGAAAGAGGTCCGGGAGCGGTGCTTAGCTCTGCAGAGCACCGTACCTTCGTCTTTAGCCTCTCTTCTCGTCTACATCTTAGCAAAAAGCTTTTCCACTCTGTCTGGCAAGGAGAAACTGTGCCAGCACAGAAAACATCTCCCATCGTGTTCTAGAGGCTGCACGGAGGTCTGCCGAGTGTTTTGCAAGAAGAGAAAGAAAGTTGTCCAAAACAGCTTGCAATCGAATGTTCATGTGAATAGAAAAGGCAGGAGAGTGGTCAGGTACTGTTTTCTCTCAGTTGGCAAGCTGCGCACACAATCGCAGTGTTGTACAGCTTGTTTCATCACCTTTGCGAAGTTGCCGCTCTCTCCGGCTCCCGGAGACGAAGAAGCTGCTTCTTCGCGCAAAGTCGATTCTGCCGCTCACAGTGCTCTGCGGTGTGCGCCTTCTGCCGAAAGAGATCCGGGAGCGGTGCTTAGCTCTGCAGAGCACCGTACCTTCGTCTTTAGCCTCTCTTCTCGTCTACATCTTAGCAAAAAGCTTTTCCACTCTGTCTGGCAAGGAGAAACTGTGCCAGCACAAAAAACATCTCCCATCGTGTTCTAGAGGCTGCACGGAGGTCTGCCGAGTGTTTTGCAAGAAGAGAAAGAAAGTTGTCCAAAACAGCTTGCAATCGAATGTTCATGTGAATAGAAAAGGCAGGAGAGTGATCAGGTACTGTTTGCCCTCAGTTGGCAAGCTGCGCACACAATCGCAGTGTTGTACAGCTTGTTTCATCACCTTTGCGAAGTTGCCGCTCTCTCCGGCTCCCGGAGACGAAGAAGCTGCTTCTTCGCGCAAAGACGATTCTGCTGCTCACAGTGCTCTGCGGTGTGCGCCTTCTGCCGAAAGAGCCCCGGGAGCTGTGCTTAGCTCTGAGAAGCACCATACGTGCTTCTTTAACCTCTCTCCTCGTCTACATCTTAGCAAAAAGCTTTTCCACTCTTTCTGGCAAAGAGAAACTGTGCCAGCACAGAAAACATCTCCCATCGTGTTCTAGAGGCTGCACGGAGGTCTGCCGAGTGTTTTGCAAGAAGAGAAAGAAAGTTGTCCAAAACAGCTTGCAATCGAATGTTCATGTGAATAGAAAAGGCAGGAGAGTGGTCAGGTACTGTTTGCTCTCAGTTGGCAAGCTGCGCACACAATCGCAGTGTTGTACAGCTTGTTTCATCACCTTTGCGAAGTTGCTGCTCTCTCCGGCTCCCGGAGACGAAGAAGCTGCTTCTTCACGCAAAGACGATTCTGCCGCTCACAGTGCTCTGCGGTGTGCGCCTTCTGCTGAAAGACGCCCGGGAGCGGTGCTTAGCTCTGCAGAGCACCGTACCTTCGTCTTTAGCCTCTCTTCTCGTCTACATCTTAGCAAAAAGCTTTTCCACTCTGTCTGCTAAGGAGAAACCGTGCCAGCACAAAAAACATCTCCCATCGTGTTCTAGAGGCTGCACGCAGGTCTGCCGAGTGTTTTGCAAGAAGAGAGAGAAAGTTGTCCAAAACAGCTTGCAATCGAATGTTCATGTGAATAGAAAAGGCAGGAGAGTGGTCAGGTACTGTTTTCTCTCAGTTGGCAAGCTGCGCACACAATCGCAGTGTTGTACAGCTTGTTTCATCACCTTTGCGAAGTTGCCGCTCTCTCCGGCTCCCGGAGACGAAGAAGCTGCTTCTTCGCGCAAAGACGATTCTGCCGCTCACAGTGCTCTGCGGTGTGCGCCTTCTGCCGAAAGAGGTCCGGGAGCGGTGCTTAGCTCTGCAGAGCACCGTACCTTCGTCTTTAGCCTCTCTTCTCGTCTACATCTTAGCAAAAAGCTTTTCCACTCTGTCTGGCAAGGAGAAACTGTGCCAGCACAGAAAACATCTCCCATCGTGTTCTAGAGGCTGCACGGAGGTCTGCCGAGTGTTTTGCAAGAAGAGAAAGAAAGTTGTCCAAAACAGCTTGCAATCGAATGTTCATGTGAATAGAAAATGCAGGAGAGTGGTCAGGTACTGTTTTCTCTCAATTGGAAAGCTGCGCACACAATCGCAGTGTTGTACAGCTTGTTTCATCACCTTTGCGAAGTTGCCGCTCTCTCCGGCTCCCGGAGACGAAGAAGCTGCTTCTTCGCGCAAAGACGATTCTGCCGCTCACAGTGATCTGCGGTGTGCGCCTTCTGCCGAAAGACATCCGGGAGCGGTGCTTTGCTCTGCAGAGCACCGTACTTTCGTCTTTAGCCTCTCTTCTCGTCTACATCTTATCAAAAAGCTTTTCCACTCTGTCTGGCAAGGAGAAACTGTGCCAGCACAAAAAACATCTCCCATCGTGTTCTAGAGGCTGCACGGAGGTCTGCCGAGTGTTTTGCAAGAAGAGAAAGAAAGTTGTCCAAAACAGCTTGCAATCGAATGTTCATGTGATTACAAAAGGCAGGAGAGTGGTCAGGTACTGTTTTCTCTCAGTTGGCAAGCTGCGCACACAATCGCAGTGTCGTACAGCTTGTTTCATCACCTTTGCGAAGTTGCCGCTCTCTCCGGCTCCCGGAGACGAAGAAGCTGCTTCTTCGCGCAAAGACGATTCTGCCGCTCACAGTGCTCTGCGGTGTGCGCCTTCTGCCGAAAGAGGCCCGGGAGCGCTGCTTAGCTCTGCAGAGCACCGTACCTTCGTCTTTAGCCTCTCTTCTCGTCTACATCTTAGCAAAAAGCTTTTCAACTCTGTCTGGCAAGGAGAAACTGTGCCAGCACAGAAAACATCTCCCATTGTGTTCTAGAGTCTGCACGGAGGTCTGCAGAGTGTTTTGCACGAAGAGAAAGAAAGTTGTCCAAAACAGCTTGCAATCGAATGTTCATGTGAATAGAAAAGGCAGGAGAGTGGTCAGGTACTGTTTTCTCTCAGTTGGCAAGCTGCGCACACAATCGCAGTGTTGTACAGCTTGTTTCATCACCTTTGCGAAGTTGCCGCTCTCTCCGGCTCCCGGAGACGAAGAAGCTGCTTCTTCGCGCAAAGACGATTCTGCCGCTCACAGTGCTCTGCGGTGTGCGCCTTCTGCCGAAAGAGGTCCGGGAGCGGTGCTTAACACTGCAGAGCACCGTACCTTCGTCTTTAGCCTCTCTTCTCGTCTACATCTTAGCAAAAAGCTTTTCCACTCTTTCTGGCAGGGAGAAACTGTGCCAGCACAGAAAACATCTCCCATCGTGTTCTAGAGGCTGCACGGAGGTCTGCAGAGTGTTTTGCACGAAGAGAAAGAAAGTTGTCCAAAACAGCTTGCAATCGAATGTTCATGTGAATAGAAAAGGCAGGAGAGTGATCAGGTACAGTTTGCTCTCAGTTGGCAAGCTGCGCACACAATCGCAGTGTTGTACAGCTTGTTTCATCACCTTTGCCAAGTTGCCGCTCTCTCCGGCTCCCGGAGACGAAGAAGCTGCTTCTTCGCGCAAAGACGATTCTGCCGCTCACAGTGCTCTGCGGTGTGCGCCTTCTGCCGAAAGACGCCCGGGAGCGGTGCTTAGCTCTGCAGAGCACCGTACCTTCGTCTTTAGCCTCTCTTCTCGTCTACATCTTAGCAAAAAGCTTTTCCACTCTGTCTGGCAAGGAGAAACTTTGCCAGCACAGAAAACATCTCCCATCGTGTTCTAGAGGCTGCACGGATGTCTGCCAAGTGTTTTGCAAGAAGAGAAAGAAAGTTGTCCAAAACAGCTTGCAATCGAATGTTCATGTGAATAGAAAAGGCAGGAGAGTGGTCAGGTACTGTTTTCTCTCAGTTGGCAAGCTGCGCACACAATCGCAGTGTTGTACAGCTTGTTTCATCACCTTTGCGAAGTTGCCGCTCTCTCCGGCTCCCGGAGACGAAGAAGCTGCTTCTTCGCGCAAAGACGATTCTGCCGCTCACAGTGCTCTGCGGAGTGCGCCTTCTGCCGAAAGACATCTGGGAGCGGTGCTTTGCTCTGCAGAGCACCGCACTTTCGTCTTTAGCCTCTCTTCTCGTCTACATCTTATCAAAAAGCTTTTCCACTCTGTCTGGCAAGGAGAAACTGTGCCAGCACAAAAAACATCTCCCATCGTGTTCTAGAGGCTGCACGGAGGTCTGCCGAGTGTTTTGCAAGAAGAGAAAGAAAGTTGTCCAAAACAGCTTGCAATCGAATGTTCATGTGATTACAAAAGGCAGGAGAGTGGTCAGGTACTGTTTTCTCTCAGTTGGCAAGCTGCGCACACAATCGCAGTGTCGTACAGCTTGTTTCATCACCTTTGCGAAGTTGCCGCTCTCTCCGGCTCCCGGAGACGAAGAAGCTGCTTCTTCGCGCAAAGACGATTCTGCCGCTCACAGTGATCTGCGGTGTGCGCCTTCTGCCGAAAGAGGTCCGGGAGCGGTGCTTAGCTCTGCAGAGCACCGTACCTTCGTCTTTAGCCTCTCTTCTCGTCTACATCTTAGCAAAAAGCTTTTCCACTCTGTCTGGCAAGGAGAAACTGTGCCAGCACAGAAAACATCTCCCATCGTGTTCTAGAGGCTGCACGGAGGTCTGCCGAGTGTTTTGCAAGAAGAGAAAGAAAGTTGTCCAAAACAGCTTGCAATCCAATGTTCATGTGAATAGAAAAGGCAGGAGAGTGGTCAGGTACTGTTTTCTCTCAGTTGGCAAGATGCGCACACAATCGCAGTGTTGTACAGCTTGTTTCATCACCTTTGCGAAGTTGCCGCTCTCTCCGGCTCCCGGAGACGAAGAAGCTGCTTCTTCGCGCAAAGACGATTCTGCCGCTCACAGTGCTCTGCGGTGTGCGCCTTCTGCCGAAAGAGGTCCGGGAGCGGTGCTTAGCTCTGCAGAGCACCGTACCTTCGTCTTTAGCCTCTCTTCTCGTCTACATCTTAGCAAAAAGCTTTTCCACTCTGTCTGGCAAGGAGAAACTGTGCCAGCACAGAAAACATCTCCCATCGTGTTCTAGAGGCTGCACGGAGGTCTGCCGAGTGTTTTGCAAGAAGAGAAAGAAAGTTGTCCAAAACAGCTTGCAATCGAATGTTCATGTGAATAGAAAAGGCAGGAGAGTGGTCAGGTACTGTTTTCTCTCAGTTGGCAAGCTGCGCACACAATCGCAGTGTTGTACAGCTTGTTTCATCACCTTTGCGAAGTTGCCGCTCTCTCCGGCTCCCGGAGACGAAGAAGCTGCTTCTTCGCGCAAAGTCGATTCTGCCGCTCACAGTGCTCTGCGGTGTGCGCCTTCTGCCGAAAGAGCTCCGGGAGCGGTGCTTAGCTCTGCAGAGCACCGTACCTTCGTCTTTAGCCTCTCTTCTCGTCTACATCTTAGCAAAAAGCTTTTCCACTCTGTCTGGCAAGGAGAAACTGTGCCAGCACAAAAAACATCTCCCATCGTGTTCTAGAGGCTGCACGGAGGTCTGCCGAGTGTTTTGCAAGAAGAGAAAGAAAGTTGTCCAAAACAGCTTGCAATCGAATGTTCATGTGAATAGAAAAGGCAGGAGAGTGATCAGGTACTGTTTGCCCTCAGTTGGCAAGCTGCGCACACAATCGCAGTGTTGTACAGCTTGTTTCATCACCTTTGCGAAGTTGCCGCTCTCTCCGGCTCCCGGAGACGAAGAAGCTGCTTCTTCGCGCAAAGACGATTCTGCTGCTCACAGTGCTCTGCGGTGTGCGCCTTCTGCCGAAAGAGCCCCGGGAGCTGTGCTTAGCTCTGAGAAGCACCATACGTGCTTCTTTAGCCTCTCTTCTCGTCTACATCTTAGCAAAAAGCTTTTCCACTCTTTCTGGCAAAGAGAAACTGTGCCAGCACAGAAAACATCTCCCATCGTGTTCTAGAGGCTGCACGGAGGTCTGCCGAGTGTTTTGCAAGAAGAGAAAGAAAGTTGTCCAAAACAGCTTGCAATCGAATGTTCATGTGAATAGAAAAGGCAGGAGAGTGGTCAGGTACTGTTTGCTCTCAGTTGGCAAGCTGCGCACACAATCGCAGTGTTGTACAGCTTGTTTCATCACCTTTGCGAAGTTGCTGCTCTCTCCGGCTCCCGGAGACGAAGAAGCTGCTTCTTCACGCAAAGACGATTCTGCCGCTCACAGTGCTCTGCGGTGTGCGCCTTCTGCCGAAAGACGCCCGGGAGCGGTGCTTAGCTCTGCAGAGCACCGTACCTTCGTCTTTAGCCTCTCTTCTCGTCTACATCTTAGCAAAAAGCTTTTCCACTCTGTCTGCTAAGGAGAAACCGTGCCAGCACAAAAAACATCTCCCATCGTGTTCTAGAGGCTGCACGCAGGTCTGCCGAGTGTTTTGCAAGAAGAGAGAGAAAGTTGTCCAAAACAGCTTGCAATCGAATGTTCATGTGAATAGAAAAGGCAGGAGAGTGGTCAGGTACTGTTTTCTCTCAGTTGGCAAGCTGCGCACACAATCGCAGTGTTGTACAGCTTGTTTCATCACCTTTGCGAAGTTGCCGCTCTCTCCGGCTCCCGGAGACGAAGAAGCTGCTTCTTCGCGCAAAGACGATTCTGCCGCTCACAGTGCTCTGCGGTGTGCGCCTTCTGCCGAAAGAGGTCCGGGAGCGGTGCTTAGCTCTGCAGAGCACCGTACCTTCGTCTTTAGCCTCTCTTCTCGTCTACATCTTAGCAAAAAGCTTTTCCACTCTGTCTGGCAAGGAGAAACTGTGCCAGCACAGAAAACATCTCCCATCGTGTTCTAGAGGCTGCACGGAGGTCTGCCGAGTGTTTTGCAAGAAGAGAAAGAAAGTTGTCCAAAACAGCTTGCAATCGAATGTTCATGTGAATAGAAAAGGCAGGAGAGTGGTCAGGTACTGTTTTCTCTCAATTGGAAAGCTGCGCACACAATCGCAGTGTTGTACAGCTTGTTTCATCACCTTTGCGAAGTTGCCGCTCTCTCCGGCTCCCGGAGACGAAGAAGCTGCTTCTTCGCGCAAAGACGATTCTGCCGCTCACAGTGATCTGCGGTGTGCGCCTTCTGCCGAAAGACATCCGGGAGCGGTGCTTTGCTCTGCAGAGCACCGTACTTTCGTCTTTAGCCTCTCTTCTCGTCTACATCTTATCAAAAAGCTTTTCCACTCTGTCTGGCAAGGAGAAACTGTGCCAGCACAAAAAACATCTCCCATCGTGTTCTAGAGGCTGCACGGAGGTCTGCCGAGTGTTTTGCAAGAAGAGAAAGAAAGTTGTCCAAAACAGCTTGCAATCGAATGTTCATGTGATTACAAAAGGCAGGAGAGTGGTCAGGTACTGTTTTCTCTCAGTTGGCAAGCTGCGCACACAATCGCAGTGTCGTACAGCTTGTTTCATCACCTTTGCGAAGTTGCCGCTCTCTCCGGCTCCCGGAGACGAAGAAGCTGCTTCTTCGCGCAAAGACGATTCTGCCGCTCACAGTGCTCTGCGGTGTGCGCCTTCTGCCGAAAGAGGCCCGGGAGCGCTGCTTAGCTCTGCAGAGCACCGTACCTTCGTCTTTAGCCTCTCTTCTCGTCTACATCTTAGCAAAAAGCTTTTCAACTCTGTCTGGCAAGGAGAAACTGTGCCAGCACAGAAAACATCTCCCATTGTGTTCTAGAGTCTGCACGGAGGTCTGCAGAGTGTTTTGCACGAAGAGAAAAAAAGTTGTCCAAAACAGCTTGCAATCGAATGTTCATGTGAATAGAAAAGGCAGGAGAGTGGTCAGGTACTGTTTTCTCTCAGTTGGCAAGCTGCGCACACAATCGCAGTGTTGTACAGCTTGTTTCATCACCTTTGCGAAGTTGCCGCTCTCTCCGGCTCCCGGAGACGAAGAAGCTGCTTCTTCGCGCAAAGACGATTCTGCCGCTCACAGTGCTCTGCGGTGTGCGCCTTCTGCCGAAAGAGGTCCGGGAGCGGTGCTTAACTCTGCAGAGCACCGTACCTTCGTCTTTAGCCTCTCTTCTCGTCTACATCTTAGCAAAAAGCTTTTCCACTCTTTCTGGCAGGGAGAAACTGTGCCAGCACAGAAAACATCTCCCATCGTGTTCTAGAGGCTGCACGGAGGTCTGCAGAGTGTTTTGCACGAAGAGAAAGAAAGTTGTCCAAAACAGCTTGCAATCGAATGTTCATGTGAATAGAAAAGGCAGGAGAGTGATCAGGTACAGTTTGCTCTCAGTTGGCAAGCTGCGCACACAATCGCAGTGTTGTACAGCTTGTTTCATCACCTTTGCCAAGTTGCCGCTCTCTCCGGCTCCCGGAGACGAAGAAGCTGCTTCTTCGCGCAAAGACGATTCTGCCGCTCACAGTGCTCTGCGGTGTGCGCCTTCTGCCGAAAGACGCCCGGGAGCGGTGCTTAGCTCTGCAGAGCACCGTACCTTCGTCTTTAGCCTCTCTTCTCGTCTACATCTTAGCAAAAAGCTTTTCCACTCTGTCTGGCAAGGAGAAACTTTGCCAGCACAGAAAACATCTCCCATCGTGTTCTAGAGGCTGCACGGATGTCTGCCAAGTGTTTTGCAAGAAGAGAAAGAAAGTTGTCCAAAACAGCTTGCAATCGAATGTTCATGTGAATAGAAAAGGCAGGAGAGTGGTCAGGTACTGTTTTCTCTCAGTTGGCAAGCTGCGCACACAATCGCAGTGTTGTACAGCTTGTTTCATCACCTTTGCCAAGTTGCCGCTCTCTCCGGCTCCCGGAGACGAAGAAGCTGCTTCTTCGCGCAAAGACGATTCTGCCGCTCACAGTGCTCTGCGGAGTGCGCCTTCTGCCGAAAGACATCCGGGAGCGGTGCTTTGCTCTGCAGAGCACCGTACTTTCGTCTTTAGCCTCTCTTCTCGTCTACATCTTATCAAAAAGCTTTTCCACTCTGTCTGGCAAGGAGAAACTGTGCCAGCACAAAAAACATCTCCCATCGTGTTCTAGAGGCTGCACGGAGGTCTGCCGAGTGTTTTGCAAGAAGAGAAAGAAAGTTGTCCAAAACAGCTTGCAATCGAATGTTCATGTGATTACAAAAGGCAGGAGAGTGGTCAGGTACTGTTTTCTCTCAGTTGGCAAGCTGCGCACACAATCGCAGTGTCGTACAGCTTGTTTCATCACCTTTGCGAAGTTGCCGCTCTCTCCGGCTCCCGGAGACGAAGAAGCTGCTTCTTCGCGCAAAGACGATTCTGCCGCTCACAGTGATCTGCGGTGTGCGCCTTCTGCCGAAAGAGGTCCGGGAGCGGTGCTTAGCTCTGCAGAGCACCGTACCTTCGTCTTTAGCCTCTCTTCTCGTCTACATCTTAGCAAAAAGCTTTTCCACTCTGTCTGGCAAGGAGAAACTGTGCCAGCACAGAAAACATCTCCCATCGTGTTCTAGAGGCTGCACGGAGGTCTGCCGAGTGTTTTGCAAGAAGAGAAAGAAAGTTGTCCAAAACAGCTTGCAATCCAATGTTCATGTGAATAGAAAAGGCAGGAGAGTGGTCAGGTACTGTTTTCTCTCAGTTGGCAAGATGCGCACACAATCGCAGTGTTGTACAGCTTGTTTCATCACCTTTGCGAAGTTGCCGCTCTCTCCGGCTCCCGGAGACGAAGAAGCTGCTTCTTCGCGCAAAGACGATTCTGCCGCTCACAGTGCTCTGCGGTGTGCGCCTTCTGCCGAAAGAGGTCCGGGAGCGGTGCTTAGCTCTGCAGAGCACCGTACCTTCGTCTTTAGCCTCTCTTCTCGTCTACATCTTAGCAAAAAGCTTTTCCACTCTGTCTGGCAAGGAGAAACTGTGCCAGCACAGAAAACATCTCCCATCGTCTTCTAGAGGCTGCACGGAGGTCTGCCGAGTGTTTTGCAAGAAGAGAAAGAAAGTTGTCCAAAACAGCTTGCAATCGAATGTTCATGTGAATAGAAAAGGCAGGAGAGTGGTCAGGTACTGTTTTCTCTCACTTGGCAAGCTGCGCACACAATCGCAGTGTTGTACAGCTTGTTTCATCACCTTTGCGAAGTTGCCGCTCTCTCCGGCTCCCGGAGACGAAGAAGCTGCTTCTTCGCGCAAAGACGATTCTGCCGCTCACAGTGCTCTGCTGTGTGCGCCTTCTGCCGAAAGAGGCCCGGGAACGGTGCTTAGCTCTGAGAAGCACCGTACCTTCGTCTTTAGCCTCTCTTCTCGTCTACATCTTAGCAAAAAGCTTTTCCACTCTGTCTGGCAAGGAGAAACTGTGCCAGCACAGAAAACATCTCCCATCGTGTTCTACAGGCTCCACGGAGGTCTGCCGAGTGTTTTGCAAGAAGAGAAAGAAAGTTGTCCAAAACAGCTTCCAATCGAATGTTCATGTGAATAGAAAAGGCAGGAGAGTGGTCAGGTACTGTTTTCTCTCAGTTGGCAAGCTGCGCACACAATCGCAGTGTTGTACAGCTTGTTTCATCACCTTTGCGAAGTTGCCGCTCTCTCCGGCTCCCGGAGACGAAGAAGCTGCTTCTTCGCGCAAAGACGATTCTGCCGCTCACAGTGCTCTGCGGTGTGCGCCTTCTGCCGAAAGACGCCCGGGAGCGGTGCTTAGCTCTGCAGAGCACCGTACCTTCGTCTTTAGCCTCTCTTCTCGTCTACATCTTAGCAAAAAGCTTTTCCACTCTGTCTGGCAAGGAGAAACTGTGCCAGCACAAAAAACATCTCCCATCGTGTTCTAGAGGCTGCACGCAGGTCTGCCGAGTGTTTTGCAAGAAGAGAAAGAAAGTTGTCCAAAACAGCTTGCAATCGAATGTTCATGTGAATAGAAAAGGCAGGAGAGTGGTCAGGTACTGTTTTCTCTCAGTTGGCACGCTGCGCACACAATCGCAGTGTTGTACAGCTTGTTTCATCACCTTTGCGAAGTTGCCGCTCTCTCCGGCTCCCGGAGACGAAGAAGCTGCTTCTTCGCGCAAAGACGATTCTGCCGCTCACAGTGCTCTGCGGTGTGCGCCTTCTGCCGAAAGAGCCCCGGGAGTTGTGCTTAGCTCTGAGAAGCACCATACGTGCTTCTTTAGCCTCACTTCTCGTCTACATCTTAGCAAAAAGCTTTTCCACTCTGTCTGGCAAGGAGAAACTGTGCCAGCACAAAAAACATCTCCCATCGTGTTCTAGAGGCTGCACGCAGGTCTGCCGAGTGTTTTGCAAGAAGAGAAAGAAAGTTGTCCAAAACAGCTTCCAATCGAATGTTCATGTGAATAGAAAAGGCAGGAGAGTGGTCAGGTACTGTTTTCTCTCAGTTGGCAAGCTGCGCACACAATCGCAGTGTTGTACAGCTTGTTTCATCACCTTTGCGAAGTTGCCGCTCTCTCCGGCTCCCGGAGACGAAGAAGCTGCTTCTTCGCGCAAAGACGATTCTGCCGCTCACAGTGCTCTGCGGTGTGCGCCTTCTGCCGAAAGACGCCCGGGAGCGGTGCTTAGCTCTGCAGAGCACCGTACCTTCGTCTTTAGCCTCTCTTCTCGTCTACATCTTAGCAAAAAGCTTTTCCACTCTGTCTGGCAAGGAGAAACTGTGCCAGCACAGAAAACATCTCCCATCGTGTTCTAGAGGCTGCACGGAGGTCTGCCGAGTGTTTTGCAAGAAGAGAAAGAAAGTTGTCCAAAACAGCTTGCAATCGAATGTTCATGTGATTACAAAAGGCAGGAGAGTGGTCAGGTACTGTTTTCTCTCAGTTGGCAAGCTGCGCACACAATCGCAGTGTTGTACAGCTTGTTTCATCACCTTTGCGAAGTTGCCGCTCTCTCCGGCTCCCGGAGACGAAGAAGCTGCTTCTTCGCGCAAAGACGATTCTGCCGCTCACAGTGCTCTGCGGTGTGCGCCTTCTGCCGAAAGACGCTCGGGAGCGGTGCTTAGCTCTGCAGAGCACCGTACCTTCGTCTTTAGCCTCTCTTCTCGTCTACATCTTAGCAAAAAGCTTTTCCACTCTGTCTGGCAAGGAGAAACTGTGCCAGCACAGAAAACATCTCCCATCGTGTTCTAGAGGCTGCACGGAGGTCTGCCGAGTGTTTTGCAAGAAGAGAAAGAAAGTTGTCCAAAACAGCTTGCAATCGAATGTTCATGTGATTACAAAAGGCAGGAGAGTGGTCAGGTACTGTTTTCTCTCAGTTGGCAAGCTGCGCACACAATCGCAGTGTTGTACAGCTTGTTTCATCACCTTTGCGAAGTTGCCGCTCTCTCCGGCTCCCGGAGACAAAGAAGCTGCTTCTTCGCGCAAAGACGATTCTGCCGCTCACAGTGCTCTGCGGTGTGCGCCTTCTGCCGAAAGACGCTCGGGAGCGGTGCTTAGCTCTGCAGAGCACCGTACCTTCGTCTTTAGCCTCTCTTCTCGTCTACATCTTAGCAAAAAGCTTTTCCACTCTGTCTGGCAAGGAGAAACTGTGCCAGCACAGAAAACATCTCCCATCGTGTTCTAGAGGCTGCACGGAGGTCTGCCGAGTGTTTTGCAAGAAGAGAAAGAAAGTTGTCCAAAACAGCTTGCAATCGAATGTTCATGTGAATAGAAAATGCAGGAGAGTGGTCAGGTACTGTTTTCTCTCAATTGGAAAGCTGCGCACACAATCGCAGTGTTGTACAGCTTGTTTCATCACCTTTGCGAAGTTGCCGCTCTCTCCGGCTCCCGGAGACGAAGAAGCTGCTTCTTCGCGCAAAGACGATTCTGCCGCTCATAGTGATCTGCGGTGTGCGCCTTCTGCCGAAAGACGCCCGGGAGCGGTGCTTAGCTCTGCAGAGCACCGTACCTTCGTCTTTAGCCTCTCTTCTCGTCTACATGTTAGCAAAAAGCTTTTCCACTCTGTCTGGCAAGGAGAAACTTTGCCAGCACAGAAAACATCTCCCATCGTGTTCTAGAGGCTGCACGGATGTCTGCCAAGTGTTTTGCAAGAAGAGAAAGAAAGTTGTCCAAAACAGCTTGCAATCGAATGTTCATGTGAATAGAAAAGGCAGGAGAGTGGTCAGGTACTGTTTTCTCTCAGTTGGCAAGCTGCGCACACAATCGCAGTGTTGTACAGCTTGTTTCATCACCTTTGCCAAGTTGCCGCTCTCTCCGGCTCCCGGAGACGAAGAAGCTGCTTCTTCGCGCAAAGACGATTCTGCCGCTCACAGTGCTCTGCGGAGTGCGCCTTCTGCCGAAAGACGCCCGGGAGCGGTGCTTAGCTCTGCAGAGCACCGTACTTTCGTCTTTAGCCTCTCTTCTCGTCTACATCTTATCAAAAAGCTTTTCCACTCTGTCTGGCAAGGAGAAACTGTGCCAGCACAAAAAACATCTCCCATCGTGTTCTAGAGGCTGCACGGAGGTCTGCCGAGTGTTTTGCAAGAAGAGAAAGAAAGTTGTCCAAAACAGCTTGCAATCGAATGTTCATGTGAATAGAAAAGGCAGGAGAGTGGTCAGGTACTGTTTTCTCTCAGTTGGCAAGCTGCGCACACAATCGCAGTGTCGTACAGCTTGTTTCATCACCTTTGCGAAGTTGCCGCTCTCTCCGGCTCCCGGAGACGAAGAAGCTGCTTCTTCGCGCAAAGACGATTCTGCCGCTCACAGTGCTCTGCGGTGTGCGCCTTCTGCCGAAAGAGGTCCGGGAGCGGTGCTTAGCTCTGCAGAGCACCGTACCTTCGTCTTTAGCCTCTCTTCTCGTTTACATCTTAGCAAAAAGCTTTTCCACTCTGTCTGGCAAGGAGAAACTGTGCCAGCACAGAAAACATCTCCCATCGTGTTCTAGAGGCTGCACGGAGGTCTGCCAAGTGTTTTGCAAGAAGAGAAAGAAAGTTGTCCAAAACAGCTTGCAATCCAATGTTCATGTGAATAGAAAAGGCAGGAGAGTGGTCAGGTACTGTTTTCTCTCAGTTGGCAAGATGCGCACACAATCGCAGTGTTGTACAGCTTGTTTCATCACCTTTGCGAAGTTGCCGCTCTCTCCGGCTCCCGGAGACGAAGAAGCTGCTTCTTCGCGCAAAGACGATTCTGCCGCTCACAGTGCTCTGCAGTGTGCGCCTTCTGCCGAAAGAGGTCCGGGAGCGGTGCTTAGCTCTGCAGAGCACCGTACCTTCGTCTTTAGCCTCTCTTCTCGTCTACATCTTAGCAAAAAGCTTTTCCACTCTGTCTGGCAAGGAGAAACTGTGCCAGCACAGAAAACATCTCCCATCGTGTTCTAGAGGCTGCACGGAGGTCTGCCGAGTGTTTTGCAACAAGAGAAAGAAAGTTGTCCAAAACAGCTTGCAATCGAATGTTCATGTGAAAGAAAAGGCAGGAGAGTGGTCAGGTACTGTTTTCTCTCAGTTGGCAAGATGCGCACACAATCGCAGTGTTGTACAGCTTGTTTCATCACCTTTGCCAAGTTGCCGCTCTCTCCGGCTCCCGGAGGCGAAGAAGCTGCTTCTTCGCGCAAAGACGATTCTGCCGCTCACAGTGCTCTGCGGTGTGCGCCTTCTGCCGAAAGAGGTCCGGGAGCGGTGCTTAGCTCTGCAGAGCACCGTACCTTCGTCTTTAGCCTCTCTTCTCGTCTACATCTTAGCAAAAAGCTTTTCCACTCTGTCTGGCAAGGAGAAACTGTGCCAGCACAAAAAACATCTCCCATCGTGTTCTAGAGGCTGCACGGAGGTCTGCCAAGTGTTTTGCAAGAAGAGAAAGAAAGTTGTCCAAAACAGCTTGCAATCGAATGTTCATGTGAATAGAAAAGGCAGGAGAGTGGTCAGGTACTGTTTTCTCTCACTTGGCAAGCTGCGCACACAATCGCAGTGTTGTACAGCTTGTTTCATCACCTTTGCGAAGTTGCCGCTCTCTCCGGCTCCCGGAGACGAAGAAGCTGCTTCTTCGCGCAAAGACGATTCTGCCGCTCACAGTGCTCTGCTGTGTGCGCCTTCCGCCGAAAGAGGTCCGGGAGCGGTGCTTAGCTCTGCAGAGCAC
This sequence comes from Melozone crissalis, assembly GCF_028551555.1. Lineage (NCBI taxonomy): Eukaryota > Metazoa > Chordata > Aves > Passeriformes > Passerellidae > Melozone > Melozone crissalis. The sequence continues at coordinate 183,657 of NW_026536024.1, forward strand.
CGTACCTTCGTCTTTAGCCTCTCTTCTCGTCTACATCTTAGCAAAAAGCTTTTCCACTCTGTCTGGCAAGGAGAAACTGTGCCAGCACAAAAAACATCTCCCATCATGTTCTAGAGGCTGCACGGAGGTCTGCCGAGTGTTTTGAAAGAAGAGAAAGAAAGTTGTCCAAAACAGCTTGCAATCCAATGTTCATGTGAATAGAAAAGGCAGGAGAGTGGTCAGGTACTGTTTTCTCTCAGTTGGCAAGCTGCGCACACAATCGCAGTGTTGTACAGCTTGTTTCATCACCTTTGCGAAGTTGCCGCTCTCTCCGGCTCCCGGAGACGAAGAAGCTGCTTCTTCGCGCAAAGACGATTCTGCCGCTCACAGTGCTCTGCGGTGTGCGCCTTCTGCCGAAAGAGGTCCGGGAGCTGTGCTTAGCTCTGAGAAGCACCATACGTGCTTCTTTAGCCTCTCTTCTCGTCTACATCTTAGCAAAAAGCTTTTCCACTCTGTCTGGCAAGGAGAAACTGTGCCAGCACAGAAAACATCTCCCATCGTGTTCTAGAGGCTGCACGGAGGTCTGCCAAGTGTTTTGCAAGAAGAGAAAGAAAGTTGTCCAAAACAGCTTGCAATCGAATGTTCATGTGAATAGAAAATGCAGGAGAGTGGTCAGGTACTGTTTTCTCTCAGTTGGCAAGCTGCGCACACAATCGCAGTGTTGTACAGCTTGTTTCATCACCTTTGCGAAGTTGCCGCTCTCTCCGGCTCCCGGAGACGAAGAAGCTGCTTCTTCGCGCAAAGACGATTCTGCCGCTCACTGTGTTCTGCAGTGTGTGTCTTCTGCCGAAAGAGGCCCGGGAGCTGTGCTTAGCTCTGCAGAGCACCATACCTGCTTCTTTAGCCTCTCTTCTCGTCTACATCTTAGCAAAAAGCTTTTCCACTCTTTCTGGCAAGGAGAAACTGTGCCAGCACAAAAAACATCTCCCATCGTGTTCTAGAGGCTGCACGGAGGTCTGCCGAGTGTTTTGAAAGAAGAGAAAGAAAGTTGTCCAAAACAGCTTGCAATCGAATGTTCATGTGAATAGAAAAGGCAGGAGAGTGGTCAGGTACTGTTTTCTCTCAGTTGGCAAGCTGCGCACACAATCGCAGTGTTGTACAGCTTGTTTCATCACCTTTGCGAAGTTGCCGCTCTCTCCGGCTCCCGGAGACGAAGAAGCTGCTTCTTCGCGCAAAGACAATTCTGCCGCTCACAGTGCTCTGCGGTGTGCGCCTCCTGCCGAAAGAGGCCCGGGAGCGGTGCTTAGCTCTGCAGAGCACCGTACCTTCGTCTTTAGCCTCTCTTCTCGTCTACATCTTAGCAAAAAGCTTTTCCACTCTGTCTGGCAAGGAGAAACTGTGCCAGCACAGAAAACATCTCCCATCGTGTTCTAGAGGCTGCACGGAGGTCTGCCGAGTGTTTTGCAAGAAGAGAAAGAAAGTTGTCCAAAACAGCTTGCAATCGAATGTTCATGTGAATAGAAAAGGCAGGAGAGTGGTCAGGTACTGTTTTCTCTCAGTTGGCAAGCTGCGCACACAATCGCAGTGTTGTACAGCTTGTTTCATCACCTTTGCGAAGTTGCCGCTCTCTCCGGCTCCCGGAGACGAAGAAGCTGCTTCTTCGCGCAAAGACGATTCTGCCGCTCACAGTGCTCTGCGGTGTGCGCCTTCTGCCGAAAGAGCCCCGGGAGCTGTGCTTAGCTCTGAGAAGCACCATACGTGCTTCTTTAGCCTCTCTTCTCGTTTACATCTTAGCAAAAAGCTTTTCCACTCTGTCTGGCAAGGAGAAACTGTGCCAGCACAGAAAACATCTCCCATCGTGTTCTAGAGGCTGCACGCAGGTCTGCCGAGTGTTTTGCAAGAAGAGAAAGAAAGTTGTCCAAAACAGCTTGCAATCGAATGTTCATGTGAATAGAAAAGGCAGGAGAGTGGTCAGGTACTGTTTTCTCTCAGTTGGCAAGCTGCGCACACAATCGCAGTGTTGTACAGCTTGTTTCATCACCTTTGCCAAGTTGCCGCTCTCTCCGGCTCCCGGAGACGAAGAAGCTGCTTCTTCGCGCAAAGACGATTCTGCCGCTCACAGTGCTCTGCGGTGTGCGCCTTCTGCCGAAAGAGGTCCGGGAGCGGTGCTTAGCTCTGCAGAGCACCGTACCTTCGTCTTTAGCCTCTCTTCTCGTCTACATCTTAGCAAAAAGCTTTTCCACTCTGTCTGGCAAGGAGAAACTGTGCCAGCACAGAAAACATCTCCCATCGTGTTCTAGAGGCTGCACGGAGGTCTGCCGAGTGTTTTGCAAGAAGAGAAAGAAAGTTGTCCAAAACAGCTTGCAATCGAATGTTCATCTGAATAGAAAAGGCATGAGAGTGGTCAGGTACTTTTTTCTCTCAGTTGGCAAGCTGCGCACACAATCGCAGTGTTGTACAGCTTGTTTCATCACCTTTGCGAAGTTGCCGCTCTCTCCGGCTCCCGGAGACGAAGAAGCTGCTTCTTCGCGCAAAGTCGATTCTGCCGCTCACAGTGCTCTGCGGTGTGCGCCTTCTGCCGAAAGAGCTCCGGGAGCGGTGCTTAGCTCTGCAGAGCACCGTACCTTCGTCTTTAGCCTCTCTTCTCGTCTACATCTTAGCAAAAAGCTTTTCCACTCTGTCTGGCAAGGAGAAACTGTGCCAGCACAAAAAACATCTCCCATCGTGTTCTAGAGGCTGCACGCAGGTCTGCCGAGTGTTTTGCAAGAAGAGAAAGAAAGTTGTCCAAAACAGCTTGCAATCGAATGTTCATGTGAATAGAAAAGGCAGGAGAGTGATCAGGTACTGTTTGCCCTCAGTTGGCAAGCTGCGCACACAATCGCAGTGTTGTACAGCTTGTTTCATCACCTTTGCGAAGTTGCCGCTCTCTCCGGCTCCCGGAGACGAAGAAGCTGCTTCTTCGCGCAAAGACGATTCTGCTGCTCACAGTGCTCTGCGGTGTGCGCCTTCTGCCGAAAGAGCCCCGGGAGCTGTGCTTAGCTCTGAGAAGCACCATACGTGCTTCTTTAGCCTCTCTTCTCGTCTACATCTTAGCAAAAAGCTTTTCCACTCTTTCTGGCAAAGAGAAACTGTGCCAGCACAGAAAACATCTCCCATCGTGTTCTAGAGGCTGCACGGAGGTCTGCCGAGTGTTTTGCAAGAAGAGAAAGAAAGTTGTCCAAAACAGCTTGCAATCGAATGTTCATGTGAATAGAAAAGGCAGGAGAGTGGTCAGGTACTGTTTGCTCTCAGTTGGCAAGCTGCGCACACAATCGCAGTGTTGTACAGCTTGTTTCATCACCTTTGCGAAGTTGCCGCTCTCTCCGGCTCCCGGAGACGAAGAAGCTGCTTCTTCACGCAAAGACGATTCTGCCGCTCACAGTGCTCTGCGGTGTGCGCCTTCTGCCGAAAGACGCCCGGGAGCGGTGCTTAGCTCTGCAGAGCACCGTACCTTCGTCTTTAGCCTCTCTTCTCGTCTACATCTTAGCAAAAAGCTTTTCCACTCTGTCTGCTAAGGAGAAACCGTGCCAGCACAAAAAACATCTCCCATCGTGTTCTAGAGGCTGCACGCAGGTCTGCCGAGTGTTTTGCAAGAAGAGAGAGAAAGTTGTCCAAAACAGCTTGCAATCGAATGTTCATGTGAATAGAAAAGGCAAGAGAGTGGTCAGGTACTGTTTTCTCTCAGTTGGCAAGCTGCGCACACAATCGCAGTGTTGTACAGCTTGTTTCATCACCTTTGCCAAGTTGCCGCTCTCTCCGGCTCCCGGAGACGAAGAAGCTGCTTCTTCGCGCAAAGACGATTCTGCCGCTCACAGTGCTCTGCGGTGTGCGCCTTCTGCCGAAAGAGGTCCGGGAGCGGTGCTTAGCTCTGCAGAGCACCGTACCTTCGTCTTTAGCCTCTCTTCTCGTCTACATCTTAGCAAAAAGCTTTTCCACTCTGTCTGGCAAGGAGAAACTGTGCCAGCACAGAAAACATCTCCCATCGTGTTCTAGAGGCTGCACGGAGGTCTGCCGAGTGTTTTGCAAGAAGAGAAAGAAAGTTGTCCAAAACAGCTTGCAATCGAATGTTCATGTGATTACAAAAGGCAGGAGAGTGGTCAGGTACTGTTTTCTCTCAGTTGGCAAGCTGCGCACACAATCGCAGTGTTGTACAGCTTGTTTCATCACCTTTGCGAAGTTGCCGCTCTCTCCGGCTCCCGGAGACAAAGAAGCTGCTTCTTCGCGCAAAGACGATTCTGCCGCTCACAGTGCTCTGCGGTGTGCGCCTTCTGCCGAAAGACGCTCGGGAGCGGTGCTTAGCTCTGCAGAGCACCGTACCTTCGTCTTTAGCCTCTCTTCTCGTCTACATCTTAGCAAAAAGCTTTTCCACTCTGTCTGGCAAGGAGAAACTGTGCCAGCACAGAAAACATCTCCCATCGTGTTCTAGAGGCTGCACGGAGGTCTGCCGAGTGTTTTGCAAGAAGAGAAAGAAAGTTGTCCAAAACAGCTTCCAATCGAATGTTCATGTGAATAGAAAATGCAGGAGAGTGGTCAGGTACTGTTTTCTCTCAATTGGAAAGCTGCGCACACAATCGCAGTGTTGTACAGCTTGTTTCATCACCTTTGCGAAGTTGCCGCTCTCTCCGGCTCCCGGAGACGAAGAAGCTGCTTCTTCGCGCAAAGACGATTCTGCCGCTCACAGTGATCTGCGGTGTGCGCCTCCTGCCGAAAGACGCCCGGGAGGGGTGCTTAGCTCTGCAGAGCACCGTACCTTCGTCTTTAGCCTCTCTTCTCGTCTGCATGTTAGCAAAAAGCTTTTCCACTCTGTCTGGCAAGGAGAAACTTTGCCAGCACAGAAAACATCTCCCATCGTGTTCTAGAGGCTGCACGGATGTCTGCCAAGTGTTTTGCAAGAAGAGAAAGAAAGTTGTCCAAAACAGCTTGCAATCGAATGTTCATGTGAATAGAAAAGGCAGGAGAGTGGTCAGGTACTGTTTTCTCTCAGTTGGCAAGCTGCGCACACAATCGCAGTGTTGTACAGCTTGTTTCATCACCTTTGCCAAGTTGCCGCTCTCTCCGGCTCCCGGAGACGAAGAAGCTGCTTCTTCGCGCAAAGACGATTCTGCCGCTCACTCTGCTCTGCGGAGTGCGCCTTCTGCCGAAAGACGCCCGGGAGCGGTGCTTAGCTCTGCAGAGCACCGTACTTTCGTCTTTAGCCTCTCTTCTCGTCTACATCTTAGCAAAAAGCTTTTCCACTCTGTCTGGCAAGGAGAAACTGTGCCAGCACAAAAAACATCTCCCATCGTGTTCTAGAGGCTGCACGGAGGTCTGCCGAGTGTTTTGCAAGAAGAGAAAGAAAGTTGTCCAAAACAGCTTGCAATCGAATGTTCATGTGAATAGAAAAGGCAGGAGAGTGGTCAGGTACTGTTTTCTCTCAGTTGGCAAGCTGCGCACACAATCGCAGTGTCGTACAGCTTGTTTCATCACCTTTGCGAAGTTGCCGCTCTCTCCGGCTCCCGGAGACGAAGAAGCTGCTTCTTCGCGCAAAGACGATTCTGCCGCTCACAGTGATCTGCGGTGTGCGCCTTCTGCCGAAAGAGGTCCGGGAGCGGTGCTTAGCTCTGCAGAGCACCGTACCTTCGTCTTTAGCCTCTCTTCTCGTTTACATCTTAGCAAAAAGCTTTTCCACTCTGTCTGGCAAGGAGAAACTGTGCCAGCACAGAAAACATCTCCCATCGTGTTCTAGAGGCTGCACGGAGGTCTGCCAAGTGTTTTGCAAGAAGAGAAAGAAAGTTGTCCAAAACAGCTTGCAATCCAATGTTCATGTGAATAGAAAAGGCAGGAGAGTGGTCAGGTACTGTTTTCTCTCAGTTGGCAAGATGCGCACACAATCGCAGTGTTGTACAGCTTGTTTCATCACCTTTGCGAAGTTGCCGCTCTCTCCGGCTCCCGGAGACGAAGAAGCTGCTTCTTCGCGCAAAGACGATTCTGCCGCTCACAGTGCTCTGCAGTGTGCGCCTTCTGCCGAAAGAGGTCCGGGAGCGGTGCTTAGCTCTGCAGAGCACCGTACCTTCGTCTTTAGCCTCTCTTCTCGTCTACATCTTAGCAAAAAGCTTTTCCACTCTGTCTGGCAAGGAGAAACTGTGCCAGCACAGAAAACATCTCCCATCGTGTTCTAGAGGCTGCACGGAGGTCTGCCGAGTGTTTTGCAACAAGAGAAAGAAAGTTGTCCAAAACAGCTTGCAATCGAATGTTCATGTGAATAGAAAAGGCAGGAGAGTGGTCAGGTACTGTTTTCTCTCAGTTGGCAAGATGCGCACACAATCGCAGTGTTGTACAGCTTGTTTCATCACCTTTGCCAAGTTGCCGCTCTCTCCGGCTCCCGGAGGCGAAGAAGCTGCTTCTTCGCGCAAAGACGATTCTGCCGCTCACAGTGCTCTGCGGTGTGCGCCTTCTGCCGAAAGAGGTCCGGGAGCGGTGCTTAGCTCTGCAGAGCACCGTACCTTCGTCTTTAGCCTCTCTTCTCGTCTACATCTTAGCAAAAAGCTTTTCCACTCTGTCTGGCAAGGAGAAACTGTGCCAGCACAGAAAACATCTCCCATCGTGTTCTAGAGGCTGCACGGAGGTCTGCCGAGTGTTTTGCAAGAAGAGAAAGAAAGTTGTCCAAAACAGCTTCCAATCGAATGTTCATGTGATTACAAAAGGCAGGAGAGTGGTCAGGTACTGTTTTCTCTCAGTTGGCAAGCTGCGCACAGAATCGCAGTGTTGTACAGCTTGTTTCATCACCTTTGCGAAGTTGCCGCTCTCTCCGGCTCCCGGAGACGAAGAAGCTGCTTCTTCGCGCAAAGACGATTCTGCCGCTCACAGTGCACTGCAGTGTGCGCCTTCTGCCGAAAGAGGCCCGGGAGCGGTGCTTAGCTCTGCAGAGCACCGTACCTTCGTCTTTAGCCTCTCTTCTCGTCTACATCTTAGCAAAAAGCTTTTCCACTCTGTCTGGCAAGGAGAAACTGTGCCAGCACAGAAAACATCTCCCATCGTGTTCTAGAGGCTGCACGGAGGTCTGCCGAGTGTTTTGCAAGAAGAGAAAGAAAGTTGTCCAAAACAGCTTCCAATCGAATGTTCATGTGAATAGAAAAGGCAGGAGAGTGGTCAGGTACTGTTTGCTCTCAGTTGGCAAGCTGCGCACACAATCGCAGTGTTGTACAGCTTGTTTCATCACCTTTGCGAAGTTGCCGCTCTCTCCGGCTCCCGGAGACGAAGAAGCTGCTTCTTCGCGCAAAGACGATTCTGCCGCTCACAGTGCTCTGCTGTGTGCGCCTTCTGCCGAAAGAGGCCCGGGAGCGGTGCTTAGCTCTGCAGAGCACCGTACCTTCGTCTTTAGCCTCTCTTCTCGTCTACATCTTAGCAAAAAGCTTTTCCACTCTGTCTGGCAAGGAGAAACTGTGCCAGCACAAAAAACATCTCCCATCGTGTTCTAGAGGCTGCACGGAGGTCTGCCGAGTGTTTTGCAAGAAGAGAAAGAAAGTTGTCCAAAACAGCTTGCAATCGAATGTTCATGTGAATAGAAAAGGCAGGAGAGTGGTCAGGTACTGTTTTCTCTCAGTTGGCACGCTGCGCACACAATCGCAGTGTTGTACAGCTTGTTTCATCACCTTTGCGAAGTTGCCGCTCTCTCCGGCTCCCGGAGACGAAGAAGCTGCTTCTTCGCGCAAAGACGATTCTGCCGCTCACAGTGCTCTGCGGTGTGCGCCTTCTGCCGAAAGAGCCCCGGGAGTTGTGCTTAGCTCTGAGAAGCACCATACGTGCTTCTTTAGCCTCTCTTCTCGTCTACATCTTAGCAAAAAGCTTTTCCACTCTGTCTGGCAAGGAGAAACTGTGCCAGCACAGAAAACATCTCCCATCGTGTTCTAGAGGCTCCACGGAGGTCTGCCGAGTGTTTTGCAAGAAGAGAAAGAAAGTTGTCCAAAACAGCTTCCAATCGAATGTTCATGTGAATAGAAAAGGCAGGAGAGTGGTCAGGTACTGTTTTCTCTCAGTTGGCAAGCTGCGCACACAATCGCAGTCTTGTACAGCTTGTTTCATCACCTTTGCGAAGTTGCCGCTCTCTCCGGCTCCCGGAGACGAAGAAGCTGCTTCTTCGCGCAAAGACGATTCTGCCGCTCACAGTGCTCTGCGGTGTGCGCCTTCTGCGGAAAGACGCCCGGGAGCGGTGCTTAGCTCTGCAGAGCACCGTACCTTCGTCTTTAGCCTCTCTTCTCGTCTACATCTTAGCAAAAAGCTTTTCCACTCTGTCTGGCAAGGAGAAACTGTGCCAGCACAAAAAACATCTCCCATCGTGTTCTAGAGGCTGCACGGAGGTCTGCCGAGTGTTTTGCAAGAAGAGAAAGAAAGTTGTCCAAAACAGCTTGCAATCGAATGTTCATGTGAATAGAAAAGGCAGGAGAGTGGTCAGGTACTGTTTTCTCTCACTTGGCAAGCTGCGCACACAATCGCAGTGTTGTACAGCTTGTTTCATCACCTTTGCGAAGTTGCCGCTCTCTCCGGCTCCCGGAGACGAAGAAGCTGCTTCTTCGCGCAAAGACGATTCTGCCGCTCACAGTGCTCTGCTGTGTGCGCCTTCCGCCGAAAGAGGTCCGGGAGCGGTGCTTAGCTCTGCAGAGCACCGTACCTTCGTCTTTAGCCTCTCTTCTCGTCTACATCTTAGCAAAAAGCTTTTCCACTCTGTCTGGCAAGGAGAAACTGTGCCAGCACAAAAAACATCTCCCATCATGTTCTAGAGGCTGCACGGAGGTCTGCCGAGTGTTTTGAAAGAAGAGAAAGAAAGTTGTCCAAAACAGCTTGCAATCCAATGTTCATGTGAATAGAAAAGGCAGGAGAGTGGTCAGGTACTGTTTTCTCTCAGTTGGCAAGCTGCGCACACAATCGCAGTGTTGTACAGCTTGTTTCATCACCTTTGCGAAGTTGCCGCTCTCTCCGGCTCCCGGAGACGAAGAAGCTGCTTCTTCGCGCAAAGACGATTCTGCCGCTCACAGTGCTCTGCGGTGTGCGCCTTCTGCCGAAAGAGCCCCGGGAGCTGTGCTTAGCTCTGAGAAGCACCATACGTGCTTCTTTAGCCTCTCTTCTCGTCTACATCTTAGCAAAAAGCTTTTCCACTCTGTCTGGCAAGGAGAAACTGTGCCAGCACAGAAAACATCTCCCATCGTGTTCTAGAGGCTGCACGGAGGTCTGCCAAGTGTTTTGCAAGAAGAGAAAGAAAGTTGTCCAAAACAGCTTGCAATCGAATGTTCATGTGAATAGAAAATGCAGGAGAGTGGTCAGGTACTGTTTTCTCTCAGTTGGCAAGCTGCGCACACAATCGCAGTGTTGTACAGCTTGTTTCATCACCTTTGCGAAGTTGCCGCTCTCTCCGGCTCCCGGAGACGAAGAAGCTGCTTCTTCGCGCAAAGACGATTCTGCCGCTCACTGTGTTCTGCAGTGTGTGTCTTCTGCCGAAAGAGGCCCGGGAGCTGTGCTTAGCTCTGCAGAGCACCATACCTGCTTCTTTAGCCTCTCTTCTCGTCTACATCTTTGCAAAAAGCTTTTCCACTCTTTCTGGCAAGGAGAAACTGTGCCAGCACAAAAAACATCTCCCATCGTGTTCTAGAGGCTGCACGGAGGTCTGCCGAGTGTTTTGAAAGAAGAGAAAGAAAGTTGTCCAAAACAGCTTGCAATCGAATGTTCATGTGAATAGAAAAGGCAGGAGAGTGGTCAGGTACTGTTTTCTCTCAGTTGGCAAGCTGCGCACACAATCGCAGTGTTGTACAGCTTGTTTCATCACCTTTGCGAAGTTGCCGCTCTCTCCGGCTCCCGGAGACGAAGAAGCTGCTTCTTCGCGCAAAGACGATTCTGCCGCTCACAGTGCTCTGCGGTGTGCGCCTCCTGCCGAAAGACGCCCGGGAGCGGTGCTTAGCTCTGCAGAGCACCGTACCTTCGTCTTTAGCCTCTCTTCTCGTCTACATCTTAGCAAAAAGCTTTTCCACTCTGTCTGGCAAGGAGAAACTGTGCCAGCACAGAAAACATCTCCCATCGTGTTCTAGAGGCTGCACGGAGGTCTGCCGAGTGTTTTGCAAGAAGAGAAAGAAAGTTGTCCAAAACAGCTTGCAATCGAATGTTCATGTGAATAGAAAAGGCAGGAGAGTGGTCAGGTACTGTTTTCTCTCAGTTGGCAAGCTGCGCACAGAATCGCAGTGTTGTACAGCTTGTTTCATCACCTTTGCGAAGTTGCCGCTCTCTCCGGCTCCCGGAGACGAAGAAGCTGCTTCTTCGCGCAAAGACGATTCTGCCGCTCACAGTGCACTGCAGTGTGCGCCTTCTGCCGAAAGAGGCCCGGGAGCGGTGCTTAGCTCTGCAGAGCACCGTACCTTCGTCTTTAGCCTCTCTTCTCGTCTACATCTTAGCAAAAAGCTTTTCCACTCTGTCTGGCAAGGAGAAACTGTGCCAGCACAGAAAACATCTCCCATCGTGTTCTAGAGGCTGCACGGAGGTCTGCCGAGTGTTTTGCAAGAAGAGAAAGAAAGTTGTCCAAAACAGCTTCCAATCGAATGTTCATGTGAATAGAAAAGGCAGGAGAGTGGTCAGGTACTGTTTTCTCTCAGTTGGCAAGCTGCGCACACAATCGCAGTGTTGTACAGCTTGTTTCATCACCTTTGCCAAGTTGCCGCTCTCTCCGGCTCCCGGAGACGAAGAAGCTGCTTCTTCGCGCAAAGACGATTCTGCCGCTCACAGTGCTCTGCTGTGTGCGCCTTCTGCCGAAAGAGGCCCGGGAGCGGTGCTTAGCTCTGCAGAGCACCGTACCTTCGTCTTTAGCCTCTCTTCTCGTCTACATCTTAGCAAAAAGCTTTTCCACTCTGTCTGGCAAGGAGAAACTGTGCCAGCACAAAAAACATCTCCCATCGTGTTCTAGAGGCTGCACGGAGGTCTGCCGAGTGTTTTGCAAGAAGAGAAAGAAAGTTGTCCAAAACAGCTTCCAATCGAATGTTCATGTGAATAGAAAAGGCAGGAGAGTGGTCAGGTACTGTTTTCTCTCAGTTGGCACGCTGCGCACACAATCGCAGTGTTGTACAGCTTGTTTCATCACCTTTGCGAAGTTGCCGCTCTCTCCGGCTCCCGGAGACGAAGAAGCTGCTTCTTCGCGCAAAGACGATTCTGCCGCTCACAGTGATCTGCGGTGTGCGCCTTCTGCCGAAAGAGGTCCGGGAGCGGTGCTTAGCTCTGCAGAGCACCGTACCTTCGTCTTTAGCCTCTCTTCTCGTCTACATCTTAGCAAAAAGCTTTTCCACTCTGTCTGGCAAGGAGAAACTGTGCCAGCACAGAAAACATCTCCCATCGTGTTCTAGAGGCTGCACGGAGGTCTGCCGAGTGTTTTGCAAGAAGAGAAAGAAAGTTGTCCAAAACAGCTTGCAATCCAATGTTCATGTGAATAGAAAAGGCAGGAGAGTGGTCAGGTACTGTTTTCTCTCAGTTGGCAAGATGCGCACACAATCGCAGTGTTGTACAGCTTGTTTCATCACCTTTGCGAAGTTGCCGCTCTCTCCGGCTCCCGGAGACGAAGAAGCTGCTTCTTCGCGCAAAGACGATTCTGCCGCTCACAGTGCTCTGCGGTGTGCGCCTTCTGCCGAAAGAGGTCCGGGAGCGGTGCTTAGCTCTGCAGAGCACCGTACCTTCGTCTTTAGCCTCTCTTCTCGTCTACATCTTAGCAAAAAGCTTTTCCACTCTGTCTGGCAAGGAGAAACTGTGCCAGCACAGAAAACATCTCCCATCGTGTTCTAGAGGCTGCACGGAGGTCTGCCGAGTGTTTTGCAAGAAGAGAAAGAAAGTTGTCCAAAACAGCTTGCAATCGAATGTTCATGTGAATAGAAAAGGCAGGAGAGTGGTCAGGTACTGTTTTCTCTCACTTGGCAAGCTGCGCACACAATCGCAGTGTTGTACAGCTTGTTTCATCACCTTTGCGAAGTTGCCGCTCTCTCCGGCTCCCGGAGACGAAGAAGCTGCTTCTTCGCGCAAAGACGATTCTGCCGCTCACAGTGCTCTGCTGTGTGCGCCTTCTGCCGAAAGAGGCCCGGGAACGGTGCTTAGCTCTGAGAAGCACCGTACCTTCGTCTTTAGCCTCTCTTCTCGTCTACATCTTAGCAAAAAGCTTTTCCACTCTGTCTGGCAAGGAGAAACTGTGCCAGCACAGAAAACATCTCCCATCGTGTTCTACAGGCTCCACGGAGGTCTGCCGAGTGTTTTGCAAGAAGAGAAAGAAAGTTGTCCAAAACAGCTTCCAATCGAATGTTCATGTGAATAGAAAAGGCAGGAGAGTGGTCAGGTACTGTTTTCTCTCAGTTGGCAAGCTGCGCACACAATCGCAGTGTTGTACAGCTTGTTTCATCACCTTTGCGAAGTTGCCGCTCTCTCCGGCTCCCGGAGACGAAGAAGCTGCTTCTTCGCGCAAAGACGATTCTGCCGCTCACAGTGCTCTGCGGTGTGCGCCTTCTGCCGAAAGACGCCCGGGAGCGGTGCTTAGCTCTGCAGAGCACCGTACCTTCGTCTTTAGCCTCTCTTCTCGTCTACATCTTAGCAAAAAGCTTTTCCACTCTGTCTGGCAAGGAGAAACTGTGCCAGCACAAAAAACATCTCCCATCGTGTTCTAGAGGCTGCACGCAGGTCTGCCGAGTGTTTTGCAAGAAGAGAAAGAAAGTTGTCCAAAACAGCTTGCAATCGAATGTTCATGTGAATAGAAAAGGCAGGAGAGTGGTCAGGTACTGTTTTCTCTCAGTTGGCACGCTGCGCACACAATCGCAGTGTTGTACAGCTTGTTTCATCACCTTTGCGAAGTTGCCGCTCTCTCCGGCTCCCGGAGACGAAGAAGCTGCTTCTTCGCGCAAAGACGATTCTGCCGCTCACAGTGCTCTGCGGTGTGCGCCTTCTGCCGAAAGAGCCCCGGGAGTTGTGCTTAGCTCTGAGAAGCACCATACGTGCTTCTTTAGCCTCACTTCTCGTCTACATCTTAGCAAAAAGCTTTTCCACTCTGTCTGGCAAGGAGAAACTGTGCCAGCACAAAAAACATCTCCCATCGTGTTCTAGAGGCTGCACGGAGGTCTGCCGAGTGTTTTGCAAGAAGAGAAAGAAAGTTGTCCAAAACAGCTTCCAATCGAATGTTCATGTGAATAGAAAAGGCAGGAGAGTGGTCAGGTACTGTTTTCTCTCAGTTGGCAAGCTGCGCACACAATCGCAGTGTTGTACAGCTTGTTTCATCATTTTTGCGAAGTTGCCGCTCTCTCCGGCTCCCGGAGACGAAGAAGCTGCTTCTTCGCGCAAAGACGATTCTGCCGCTCACAGTGCTCTGCGGTGTGCGCCTTCTGCCGAAAGACGCCCGGGAGCGGTGCTTAGCTCTGCAGAGCACCGTACCTTCGTCTTTAGCCTCTCTTCTCGTCTACATCTTAGCAAAAAGCTTTTCCACTCTGTCTGGCAAGGAGAAACTGTGCCAGCACAGAAAACATCTCCCATCGTGTTCTAGAGGCTGCACGGAGGTCTGCCGAGTGTTTTGCAAGAAGAGAAAGAAAGTTGTCCAAAACAGCTTGCAATCGAATGTTCATGTGATTACAAAAGGCAGGAGAGTGGTCAGGTACTGTTTTCTCTCAGTTGGCAAGCTGCGCACACAATCGCAGTGTTGTACAGCTTGTTTCATCACCTTTGCGAAGTTGCCGCTCTCTCCGGCTCCCGGAGACGAAGAAGCTGCTTCTTCGCGCAAAGACGATTCTGCCGCTCACAGTGCTCTGCGGTGTGCGCCTTCTGCCGAAAGACGCTCGGGAGCGGTGCTTAGCTCTGCAGAGCACCGTACCTTCGTCTTTAGCCTCTCTTCTCGTCTACATCTTAGCAAAAAGCTTTTCCACTCTGTCTGTCAAGGAGAAACTGTGCCAGCACAGAAAACATCTCCCATCGTGTTCTAGAGGCTGCACGGAGGTGTGCCGAGTGTTTTGCAAGAAGAGAAAGAAAGTTGTCCAAAACAGCTTGCAATCGAATGTTCATGTGATTACAAAAGGCAGGAGAGTGGTCAGGTACTGTTTTCTCTCAGTTGGCAAGCTGCGCACACAATCGCAGTGTTGTACAGCTTGTTTCATCACCTTTGCGAAGTTGCCGCTCTCTCCGGCTCCCGGAGACAAAGAAGCTGCTTCTTCGCGCAAAGACGATTCTGCCGCTCACAGTGCTCTGCGGTGTGCGCCTTCTGCCGAAAGACGCTCGGGAGCGGTGCTTAGCTCTGCAGAGCACCGTACCTTCGTCTTTAGCCTCTCTTCTCGTCTACATCTTAGCAAAAAGCTTTTCCACTCTGTCTGGCAAGGAGAAACTGTGCCAGCACAGAAAACATCTCCCATCGTGTTCTAGAGGCTGCACGGAGGTCTGCCGAGTGTTTTGCAAGAAGAGAAAGAAAGTTGTCCAAAACAGCTTCCAATCGAATGTTCATGTGAATAGAAAATGCAGGAGAGTGGTCAGGTACTGTTTTCTCTCAATTGGAAAGCTGCGCACACAATCGCAGTGTTGTACAGCTTGTTTCATCACCTTTGCGAAGTTGCCGCTCTCTCCGGCTCCCGGAGACGAAGAAGCTGCTTCTTCGCGCAAAGACGATTCTGCCGCTCATAGTGATCTGCGGTGTGCGCCTTCTGCCGAAAGACGCCCGGGAGCGGTGCTTAGCTCTGCAGAGCACCGTACCTTCGTCTTTAGCCTCTCTTCTCGTCTACATGTTAGCAAAAAGCTTTTCCACTCTGTCTGGCAAGGAGAAACTTTGCCAGCACAGAAAACATCTCCCATCGTGTTCTAGAGGCTGCACGGATGTCTGCCAAGTGTTTTGCAAGAAGAGAAAGAAAGTTGTCCAAAACAGCTTGCAATCGAATGTTCATGTGAATAGAAAAGGCAGGAGAGTGGTCAGGTACTGTTTTCTCTCAGTTGGCAAGCTGCGCACACAATCGCAGTGTTGTACAGCTTGTTTCATCACCTTTGCCAAGTTGCCGCTCTCTCCGGCTCCCGGAGACGAAGAAGCTGCTTCTTCGCGCAAAGACGATTCTGCCGCTCACAGTGCTCTGCGGAGTGCGCCTTCTGCCGAAAGACGCCCGGGAGCGGTGCTTAGCTCTGCAGAGCACCGTACTTTCGTCTTTAGCCTCTCTTCTCGTCTACATCTTATAAAAAAGCTTTTCCACTCTGTCTGGCAAGGAGAAACTGTGCCAGCACAAAAAACATCTCCCATCGTGTTCTAGAGGCTGCACGGAGGTCTGCCGAGTGTTTTGCAAGAAGAGAAAGAAAGTTGTCCAAAACAGCTTGCAATCGAATGTTCATGTGAATAGAAAAGGCAGGAGAGTGGTCAGGTACTGTTTTCTCTCAGTTGGCAAGCTGCGCACACAATCGCAGTGTCGTACAGCTTGTTTCATCACCTTTGCGAAGTTGCCGCTCTCTCCGGCTCCCGGAGACGAAGAAGCTGCTTCTTCGCGCAAAGACGATTCTGCCGCTCACAGTGCTCTGCGGTGTGCGCCTTCTGCCGAAAGAGGTCCGGGAGCGGTGCTTAGCTCTGCAGAGCACCGTACCTTCGTCTTTAGCCTCTCTTCTCGTCTACATCTTAGCAAAAAGCTTTTGCACTCTGTCTGGCAAGGAGAAACTGTGCCAGCACAGAAAACATCTCCCATCGTGTTCTAGAGGCTGCACGGAGGTCTGCCGAGTGTTTTGCAAGAAGAGAAAGAAAGTTGTCCAAAACAGCTTCCAATCGAATGTTCATGTGATTACAACAGGTAGGAGAGTGGTCAGGTACTGTTTTCTCTCAGTTGGCAAGCTGCGCACACAATCGCAGTGTTGTACAGCTTGTTTCATCACCTTTGCGAAGTTGCCGCTCTCTCCGGCTCCCGGAGACGAAGAAGCTGCTTCTTCGCGCAAAGACGATTCTGCCGCTCACAGTGCACTGCAGTGTGCGCCTTCTGCCGAAAGAGGCCCGGGAGCGGTGCTTAGCTCTGCAGAGCACCGTACTTTCGTCTTTAGCCTCTCTTCTCGTCTACATCTTAGCAAAAAGCTTTTCCACTCTGTCTGGCAAGGAGAAACTGTGCCAGCACAGAAAACATCTCCCATCGTGTTCTAGAGGCTGCACGCAGGTCTGCCGAGTGTTTTGCAAGAAGAGAAAGAAAGTTGTCCAAAACAGCTTGCAATCGAATGTTCATGTGAATAGAAAAGGCAGGAGAGTGGTCAGGTACTGTTTTCTCTCAGTTGGCAAGCTGCGCACACAATCGCAGTGTTGTACAGCTTGTTTCATCACCTTTGCGAAGTTGCCGCTCTCTCCGGCTCCCGGAGACGAAGAAGCTGCTTCTTCGCGCAAAGACGATTCTGCCGCTCACAGTGCTCTGCTGTGTGCGCCTTCTGCCGAAAGAGGCCCGGGAGCGGTGCTTAGCTCTGCAGAGCACCGTACCTTCGTCTTTAGCCTCTCTTCTCGTCTACATCTTAGCAAAAAGCTTTTCCACTCTGTCTGGCAAGGAGAAACTGTGCCAGCACAAAAAACATCTCCCATCGTGTTCTAGAGGCTGCACGGAGGTCTGCCGAGTGTTTTGCAAGAAGAGAAAGAAAGTTGTCCAAAACAGCTTCCAATCGAATGTTCATGTGAATAGAAAAGGCAGGAGAGTGGTCAGGTACTGTTTTCTCTCAGTTGGCACGCTGCGCACACAATCGCAGTGTTGTACAGCTTGTTTCATCACCTTTGCGAAGTTGCCGCTCTCTCCGGCTCCCGGAGACGAAGAAGCTGCTTCTTCGCGCAAAGACGATTCTGCCGCTCACAGTGCTCTGCGGTGTGCGCCTTCTGCCGAAAGAGCCCCGGGAGTTGTGCTTAGCTCTGAGAAGCACCATCCGTGCTTCTTTAGCCTCTCTTCTCGTCTACATCTTAGCAAAAAGCTTTTCCACTCTGTCTGGCAAGGAGAAACTGTGCCAGCACAGAAAACATCTCCCATCGTGTTCTAGAGGCTCCACGGAGGTCTGCCGAGTGTTTTGCAAGAAGAGAAAGAAAGTTGTCCAAAACAGCTTCCAATCGAATGTTCATGTGAATAGAAAAGGCAGGAGAGTGGTCAGGTACTGTTTTCTCTCAGTTGGCAAGCTGCGCACACAATCGCAGTCTTGTACAGCTTGTTTCATCACCTTTGCCAAGTTGCCGCTCTCTCCGGCTCCCGGAGACGAAGAAGCTGCTTCTTCGCGCAAAGACGATTCTGCCGCTCACAGTGCTCTGCGGTGTGCGCCTTCTGCGGAAAGACGCCCGGGAGCGGTGCTTAGCTCTGCAGAGCACCGTACCTTCGTCTTTAGCCTCTCTTCTCGTCTACATCTTAGCAAAAAGCTTTTCCACTCTGTCTGGCAAGGAGAAACTGTGCCAGCACAAAAAACATCTCCCATCGTGTTCTAGAGGCTGCACGGAGGTCTGCAGAGTGTTTTGCAAGAAGAGAAAGAAAGTTGTCCAAAACAGCTTGCAATCGAATGTTCATGTGAATAGAAAAGGCAGGAGAGTGGTCAGGTACTGTTTTCTCTCACTTGGCAAGCTGCGCACACAATCGCAGTGTTGTACAGCTTGTTTCATCACCTTTGCGAAGTTGCCGCTCTCTCCGGCTCCCGGAGACGAAGAAGCTGCTTCTTCGCGCAAAGACGATTCTGCCGCTCACAGTGCTCTGCTGTGTGCGCCTTCCGCCGAAAGAGGTCCGGGAGCGGTGCTTAGCTCTGCAGAGCACCGTACCTTCGTCTTTAGCCTCTCTTCCCGTCTACATCTTAGCAAAAAGCTTTTCCACTCTGTCTGGCAAGGAGAAACTGTGCCAGCACAAAAAACATCTCCCATCATGTTCTAGAGGCTGCACGGAGGTCTGCCGAGTGTTTTGAAAGAAGAGAAAGAAAGTTGTCCAAAACACCTTGCAATCCAATGTTCATGTGAATAGAAAAGGCAGGAGAGTGGTCAGGTACTGTTTTCTCTCAGTTGGCAAGCTGCGCACACAATCGCAGTGTTGTACAGCTTGTTTCATCACCTTTGCGAAGTTGCCGCTCTCTCCGGCTCCCGGAGACGAAGAAGCTGCTTCTTCGCGCAAAGACGATTCTGCCGCTCACAGTGCTCTGCGGTGTGCGCCTTCTGCCGAAAGAGGTCCGGGAGCGGTGCTTAGCTCTGAGAAGCACCATACGTGCTTCTTTAGCCTCTCTTCTCGTCTACATCTTAGCAAAAAGCTTTTCCACTCTGTCTGGCAAGGAGAAACTGTGCCAGCACAGAAAACATCTCCCATCGTGTTCTAGAGGCTGCACGCAGGTCTGCCGAGTGTTTTGCAAGAAGAGAAAGAAAGTTGTCCAAAACAGCTTGCAATCGAATGTTCATGTGAATAGAAAAGGCAGGAGAGTGGTCAGGTACTGTTTTCTCTCAGTTGGCAAGCTGCGCACACAATCGCAGTGTTGTACAGCTTGTTTCATCACCTTTGCAAAGTTGCCGCTCTCTCCGGCTCCCGGAGACGAAGAAGCTGCTTCTTCGCGCAAAGACGATTCTGCCGCTCACAGTGCTCTGCGGTGTGCGCCTTCTGCCGAAAGAGGTCCGGGAGCAGTGCTTAGCTCTGCAGAGCACCGTACCTTCGTCTTTAGCCTCTCTTCTCGTCTACATCTTAGCAAAAAGCTTTTCCACTCTGTCTGGCAAGGAGAAACTGTGCCAGCACAGAAAACATCTCCCATCGTGTTCTAGAGGCTGCACGGAGGTCTGCCGAGTGTTTTGCAAGAAGAGAAAGAAAGTTGTCCAAAACAGCTTGCAATCGAATGTTCATCTGAATAGAAAAGGCATGAGAGTGGTCAGGTACTTTTTTCTCTCAGTTGGCAAGCTGCGCACACAATCGCAGTGTTGTACAGCTTGTTTCATCACCTTTGCGAAGTTGCCGCTCTCTCCGGCTCCCGGAGACGAAGAAGCTGCTTCTTCGCGCAAAGTCGATTCTGCCGCTCACAGTGCTCTGCGGTGTGCGCCTTCTGCCGAAAGAGCTCCGGGAGCGGTGCTTAGCTCTGCAGAGCACCGTACCTTCGTCTTTAGCCTCTCTTCTCGTCTACATCTTAGCAAAAAGCTTTTCCACTCTGTCTGGCAAGGAGAAACTGTGCCAGCACAAAAAACATCTCCCATCGTGTTCTAGAGGCTGCACGGAGGTCTGCCGAGTGTTTTGCAAGAAGAGAAAGAAAGTTGTCCAAAACAGCTTGCAATCGAATGTTCATGTGAATAGAAAAGGCAGGAGAGTGATCAGGTACTGTTTGCCCTCAGTTGGCAAGCTGCGCACACAATCGCAGTGTTGTACAGCTTGTTTCATCACCTTTGCGAAGTTGCCGCTCTCTCCGGCTCCCGGAGACGAAGAAGCTGCTTCTTCGCGCAAAGACGATTCTGCTGCTCACAGTGCTCTGCGGTGTGCGCCTTCTGCCGAAAGAGCCCCGGGAGCTGTGCTTAGCTCTGAGAAGCACCATACGTGCTTCTTTAGCCTCTCTTCTCGTCTACATCTTAGCAAAAAGCTTTTCCACTCTTTCTGGCAAAGAGAAACTGTGCCAGCACAGAAAACATCTCCCATCGTGTTCTAGAGGCTGCACGGAGGTCTGCCGAGTGTTTTGCAAGAAGAGAAAGAAAGTTGTCCAAAACAGCTTGCAATCGAATGTTCATGTGAATAGAAAAGGCAGGAGAGTGGTCAGGTACTGTTTGCTCTCAGTTGGCAAGCTGCGCACACAATCGCAGTGTTGTACAGCTTGTTTCATCACCTTTGCGAAGTTGCCGCTCTCTCCGGCTCCCGGAGACGAAGAAGCTGCTTCTTCACGCAAAGACGATTCTGCCGCTCACAGTGCTCTGCGGTGTGCGCCTTCTGCCGAAAGACGCCCGGGAGCGGTGCTTAGCTCTGCAGAGCACCGTACCTTCGTCTTTAGCCTCTCTTCTCGTCTACATCTTAGCAAAAAGCTTTTCCACTCTGTCTGGCAAGGAGAAACTGTGCCAGCACAGAAAACATCTCCCATCGTGTTCTAGAGGCTGCACGGAGGTGTGCCGAGTGTTATGCAAGAAGAGAAAGAAAGTTGTCCAAAACAGCTTGCAATCGAATGTTCATGTGATTACAAAAGGCAGGAGAGTGGTCAGGTACTGTTTTCTCTCAGTTGGCAAGCTGCGCACACAATCGCAGTGTTGTACAGCTTGTTTCATCACCTTTGCGAAGTTGCCGCTCTCTCCGGCTCCCGGAGACGAAGAAGCTGCTTCTTCGCGCAAAGACGATTCTGCCGCTCACAGTGATCTGCGGTGTGCGCCTCCTGCCGAAAGACGCCCGGGAGCGGTGCTTAGCTCTGCAGAGCACCGTACCTTCGTCTTTAGCCTCTCTTCTCGTCTACATGTTAGCAAAAAGCTTTTCCACTCTGTCTGGCAAGGAGAAACTGTGCCAGCACAGAAAACATCTCCCATCGTGTTCTAGAGGCTGCACGGATGTCTGCCGAGTGTTTTGCAAGAAGAGAAAGAAAGTTGTCCAAAACAGCTTGCAATCGAATGTTCATGTGAATAGAAAAGGCAGGAGAGTGGTCAGGTACTGTTTTCTCTCAGTTGGCAAGCTGCGCACACAATCGCAGTGTTGTACAGCTTGTTTCATCACCTTTGCCAAGTTGCCGCTCTCTCCGGCTCCCGGAGACGAAGAAGCTGCTTCTTCGCGCAAAGACGATTCTGCCGCTCACAGTGCTCTGCGGAGTGCGCCTTCTGCCGAAAGACGCCCGGGAGCGGTGCTTAGCTCTGCAGAGCACCGTACTTTCGTCTTTAGCCTCTCTTCTCGTCTACATCTTATCAAAAAGCTTTTCCACTCTGTCTGGCAAGGAGAAACTGTGCCAGCACAAAAAACATCTCCCATCGTGTTCTAGAGGCTGCACGGAGGTCTGCCGAGTGTTTTGCAAGAAGAGAAAGAAAGTTGTCCAAAACAGCTTGCAATCGAATGTTCATGTGAATAGAAAAGGCAGGAGAGTGGTCAGGTACTGTTTTCTCTCAGTTGGCAAGCTGCGCACACAATCGCAGTGTCGTACAGCTTGTTTCATCACCTTTGCGAAGTTGCCGCTCTCTCCGGCTCCCGGAGACGAAGAAGCTGCTTCTTCGCGCAAAGACGATTCTGCCGCTCACAGTGATCTGCGGTGTGCGCCTTCTGCCGAAAGAGGTCCGGGAGCGGTGCTTAGCTCTGCAGAGCACCGTACCTTCGTCTTTAGCCTCTCTTCTCGTTTACATCTTAGCAAAAAGCTTTTCCACTCTGTCTGGCAAGGAGAAACTGTGCCAGCACAGAAAACATCTCCCATCGTGTTCTAGAGGCTGCACGGAGGTCTGCCAAGTGTTTTGCAAGAAGAGAAAGAAAGTTGTCCAAAACAGCTTGCAATCCAATGTTCATGTGAATAGAAAAGGCAGGAGAGTGGTCAGGTACTGTTTTCTCTCAGTTGGCAAGATGCGCACACAATCGCAGTGTTGTACAGCTTGTTTCATCACCTTTGCGAAGTTGCCGCTCTCTCCGGCTCCCGGAGACGAAGAAGCTGCTTCTTCGCGCAAAGACGATTCTGCCGCTCACAGTGCTCTGCAGTGTGCGCCTTCTGCCGAAAGAGGTCCGGGAGCGGTGCTTAGCTCTGCAGAGCACCGTACCTTCGTCTTTAGCCTCTCTTCTCGTCTACATCTTAGCAAAAAGCTTTTCCACTCTGTCTGGCAAGGAGAAACTGTGCCAGCACAGAAAACATCTCCCATCGTGTTCTAGAGGCTGCACGGAGGTCTGCCGAGTGTTTTGCAACAAGAGAAAGAAAGTTGTCCAAAACAGCTTGCAATCGAATGTTCATGTGAATAGAAAAGGCAGGAGAGTGGTCAGGTACTGTTTTCTCTCAGTTGGCAAGATGCGCACACAATCGCAGTGTTGTACAGCTTGTTTCATCACCTTTGCCAAGTTGCCGCTCTCGCCGGCTGCCGGAGGCGAAGAAGCTGCTTCTTCGCGCAAAGACGATTCTGCCGCTCACAGTGCTCTGCGGTGTGCGCCTTCTGCCGAAAGAGGTCCGGGAGCGGTGCTTAGCTCTGCAGAGCACCGTACCTTCGTCTTTAGCCTCTCTTCTCGTCTACATCTTATCAAAACCTTTTCCACTCTGTCTGGCAAGGAGAAACTGTGCCAGCACAGAAAACATCTCCCATCGTGTTCTAGAGGCTGCACGGAGGTCTGCCGAGTGTTTTGCAAGAAGAGAAAGAAAGTTGTCCAAAACAGCTTCCAATCGAATGTTCATGTGA
Organism: Melozone crissalis; assembly: GCF_028551555.1. Taxonomy (NCBI): domain Eukaryota; kingdom Metazoa; phylum Chordata; class Aves; order Passeriformes; family Passerellidae; genus Melozone; species Melozone crissalis. The sequence goes on from NW_026536024.1 coordinate 205,936, forward strand.
TTACAAAAGGCAGGAGAGTGGTCAGGTACTGTTTTCTCTCAGTTGGCAAGCTGCGCACACAATCGCAGTGTTGTACAGCTTGTTTCATCACCTTTGCCAAGTTGCCGCTCTCTCCGGCTCCCGGAGACGAAGAAGCTGCTTCTTCGCGCAAAGACGATTCTGCCGCTCACAGTGCACTGCAGTGTGCGCCTTCTGCCGAAAGAGGCCCGGGAGCGGTGCTTAGCTCTGCAGAGCACCGTACCTTCGTCTTTAGCCTCTCTTCTCGTCTACATCTTAGCAAAAAGCTTTTCCACTCTGTCTGGCAAGGAGAAACTGTGCCAGCACAGAAAACATCTCCCATCGTGTTCTAGAAGCTGCACGGAGGTCTGCCGAGTGTTTTGCAAGAAGAGAAAGAAAGTTGTCCAAAACAGCTTCCAATCGAATGTTCATGTGAATAGAAAAGGCAGGAGAGTGGTCAGGTACTGTTTTCTCTCAGTTGGCAAGCTGCGCACACAATCGCAGTGTTGTACAGCTTGTTTCATCACCTTTGCGAAGTTGCCGCTCTCTCCGGCTCCCGGAGACGAAGAAGCTGCTTCTTCGCGCAAAGACGATTCTGCCGCTCACAGTGCTCTGCGGTGTGCGCCTTCTGCCGAAAGAGCCCCGGGAGTTGTGCTTAGCTCTGAGAAGCACCATACGTGCTTCTTTACCCTCTCTTCTCGTCTACATCTTAGCAAAAAGCTTTTCCACTCTGTCTGGCAAGGAGAAACTGTGCCAGCACAGAAAACATCTCCCATCGTGTTCTAGAGGCTCCACGGAGGTCTGCCGAGTGTTTTGCAAGAAGAGAAAGAAAGTTGTCCAAAACAGCTTGCAATCCAATGTTCATGTGAATAGAAAAGGCAGGAGAGTGGTCAGGTACTGTTTTCTCTCAGTTGGCAAGCTGCGCACACAATCGCAGTCTTGTACAGCTTGTTTCATCACCTTTGCGAAGTTGCCGCTCTCTCCGGCTCCCGGAGACGAAGAAGCTGCTTCTTCGCGCAAAGACGATTCTGCCGCTCACAGTGCTCTGCGGTGTGCGCCTTCTGCGGAAAGACGCCCGGGAGCGGTGCTTAGCTCTGCAGAGCACCGTACCTTCGTCTTTAGCCTCTCTTCTCGTCTACATCTTAGCAAAAAGCTTTTCCACTCTGTCTGGCAAGGAGAAACTGTGCCAGCACAAAAAACATCTCCCATCGTGTTCTAGAGGCTGCACGGAGGTCTGCCGAGTGTTTTGCAAGAAGAGAAAGAAAGTTGTCCAAAACAGCTTGCAATCGAATGTTCATGTGAATAGAAAAGGCAGGAGAGTGGTCAGGTACTGTTTTCTCTCACTTGGCAAGCTGCGCACACAATCGCAGTGTTGTACAGCTTGTTTCATCACCTTTGCGAAGTTGCCGCTCTCTCCGGCTCCCGGAGACGAAGAAGCTGCTTCTTCGCGCAAAGACGATTCTGCCGCTCACAGTGCTCTGCTGTGTGCGCCTTCCGCCGAAAGAGGTCCGGGAGCGGTGCTTAGCTCTGCAGAGCACCGTACCTTCGTCTTTAGCCTCTCTTCTCGTCTACATCTTAGCAAAAAGCTTTTCCACTCTGTCTGGCAAGGAGAAACTGTGCCAGCACAAAAAACATCTCCCATCATGTTCTAGAGGCTGCACGGAGGTCTGCCGAGTGTTTTGAAAGAAGAGAAAGAAAGTTGTCCAAAACAGCTTGCAATCCAATGTTCATGTGAATAGAAAAGGCAGGAGAGTGGTCAGGTACTGTTTTCTCTCAGTTGGCAAGCTGCGCACACAATCGCAGTGTTGTACAGCTTGTTTCATCACCTTTGCGAAGTTGCCGCTCTCTCCGGCTCCCGGAGACGAAGAAGCTGCTTCTTCGCGCAAAGACGATTCTGCCGCTCACAGTGCTCTGCGGTGTGCGCCTTCTGCCGAAAGAGCTCCGGGAGCGGTGCTTAGCTCTGCAGAGCACCGTACCTTCGTCTTTAGCCTCTCTTCTCGTCTACATCTTAGCAAAAAGCTTTTCCACTCTGTCTGGCAAGGAGAAACTGTGCCAGCACAGAAAACATCTCCCATCGTGTTCTAGAGGCTGCACGCAGGTCTGCCGAGTGTTTTGCAAGAAGAGAAAGAAAGTTGTCCAAAACAGCTTGCAATCGAATGTTCATGTGAATAGAAAATGCAGGAGAGTGGTCAGGTACTGTTTTCTCTCAGTTGGCAAGCTGCGCACACAATCGCAGTGTTGTACAGCTTGTTTCATCACCTTTGCGAAGTTGCCGCTCTCTCCGGCTCCCGGAGACGAAGAAGCTGCTTCTTCGCGCAAAGACGATTCTGCCGCTCACTGTGTTCTGCAGTGTGTGTCTTCTGCCGAAAGAGGCCCGGGAGCTGTGCTTAGCTCTGCAGAGCACCATACCTGCTTCTTTAGCCTCTCTTCTCGTCTACATCTTAGCAAAAAGCTTTTCCACTCTTTCTGGCAAGGAGAAACTGTGCCAGCACAAAAAACATCTCCCATCGTGTTCTAGAGGCTGCACGGAGGTCTGCCGAGTGTTTTGCAAGAAGAGAAAGAAAGTTGTCCAAAACAGCTTGCAATCGAATGTTCATGTGAATAGAAAAGGCAGGAGAGTGGTCAGGTACTGTTTTCTCTCAGTTGGCAAGCTGCGCACACAATCGCAGTGTTGTACAGCTTGTTTCATCACCTTTGCGAAGTTGCCGCTCTCTCCGGCTCCCGGAGACGAAGAAGCTGCTTCTTCGCGCAAAGACGATTCTGCCGCTCACAGTGCTCTGCGGTGTGCGCCTTCTGCCGAAAGAGGTCCGGGAGCGGTGCTTAGCTCTGCAGAGCACCGTACCTTCGTCTTTAGCCTCTCTTCTCGTCTACATCTTAGCAAAAAGCTTTTGCACTCTGTCTGGCAAGGAGAAACTGTGCCAGCACAGAAAACATCTCCCATCGTGTTCTAGAGGCTGCACGGAGGTCTGCCGAGTGTTTTGCAAGAAGAGAAAGAAAGTTGTCCAAAACAGCTTGCAATCGAATGTTCATCTGAATAGAAAAGGCATGAGAGTGGTCAGGTACTTTTTTCTCTCAGTTGGCAAGCTGCGCACACAATCGCAGTGTTGTACAGCTTGTTTCATCACCTTTGCGAAGTTGCCGCTCTCTCCGGCTCCCGGAGACGAAGAAGCTGCTACTTCGCGCAAAGTCGATTCTGCCGCTCACAGTGCTCTGCGGTGTGCGCCTTCTGCCGAAAGAGCTCCGGGAGCGGTGCTTAGCTCTGCAGAGCACCGTACCTTCGTCTTTAGCCTCTCTTCTCGTCTACATCTTAGCAAAAAGCTTTTCCACTCTGTCTGGCAAGGAGAAACTGTGCCAGCACAAAAAACATCTCCCATCGTGTTCTAGAGGCTGCACGGAAGTCTGCCGAGTGTTTTGCAAGAAGAGAAAGAAAGTTGTCCAAAACAGCTTGCAATCGAATGTTCATGTGAATAGAAAAGGCAGGAGAGTGATCAGGTACTGTTTGCCCTCAGTTGGCAAGCTGCGCACACAATCGCAGTGTTGTACAGCTTGTTTCATCACCTTTGCGAAGTTGCCGCTCTCTCCGGCTCCCGGAGACGAAGAAGCTGCTTCTTCGCGCAAAGACGATTCTGCTGCTCACAGTGCTCTGCGGTGTGCGCCTTCTGCCGAAAGAGCCCCGGGAGCTGTGCTTAGCTCTGAGAAGCACCATACGTGCTTCTTTAGCCTCTCTTCTCGTCGACATCTTAGCAAAAAGCTTTTCCACTCTTTCTGGCAAAGAGAAACTGTGCCAGCACAGAAAACATCTCCCATCGTGTTCTAGAGGCTCCACGGAGGTCTGCCGAGTGTTTTGCAAGAAGAGAAAGAAAGTTGTCCAAAACAGCTTGCAATCGAATGTTCATGTGAATAGAAAAGGCAGGAGAGTGGTCAGGTACTGTTTGCTCTCAGTTGGCAAGCTGCGCACACAATCGCAGTGTTGTACAGCTTGTTTCATCACCTTTGCGAAGTTGCCGCTCTCTCCGGCTCCCGGAGACGAAGAAGCTGCTTCTTCACGCAAAGACGATTCTGCCGCTCACAGTGCTCTGCGGTGTGCGCCTTCTGCCGAAAGACGCCCGGGAGCGGTGCTTAGCTCTGCAGAGCACCGTACCTTCGTCTTTAGCCTCTCTTCTCGTCTACATCTTAGCAAAAAGCTTTTCCACTCTGTCTGCTAAGGAGAAACCGTGCCAGCACAAAAAACATCTCCCATCGTGTTCTAGAGGCTGCACGCAGGTCTGCCGAGTGTTTTGCAAGAAGAGAGAGAAAGTTGTCCAAAACAGCTTGCAATCGAATGTTCATGTGAATAGAAAAGGCAGGAGAGTGGTCAGGTACTGTTTTCTCTCAGTTGGCAAGCTGCGCACACAATCGCAGTGTTGTACAGCTTGTTTCATCACCTTTGCCAAGTTGCCGCTCTCTCCGGCTCCCGGAGACGAAGAAGCTGCTTCTTCGCGCAAAGACGATTCTGCCGCTCACAGTGCTCTGCGGTGTGCGCCTTCTGCCGAAAGAGGTCCGGGAGCGGTGCTTAGCTCTGCAGAGCACCGTACCTTCGTCTTTAGCCTCTCTTCTCGTCTACATCTTAGCAAAAAGCTTTTCCACTCTGTCTGGCAAGGAGAAACTGTGCCAGCACAGAAAACATCTCCCATCGTGTTCTAGAGGCTGCACGGAGGTGTGCCGAGTGTTTTGCAAGAAGAGAAAGAAAGTTGTCCAAAACAGCTTGCAATCGAATGTTCATGTGATTACAAAAGGCAGGAGAGTGGTCAGGTACTGTTTTCTCTCAGTTGGCAAGCTGCGCACACAATCGCAGTGTTGTACAGCTTGTTTCATCACCTTTGCGAAGTTGCCGCTCTCTCCGGCTCCCGGAGACAAAGAAGCTGCTTCTTCGCGCAAAGACGATTCTGCCGCTCACAGTGCTCTGCGGTGTGCGCCTTCTGCCGAAAGACGCTCGGGAGCGGTGCTTAGCTCTGCAGAGCACCGTACCTTCGTCTTTAGCCTCTCTTCTCGTCTACATCTTAGCAAAAAGCTTTTCCACTCTCTCTGGCAAGGAGAAACTGTGCCAGCACAGAAAACATCTCCCATCGTGTTCTAGAGGCTGCACGCAGGTCTGCCGAGTGTTTTGCAAGAAGAGAAAGAAAGTTGTCCAAAACAGCTTCCAATCGAATGTTCATGTGAATAGAAAATGCAGGAGAGTGGTCAGGTACTGTTTTCTCTCAATTGGAAAGCTGCGCACACAATCGCAGTGTTGTACAGCTTGTTTCATCACCTTTGCGAAGTTGCCGCTCTCTCCGGCTCCCGGAGACGAAGAAGCTGCTTCTTCGCGCAAAGACGATTCTGCCGCTCACAGTGATCTGCGGTGTGCGCCTTCTGCCGAAAGACGCCCGGGAGCGGTGCTTAGCTCTGCAGAGCACCGTACCTTCGTCTTTAGCCTCTCTTCTCGTCTACATCTTAGCAAAAAGCTTTTCCACTCTGTCTGGCAAGGAGAAACTTTGCCAGCACAGAAAACATCTCCCATCGTGTTCTAGAGGCTGCACGGATGTCTGCCAAGTGTTTTGCAAGAAGAGAAAGAAAGTTGTCCAAAACAGCTTGCAATCGAATGTTCATGTGAATAGAAAAGGCAGGAGAGTGGTCAGGTACTGTTTTCTCTCAGTTGGCAAGCTGCGCACACAATCGCAGTGTTGTACAGCTTGTTTCATCACCTTTGCCAAGTTGCCGCTCTCTCCGGCTCCCGGAGACGAAGAAGCTGCTTCTTCGCGCAAAGATGATTCTGCCGCTCACAGTGCTCTGCGGAGTGCGCCTTCTGCCGAAAGACATCCGGGAGCGGTGCTTAGCTCTGCAGAGCACCGTACCTTCGTCTTTAGCCTCTCTTCTCGTCTACATCTTAGCAAAAAGCTTTTCCACTCTGTCTGGCAAGGAGAAACTGTGCCAGCACAAAAAACATCTCCCATCGTGTTCTAGAGGGTGCACGGAGGTCTGCCGAGTGTTTTGCAAGAAGAGAAAGAAAGTGGTCCAAAACAGCTTGCAATCGAATGTTCATGTGATTACAAAAGGCAGGAGAGTGGTCAGGTACTGTTTTCTCTCAGTTGGCAAGCTGCGCACACAATCGCAGTGTCGTACAGCTTGTTTCATCACCTTTGCGAAGTTGCCGCTCTCTCCGGCTCCCGGAGACGAAGAAGCTGCTTCTTCGCGCAAAGACGATTCTGCCGCTCACAGTGATCTGCGGTGTGCGCCTTCTGCCGAAAGAGGTCCGGGAGCGGTGCTTAGCTCTGCAGAGCACCGTACCTTCGTCTTTAGCCTCTCTTCTCGTCTACATCTTATCAAAAAGCTTTTCCACTCTGTCTGGCAAGGAGAAACTGTGCCAGCACAGAAAACATCTCCCATCGTGTTCTAGAGGCTGCACGGAGGTCTGCCGAGTGTTTTGCAAGAAGAGAAAGAAAGTTGTCCAAAACAGCTTGCAATCGAATGTTCATGTGATTACAAAAGGCAGGAGAGTGGTCAGGTACTGTTTTCTCTCAGTTGGCAAGCTGCGCACACAATCGCAGTCTTGTACAGCTTGTTTCATCACCTTTGCGAAGTTGCCGCTCTCTCCGGCTCCCGGAGACGAAGAAGCTGCTTCTTCGCGCAAAGACGATTCTGCCGCTCACAGTGCTCTGCGGTGTGCGCCTTCTGCCGAAAGAGGCCCGGGAGCGGTGCTTAGCTCTGCAGAGCACCGTACCTTCGTCTTTAGCCTCTCTTCTCGTCTACATCTTAGCAAAAAGCTTTTCAACTCTGTCTGGCAAGGAGAAACTGTGCCAGCACAGAAAACATCTCCCATTGTGTTCTAGAGTCTGCACGGAGGTCTGCAGAGTGTTTTGCACGAAGAGAAAGAAAGTTGTCCAAAACAGCTTGCAATCGAATGTTCATGTGAATAGAAAAGGCAGGAGAGTGGTCAGGTACTGTTTTCTCTCAGTTGGCAAGCTGCGCACACAATCGCAGTCTTGTACAGCTTGTTTCATCACCTTTGCGAAGTTGCCGCTCTCTCCGGCTCCCGGAGACGAAGAAGCTGCTTCTTCGCGCAAAGACGATTCTGCCGCTCACAGTGCTCTGCGGTGTGCGCCTTCTGCCGAAAGAGGTCCGGGAGCGGTGCTTAACTCTGCAGAGCACCCTACCTTCCTCTTTAGCCTCTCTTCTCGTCTACATCTTAGCAAAAAGCTTTTCCATTCTTTCTGGCAGGGAGAAACTGTGCCAGCACAGAAAACATCTCCCATTGTGTTCTAGAGTCTGCACGGAGGTCTGCAGAGTGTTTTGCAAGAAGAGAAAGAAAGTTGTCCAAAACAGCTTGCAATCGAATGTTCATGTGAATAGAAAAGGCAGGAGAGTGGTCAGGTACTGTTTTCTCTCAGTTGGCAAGCTGCGCACACAATCGCAGTGTTGTACAGCTTGTTTCATCACCTTTGCCAAGTTGCCGCTCTCTCCGGCTCCCGGAGACGAAGAAGCTGCTTCTTCGCGCAAAGACGATTCTGCCGCTCACAGTGCTCTGCGGTGTGCGCCTTCTGCCGAAAGACATCCGGGACCGGTGCTTAGCTTTGCAGAGCACCGTACCTTCGTCTTTAGCCTCTCTTCTCGTCTACATCTTAGCAAAAAGCTTTTCCACTCTGTCTGGCAAGGAGAAACTGTGCCAGCACAGAAAACATCTCCCATCGTGTTCTAGAGGCTGCACGGAGGTCTGCCGAGTGTTTTGCAAGAAGAGAAAGAAAGTTGTCCAAAACAGCTTGCAATCGAATGTTCATGTGAATAGAAAAGGCAGGAGAGTGGTCAGGTACTGTTTTCTCTCAGTTGGCAAGCTGCGCACACAATCGCAGTGTTGTACAGCTTGTTTCATCACCTTTGCCAAGTTGCCGCTCTCTCCGGCTCCCGGAGACGAAGAAGCTGCTTCTTCGCGCAAAGACGATTCTGCCGCTCACAGTGCTCTGCGGTGTGCGCCTTCTGCCGAAAGAGGCCCGGGAGCGGTGCTTAACTCTGCAGAGCACCCTACCTTCCTCTTTAGCCTCTCTTCTCGTCTACATCTTAGCAAAAAGCTTTTCCACTCTTTCTGGCAGGGAGAAACTGTGCCAGCACAGAAAACATCTCCCATCGTGTTCTAGAGGCTGCACGGAGGTCTGCAGAGTGTTTTGCACGAAGAGAAAGAAAGTTGTACAAAACAGCTTGCAATCGAATGTTCATGTGAATAGAAAAGGCAGGAGAGTGATCAGGTACAGTTTGCTCTCAGTTGGCAAGCTGCGCACACAATCGCAGTGTTGTACAGCTTGTTTCATCACCTTTGCCAAGTTGCCGCTCTCTCCGGCTCCCGGAGACGAAGAAGCTGCTTCTTCGCGCAAAGACGATTCTGCCGCTCACAGTGATCTGCGGTGTGCGCCTTCTGCCGAAAGACGCCCGGGAGCGGTGCTTAGCTCTGCAGAGCACCGTACCTTCGTCTTTAGCCTCTCTTCTCGTCTACATCTTAGCAAAAAGCTTTTCCACTCTGTCTGGCAAGGAGAAACTTTGCCAGCACAGAAAACATCTCCCATCGTGTTCTAGAGGCTGCACGGATGTCTGCCAAGTGTTTTGCAAGAAGAGAAAGAAAGTTGTCCAAAACAGCTTGCAATCGAATGTTCATGTGAATAGAAAAGGCAGGAGAGTGGTCAGGTACTGTTTTCTCTCAGTTGGCAAGCTGCGCACACAATCGCAGTGTTGTACAGCTTGTTTCATCACCTTTGCCAAGTTGCCGCTCTCTCCGGCTCCCGGAGACGAAGAAGCTGCTTCTTCGCGCAAAGACGATTCTGCCGCTCACAGTGCTCTGCGGAGTGCGCCTTCTGCCGAAAGACATCCGGGACCGGTGCTTTGCTCTGCAGAGCACCGTACTTTCGTCTTTAGCCTCTCTTCTCGTCTACATCTTATCAAAAAGCTTTTCCACTCTGTCTGGCAAGGAGAAACTGTGCCAGCACAAAAAACATCTCCCATTGTGTTCTAGAGGCTGCACGGAGGTCTGCCGAGTGTTTTGCAAGAAGAGAAAGAAAGTTGTCCAAAACAGCTTGCAATCGAATGTTCATGTGATTACAAAAGGCAGGAGAGTGGTCAGGTACTGTTTTCTCTCAGTTGGCAAGCTGCGCACACAATCGCAGTGTCGTACAGCTTGTTTCATCACCTTTGCGAAGTTGCCGCTCTCTCCGGCTCCCGGAGACGAAGAAGCTGCTTCTTCGCGCAAAGACCATTCTGCCGCTCACAGTGATCTGCGGTGTGCGCCTTCTGCCGAAAGAGGTCCGGGAGCGGTGCTTAGCTCTGCAGAGCACCGTACCTTCGTCTTTAGCCTCTCTTCTCGTCTACATCTTAGCAAAAAGCTTTTCCACTCTGTCTGGCAAGGAGAAACTGTGCCAGCACAGAAAACATCTCCCATCGTGTTCTAGAGGCTGCACGGAGGTCTGCCGAGTGTTTTGCAAGAAGAGAAAGAAAGTTGTCCAAAACAGCTTGCAATCGAATGTTCATGTGAATAGAAAAGGCAGGAGAGTGGTCAGGTACTGTTTTCTCTCAGTTGGCAAGATGCGCACACAATCGCAGTGTTGTACAGCTTGTTTCATCACCTTTGCCAAGTTGCCGCTCTCTCCGGCTCCCGGAGACGAAGAAGCTGCTTCTTCGCGCAAAGACGATTCTGCCGCTCACAGTGCTCTGCGGTGTGCGCCTTCTGCCGAAAGAGGTCCGGGAGCGGTGCTTAGCTCTGCAGAGCACCGTACCTTCGTCTTTAGCCTCTCTTCTCGTCTACATCTTAGCAAAAAGCTTTTGCACTCTGTCTGGCAAGGAGAAACTGTGCCAGCACAGAAAACATCTCCCATCGTGTTCTAGAGGCTGCACGGAGGTCTGCCGAGTGTTTTGCAAGAAGAGAAAGAAAGTTGTCCAAAACAGCTTGCAATCGAATGTTCATGTGAATAGAAAAGGCAGGAGAGTGGTCAGGTACTGTTTTCTCTCAGTTGGCAAGCTGCGCACACAATCGCAGTGTTGTACAGCTTGTTTCATCACCTTTGCGAAGTTGCCGCTCTCTCCGGCTCCCGGAGACGAAGAAGCTGCTTCTTCGCGCAAAGACGATTCTGCCGCTCACAGTGATCTGCGGTGTGCGCCTTCTGCCGAAAGAGGTCCGGGAGCGGTGCTCAGCTCTGCAGAGCACCGTACCTTCGTCTTTAGCCTCTCTTCTCGTCTACATCTTAGCAAAAAGCTTTTGCACTCTTTCTGGCAGGGAGAAACTGTGCCAGCACAGAAAACATCTCCCATCGTGTTCTAGAGGCTGCACGGAGGTCTGCAGAGTGTTTTGCACGAAGAGAAAGAAAGTTGTCCAAAACAGCTTGCAATCGAATGTTCATGTGAATAGAAAAGGCAGGAGAGTGATCAGGTACAGTTTGCTCTCAGTTGGCAAGCTGCGCACACAATCGCAGTGTTGTACAGCTTGTTTCATCACCTTTGCGAGTTGCCGCTCTCTCCGGCTCCCGGAGACGAAGAAGCTGCTTCTTCGCGCAAAGACGATTCTGCCGCTCACTCTGCTCTGCGGTGTGCGCCTTCTGCCGAAAGAGGTCCGGGAGCGGTGCTTAACTCTGCAGAGCACCGTACCTTCGTCTTTAGCCTCTCTTCTCGTCTACATCTTAGCAAAAAGCTTTTCCACTCTGTCTGGCAAGGAGAAACTGTGCCAGCACAGAAAACATCTCCCATCGTGTTCTAGAGGCTGCACGGAGGTCTGCCAAGTGTTTTGCAAGAAGAGAAAGAAAGTTGTCCAAAACAGCTTGCAATCGAATGTTCATGTGAATAGAAAATGCAGGAGAGTGGTCAGGTACTGTTTTCTCTCAGTTGGCAAGCTGCGCACACAATCGCAGTGTTGTACAGCTTGTTTCATCACCTTTGCGAAGTTGCCGCTCTCTCCGGCTCCCGGAGACGAAGAAGCTGCTTCTTCGCGCAAAGACGATTCTGCCGCTCACAGTGCTCTGCGGTGTGCGCCTTGTGCCGAAAGAGGTCCGGGTGCGGTGCTTAGCTCTGCAGAGCACCGTACCTTCGTCTTTAGCCTCTCTTCTCGTCTACATCTTAGCAAAAAGCTTTTCCAATCTGTCTGGCAAGGAGAAACTGTGCCAGCACAGAAAACATCTCCCATCGTGTTCTAGAGGCTGCACGGAGGTCTGCCGAGTGTTTTGCAAGAAGAGAAAGAAAGTTGTCCAAAACAGCTTGCAATCGAATGTTCATGTGAATAGAAAAGGCAGGAGAGTGGTCAGGTACTGTTTTCTCTCAGTTGGCAAGCTGCGCACACAATCGCAGTGTTGTACAGCTTGTTTCATCACCTTTGCGAAGTTGCCGCTCTCTCCGGCTCCCGGAGACGAAGAAGCTGCTTCTTCGCGCAAAGACGATTCTGCCGCTCACAGTGCTCTGCGGTGTGCGCCTCCTGCCGAAAGAGGTCCGGGAGCGGTGCTTAGCTCTGCAGAGCACCGTACCTTCGTCTTTAGCCTCTCTTCTCGTCTACATCTTAGCAAAAAGCTTTTCCACTCTGTCTGGCAAGGAGAAACTGTGCCAGCACAGAAAACATCTCCCATCGTGTTCTAGAGGCTGCACGGAGGTCTGCCGAGTGTTTTGCAAGAAGAGAAAGAAAGTTGTCCAAAACAGCTTGCAATCGAATGTTCATGTGAATAGAAAAGGCAGGAGAGTGGTCAGGTACTGTTTTCTCTCAGTTGGCAAGCTGCGCACACAATCGCAGTGTTGTACAGCTTGTTTCATCACCTTTGCGAAGTTGCCGCTCTCTCCGGCTCCCGGAGACGAAGAAGCTGCTTCTTCGCGCAAAGACGATTCTGCCGCTCACAGTGCTCTGCTGTGTGCGCCTTCCGCCGAAAGAGGTCCGGGAGCTGTGCTTAGCTCTGCAGAGCACCGTACCTTCGTCTTTAGCCTCTCTTCTCGTCTACATCTTAGCAAAAAGCTTTTCCACTCTGTCTGGCAAGGAGAAACTGTGCCAGCACAAAAAACATCTCCCATCATGTTCTAGAGGCTGCACGGAGGTCTGCCGAGTGTTTTGAAAGAAGAGAAAGAAAGTTGTCCAAAACAGCTTGCAATCGAATGTTCATGTGAATAGAAAAGGCAGGAGAGTGGTCAGGTACTGTTTTCTCTCAGTTGGCAAGCTGCGCACACAATCGCAGTGTTGTACAGCTTGTTTCATCACCTTTGCGAAGTTGCCGCTCTCTCCGGCTCCCGGAGACGAAGAAGCTGCTTCTTCGCGCAAAGACGATTCTGCCGCTCACAGTGCTCTGCGGTGTGCGCCTTCTGCCGAAAGAGGTCCGGGAGCTGTGCTTAGCTCTGAGAAGCACCATACGTGCTTCTTTAGCCTCTCTTATCGTCTACATCTTAGCAAAAAGCTTTTCCACTCTGTCTGGCAAGGAGAAACTGTGCCAGCACAGAAAACATCTCCCATCGTGTTCTAGAGGCTGCACGGAGGTCTGCCAAGTGTTTTGCAAGAAGAGAAAGAAAGTTGTCCAAAACAGCTTGCAATCGAATGTTCATGTGACTAGAAAATGCAGGAGAGTGGTCAGGTACTGTTTTCTCTCAGTTGGCAAGCTGCGCACACAATCGCAGTGTTGTACAGCTTATTTCATCACCTTTGCGAAGTTGCCGCTCTCTCCGGCTCCCGGAGACGAAGAAGCTGCTTCTTCGCGCAAAGACGATTCTGCCGCTCACTGTGTTCTGCAGTGTGTGTCTTCTGCCGAAAGAGGCCCGGGAGCTGTGCTTAGCTCTGCAGAGCACCATACCTGCTTCTTTAGCCTCTCTTCTCGTCTACATCTTAGCAAAAAGCTTTTCCACTCTGTCTGGCAAGGAGAAACTGTGCCAGCACAAAAAACATCTACCATCGTGTTCTAGAGGCTGCACGGAGGTCTGCCGAGTGTTTTGCAAGAAGAGAAAGAAAGTTGTCCAAAACAGCTTGCAATCGAATGTTCATGTGAATAGAAAAGGCAGGAGAGTGGTCAGGTACTGTTTTCTCTCAGTTGGCAAGCTGCGCACACAATCGCAGTGTTGTACAGCTTGTTTCATCACCTTTGCGAAGTTGCCGCTCTCTCCGGCTCCCGGAGACGAAGAAGCTGCTTCTTCGCGCAAAGACGATTCTGCCGCTCACAGTGCTCTGCGGTGTGCGCCTCCTGCCGAAAGATGCCCGGGAGCGGTGCTTAGCTCTGCAGAGCACCGTACCTTCGTCTTTAGCCTCTCTTCTCGTCTACATCTTAGCAAAAAGCTTTTCCACTCTGTCTGGCAAGGAGAAACTGTGCCAGCACAGAAAACATCTCCCATCGTGTTCTAGAGGCTGCACGGAGGTCTGCCGAGTGTTTTGCAAGAAGAGAAAGAAAGTTGTCCAAAACAGCTTGCAATCGAATGTTCATGTGAATAGAAAAGGCAGGAGAGTGGTCAGGTACTGTTTTCTCTCACTTGGCAAGCTGCGCACACAATCGCAGTGTTGTACAGCTTGTTTCATCACCTTTGCGAAGTTGCCGCTCTCTCCGGCTCCCGGAGACGAAGAAGCTGCTTCTTCGCGCAAAGACGATTCTGCCGCTCACAGTGCTCTGCGGTGTGCGCCTTCTGCCGAAAGAGCCCCGGGAGCTGTGCTTAGCTCTGAGAAGCACCATACGTGCTTCTTTAGCCTCTCTTCTCGTCTACATCTTAGCAAAAAGCTTTTCCACTCTGTCTGGCAAGGAGAAACTGTGCCAGCACAGAAAACATCTCCCATCGTGTTCTAGAGGCTGCACGCAGGTCTGCCGAGTGTTTTGCAAGAAGAGAAAGAAAGTTGTCCAAAACAGCTTGCAATCGAATGTTCATCTGAATAGAAAAGGCATGAGAGTGGTCAGGTACTTTTTTCTCTCAGTTGGCAAGCTGCGCACACAATCGCAGTGTTGTACAGCTTGTTTCATCACCTTTGCGAAGTTGCCGCTCTCTCCGGCTCCCGGAGACGAAGAAGCTGCTTCTTCGCGCAAAGTCGATTCTGCCGCTCACAGTGCTCTGCGGTGTGCGCCTTCTGCCGAAAGAGCTCCGGGAGCGGTGCTTAGCTCTGCAGAGCACCGTACCTTCGTCTTTAGCCTCTCTTCTCGTCTACATCTTAGCAAAAAGCTTTTCCACTCTGTCTGGCAAGGAGAAACTGTGCCAGCACAGAAAACATCTCCCATCGTGTTCTAGAGGCTGCACGGAGGTCTGCCGAGTGTTTTGCAAGAAGAGAAAGAAAGTTGTCCAAAACAGCTTGCAATCGAATGTTCATGTGAATAGAAAAGGCAGGAGAGTGGTCAGGTACTGTTTTCTCTCAGTTGGCAAGCTGCGCACACAATCGCAGTGTTGTACAGCTTGTTTCATCACCTTTGCGAAGTTGCCGCTCTCTCCGGCTCCCGGAGACGAAGAAGCTGCTTCTTCGCGCAAAGACGATTCTGCCGCTCACAGTGCTCTGCTGTGTGCGCCTTCCGCCGAAAGAGGTCCGGGAGCTGTGCTTAGCTCTGCAGAGCACCGTACCTTCGTCTTTAGCCTCTCTTCTCGTCTACATCTTAGCAAAAAGCTTTTCCACTCTGTCTGGCAAGGAGAAACTGTGCCAGCACAAAAAACATCTCCCATCATGTTCTAGAGGCTGCACGGAGGTCTGCCGAGTGTTTTGAAAGAAGAGAAAGAAAGTTGTCCAAAACAGCTTGCAATCGAATGTTCATGTGAATAGAAAAGGCAGGAGAGTGGTCAGGTACTGTTTTCTCTCAGTTGGCAAGCTGCGCACACAATCGCAGTGTTGTACAGCTTGTTTCATCACCTTTGCCAAGTTGCCGCTCTCTCCGGCTCCCGGAGACGAAGAAGCTGCTTCTTCGCGCAAAGACGATTCTGCCGCTCACAGTGCTCTGCGGTGTGCGCCTTCTGCCGAAAGAGGTCCGGGAGCTGTGCTTAGCTCTGAGAAGCACCATACGTGCTTCTTTAGCCTCTCTTCTCGTCTACATCTTAGCAAAAAGCTTTTCCACTCTGTCTGGCAAGGAGAAACTGTGCCAGCACAGAAAACATCTCCCATCGTGTTCTAGAGGCTGCACGGAGGTCTGCCAAGTGTTTTGCAAGAAGAGAAAGAAAGTTGTCCAAAACAGCTTGCAATCGAATGTTCATGTGACTAGAAAATGCAGGAGAGTGGTCAGGTACTGTTTTCTCTCAGTTGGCAAGCTGCGCACACAATCGCAGTGTTGTACAGCTTATTTCATCACCTTTGCGAAGTTGCCGCTCTCTCCGGCTCCCGGAGACGAAGAAGCTGCTTCTTCGCGCAAAGACGATTCTGCCGCTCACTGTGTTCTGCAGTGTGTGTCTTCTGCCGAAAGAGGCCCGGGAGCTGTGCTTAGCTCTGCAGAGCACCATACCTGCTTCTTTAGCCTCTCTTCTCGTCTACATCTTAGCAAAAAGCTTTTCCACTCTTTCTGGCAAGGAGAAACTGTGCCAGCACAAAAAACATCTACCATCGTGTTCTAGAGGCTGCACGGAGGTCTGCCGAGTGTTTTGCAAGAAGAGAAAGAAAGTTGTCCAAAACAGCTTGCAATCGAATGTTCATGTGAATAGAAAAGGCAGGAGAGTGGTCAGGTACTGTTTTCTCTCAGTTGGCAAGCTGCGCACACAATCGCAGTGTTGTACAGCTTGTTTCATCACCTTTGCGAAGTTGCCGCTCTCTCCGGCTCCCGGAGACGAAGAAGCTGCTTCTTCGCGCAAAGACGATTCTGCCGCTCACAGTGCTCTGCGGTGTGCGCCTCCTGCCGAAAGATGCCCGGGAGCGGTGCTTAGCTCTGCAGAGCACCGTACCTTCGTCTTTAGCCTCTCTTCTCGTCTACATCTTAGCAAAAAGCTTTTCCACTCTGTCTGGCAAGGAGAAACTGTGCCAGCACAGAAAACATCTCCCATCGTGTTCTAGAGGCTGCACGGAGGTCTGCCGAGTGTTTTGCAAGAAGAGAAAGAAAGTTGTCCAAAACAGCTTGCAATCGAATGTTCATGTGAATAGAAAAGGCAGGAGAGTGGTCAGGTACTGTTTTCTCTCAGTTGGCAAGCTGCGCACACAATCGCAGTGTTGTACAGCTTGTTTCATCACCTTTGCGAAGTTGCCGCTCTCTCCGGCTCCCGGAGACGAAGAAGCTGCTTCTTCGCGCAAAGACGATTCTGCCGCTCACAGTGCTCTGCGGTGTGCGCCTTCTGCCGAAAGAGCCCCGGGAGCTGTGCTTAGCTCTGAGAAGCACCATACGTGCTTCTTTAGCCTCTCTTCTCGTCTACATCTTAGCAAAAAGCTTTTCCACTCTGTCTGGCAAGGAGAAACTGTGCCAGCACAGAAAACATCTCCCATCGTGTTCTAGAGGCTGCACGCAGGTCTGCCGAGTGTTTTGCAAGAAGAGAAAGAAAGTTGTCCAAAACAGCTTGCAATCGAATGTTCATGTGAATAGAAAAGGCAGGAGAGTGGTCAGGTACTGTTTTCTCTCAGTTGGCAAGCTGCGCACACAATCGCAGTGTTGTACAGCTTGTTTCATCACCTTTGCCAAGTTGCCGCTCTCTCCGGCTCCCGGAGACGAAGAAGCTGCTTCTTCGCGCAAAGACGATTCTGCCGCTCACAGTGCTCTGCGGTGTGCGCCTTCTGCCGAAAGAGGTCCGGGAGCGGTGCTTAGCTCTGCAGAGCACCGTACCTTCGTCTTTAGCCTCTCTTCTCGTCTACATCTTAGCAAAAAGCTTTTCCACTCTGTCTGGCAAGGAGAAACTGTGCCAGCACAGAAAACATCTCCCATCGTGTTCTAGAGGCTGCACGGAGGTCTGCCGAGTGTTTTGCAAGAAGAGAAAGAAAGTTGTCCAAAACAGCTTGCAATCGAATGTTCATCTGAATAGAAAAGGCATGAGAGTGGTCAGGTACTTTTTTCTCTCAGTTGGCAAGCTGCGCACACAATCGCAGTGTTGTACAGCTTGTTTCATCACCTTTGCGAAGTTGCCGCTCTCTCCGGCTCCCGGAGACGAAGAAGCTGCTTCTTCGCGCAAAGTCGATTCTGCCGCTCACAGTGCTCTGCGGTGTGCGCCTTCTGCCGAAAGAGGTCCGGGAGCTGTGCTTAGCTCTGAGAAGCACCATACGTGCTTCTTTAGCCTCTCTTCTCGTCTACATCTTAGCAAAAAGCTTTTCCACTCTGTCTGGCAAGGAGAAACTGTGCCAGCACAGAAAACATCTCCCATCGTGTTCTAGAGGCTGCACGGAGGTCTGCCAAGTGTTTTGCAAGAAGAGAAAGAAAGTTGTCCAAAACAGCTTGCAATTGAATGTTCATGTGACTAGAAAATGCAGGAGAGTGGTCAGGTACTGTTTTCTCTCAGTTGGCAAGCTGCGCACACAATCGCAGTGTTGTACAGCTTATTTCATCACCTTTGCGAAGTTGCCGCTCTCTCCGGCTCCCGGAGACGAAGAAGCTGCTTCTTCGCGCAAAGACGATTCTGCCGCTCACTGTGTTCTGCAGTGTGTGTCTTCTGCCGAAAGAGGCCCGGGAGCTGTGCTTAGCTCTGCAGAGCACCATACCTGCTTCTTTAGCCTCTCTTCTCGTCTACATCTTAGCAAAAAGCTTTTCCACTCTTTCTGGCAAGGAGAAACTGTGCCAGCACAAAAAACATCTACCATCGTGTTCTAGAGGCTGCACGGAGGTCTGCCGAGTGTTTTGCAAGAAGAGAAAGAAAGTTGTCCAAAACAGCTTGCAATCGAATGTTCATGTGAATAGAAAAGGCAGGAGAGTGGTCAGGTACTGTTTTCTCTCAGTTGGCAAGCTGCGCACACAATCGCAGTGTTGTACAGCTTGTTTCATCACCTTTGCCAAGTTGCCGCTCTCTCCGGCTCCCGGAGACGAAGAAGCTGCTTCTTCGCGCAAAGACGATTCTGCCGCTCACAGTGCTCTGCGGTGTGCGCCTCCTGCCGAAAGATGCCCGGGAGCGGTGCTTAGCTCTGCAGAGCACCGTACCTTCGTCTTTAGCCTCTCTTCTCGTCTACATCTTAGCAAAAAGCTTTTCCACTCTGTCTGGCAAGGAGAAACTGTGCCAGCACAGAAAACATCTCCCATCGTGTTCTAGAGGCTGCACGCAGGTCTGCCGAGTGTTTTGCAAGAAGAGAAAGAAAGTTGTCCAAAACAGCTTGCAATCGAATGTTCATGTGAATAGAAAAGGCAGGAGAGTGGTCAGGTACTGTTTTCTCTCAGTTGGCAAGCTGCGCACACAATCGCAGTGTTGTACAGCTTGTTTCATCACCTTTGCCAAGTTGCCGCTCTCTCCGGCTCCCGGAGACGAAGAAGCTGCTTCTTCGCGCAAAGACGATTCTGCCGCTCACAGTGCTCTGCGGTGTGCGCCTTCTGCCGAAAGAGGTCCGGGAGCGGTGCTTAGCTCTGCAGAGCACCGTACCTTCGTCTTTAGCCTCTCTTCTCGTCTACATCTTAGCAAAAAGCTTTTCCACTCTGTCTGGCAAGGAGAAACTGTGCCAGCACAGAAAACATCTCCCATCGTGTTCTAGAGGCTGCACGGAGGTCTGCCGAGTGTTTTGCAAGAAGAGAAAGAAAGTTGTCCAAAACAGCTTGCAATCGAATGTTCATCTGAATAGAAAAGGCATGAGAGTGGTCAGGTACTTTTTTCTCTCAGTTGGCAAGCTGCGCACACAATCGCAGTGTTGTACAGCTTGTTTCATCACCTTTGCGAAGTTGCCGCTCTCTCCGGCTCCCGGAGACGAAGAAGCTGCTTCTTCGCGCAAAGTCGATTCTGCCGCTCACAGTGCTCTGCGGTGTGCGCCTTCTGCCGAAAGAGCTCCGGGAGCGGTGCTTAGCTCTGCAGAGCACCGTACCTTCGTCTTTAGCCTCTCTTCTCGTCTACATCTTAGCAAAAAGCTTTTCCACTCTGTCTGGCAAGGAGAAACTGTGCCAGCACAGAAAACATCTCCCATCGTGTTCTAGAGGCTGCACGGAGGTCTGCCGAGTGTTTTGCAAGAAGAGAAAGAAAGTTGTCCAAAACAGCTTGCAATCGAATGTTCATGTGAATAGAAAAGGCAGGAGAGTGGTCAGGTACTGTTTTCTCTCAGTTGGCAAGCTGCGCACACAATCGCAGTGTTGTACAGCTTGTTTCATCACCTTTGCCAAGTTGCCGCTCTCTCCGGCTCCCGGAGACGAAGAAGCTGCTTCTTCGCGCAAAGACGATTCTGCCGCTCACAGTGCTCTGCTGTGTGCGCCTTCCGCCGAAAGAGGTCCGGGAGCTGTGCTTAGCTCTGCAGAGCACCGTACCTTCGTCTTTAGCCTCTCTTCTCGTCTACATCTTAGCAAAAAGCTTTTCCACTCTGTCTGGCAAGGAGAAACTGTGCCAGCACAAAAAACATCTCCCATCATGTTCTAGAGGCTGCACGGAGGTCTGCCGAGTGTTTTGAAAGAAGAGAAAGAAAGTTGTCCAAAACAGCTTGCAATCGAATGTTCATGTGAATAGAAAAGGCAGGAGAGTGGTCAGGTACTGTTTTCTCTCAGTTGGCAAGCTGCGCACACAATCGCAGTGTTGTACAGCTTGTTTCATCACCTTTGCCAAGTTGCCGCTCTCTCCGGCTCCCGGAGACGAAGAAGCTGCTTCTTCGCGCAAAGACGATTCTGCCGCTCACAGTGCTCTGCGGTGTGCGCCTTCTGCCGAAAGAGGTCCGGGAGCTGTGCTTAGCTCTGAGAAGCACCATACGTGCTTCTTTAGCCTCTCTTCTCGTCTACATCTTAGCAAAAAGCTTTTCCACTCTGTCTGGCAAGGAGAAACTGTGCCAGCACAGAAAACATCTCCCATCGTGTTCTAGAGGCTGCACGGAGGTCTGCCAAGTGTTTTGCAAGAAGAGAAAGAAAGTTGTCCAAAACAGCTTGCAATCGAATGTTCATGTGACTAGAAAATGCAGGAGAGTGGTCAGGTACTGTTTTCTCTCAGTTGGCAAGCTGCGCACACAATCGCAGTGTTGTACAGCTTATTTCATCACCTTTGCGAAGTTGCCGCTCTCTCCGGCTCCCGGAGACGAAGAAGCTGCTTCTTCGCGCAAAGACGATTCTGCCGCTCACAGTGCTCTGCGGTGTGCGCCTCCTGCCGAAAGATGCCCGGGAGCGGTGCTTAGCTCTGCAGAGCACCGTACCTTCGTCTTTAGCCTCTCTTCTCGTCTACATCTTAGCAAAAAGCTTTTCCACTCTGTCTGGCAAGGAGAAACTGTGCCAGCACAGAAAACATCTCCCATCGTGTTCTAGAGGCTGCACGGAGGTCTGCCGAGTGTTTTGCAAGAAGAGAAAGAAAGTTGTCCAAAACAGCTTGCAATCGAATGTTCATGTGAATAGAAAAGGCAGGAGAGTGGTCAGGTACTGTTTTCTCTCAGTTGGCAAGCTGCGCACACAATCGCAGTGTTGTACAGCTTGTTTCATCACCTTTGCGAAGTTGCCGCTCTCTCCGGCTCCCGGAGACGAAGAAGCTGCTTCTTCGCGCAAAGACGATTCTGCCGCTCACAGTGCTCTGCGGTGTGCGCCTTCTGCCGAAAGAGCCCCGGGAGCTGTGCTTAGCTCTGAGAAGCACCATACGTGCTTCTTTAGCCTCTCTTCTCGTCTACATCTTAGCAAAAAGCTTTTCCACTCTGTCTGGCAAGGAGAAACTGTGCCAGCACAGAAAACATCTCCCATCGTGTTCTAGAGGCTGCACGCAGGTCTGCCGAGTGTTTTGCAAGAAGAGAAAGAAAGTTGTCCAAAACAGCTTGCAATCGAATGTTCATGTGAATAGAAAAGGCAGGAGAGTGGTCAGGTACTGTTTTCTCTCAGTTGGCAAGCTGCGCACACAATCGCAGTGTTGTACAGCTTGTTTCATCACCTTTGCCAAGTTGCCGCTCTCTCCGGCTCCCGGAGACGAAGAAGCTGCTTCTTCGCGCAAAGACGATTCTGCCGCTCACAGTGCTCTGCGGTGTGCGCCTTCTGCCGAAAGAGGTCCGGGAGCGGTGCTTAGCTCTGCAGAGCACCGTACCTTCGTCTTTAGCCTCTCTTCTCGTCTACATCTTAGCAAAAAGCTTTTCCACTCTGTCTGGCAAGGAGAAACTGTGCCAGCACAGAAAACATCTCCCATCGTGTTCTAGAGGCTGCACGGAGGTCTGCCGAGTGTTTTGCAAGAAGAGAAAGAAAGTTGTCCAAAACAGCTTGCAATCGAATGTTCATCTGAATAGAAAAGGCATGAGAGTGGTCAGGTACTTTTTTCTCTCAGTTGGCAAGCTGCGCACACAATCGCAGTGTTGTACAGCTTGTTTCATCACCTTTGCGAAGTTGCCGCTCTCTCCGGCTCCCGGAGACGAAGAAGCTGCTTCTTCGCGCAAAGTCGATTCTGCCGCTCACAGTGCTCTGCGGTGTGCGCCTTCTGCCGAAAGAGCTCCGGGAGCGGTGCTTAGCTCTGCAGAGCACCGTACCTTCGTCTTTAGCCTCTCTTCTCGTCTACATCTTAGCAAAAAGCTTTTCCACTCTGTCTGGCAAGGAGAAACTGTGCCAGCACAAAAAACATCTCCCATCGTGTTCTAGAGGCTGCACGGAGGTCTGCCGAGTGTTTTGCACGAAGAGAAAGAAAGTTGTCCAAAACAGCTTGCAATCGAATGTTCATGTGAATAGAAAAGGCAGGAGAGTGATCAGGTACTGTTTGCCCTCAGTTGGCAAGCTGCGCACACAATCGCAGTGTTGTACAGCTTGTTTCATCACCTTTGCGAAGTTGCCGCTCTCTCCGGCTCCCGGAGACGAAGAAGCTGCTTCTTCGCGCAAAGACGATTCTGCTGCTCACAGTGCTCTGCGGTGTGCGCCTTCTGCCGAAAGAGCCCCGGGAGCTGTGCTTAGCTCTGAGAAGCACCATACGTGCTTCTTTAGCCTCTCTTCTCGTCTACATCTTAGCAAAAAGCTTTTCCACTCTTTCTGGCAAAGAGAAACTGTGCCAGCACAGAAAACATCTCCCATCGTGTTCTAGAGGCTGCACGGAGGTCTGCCGAGTGTTTTGCAAGAAGAGAAAGAAAGTTGTCCAAAACAGCTTGCAATCGAATGTTCATGTGAATAGAAAAGGCAGGAGAGTGGTCAGGTACTGTTTGCTCTCAGTTGGCAAGCTGCGCACACAATCGCAGTGTTGTACAGCTTGTTTCATCACCTTTGCGAAGTTGCCGCTCTCTCCGGCTCCCGGAGACGAAGAAGCTGCTTCTTCACGCAAAGACGATTCTGCCGCTCACAGTGCTCTGCGGTGTGCGCCTTCTGCCGAAAGACGCCCGGGAGCGGTGCTTAGCTCTGCAGAGCACCGTACCTTCGTCTTTAGCCTCTCTTCTCGTCTACATCTTAGCAAAAAGCTTTTCCACTCTGTCTGCTAAGGAGAAACCGTGCCAGCACAAAAAACATCTCCCATCGTGTTCTAGAGGCTGCACGCAGGTCTGCCGAGTGTTTTGCAAGAAGAGAGAGAAAGTTGTCCAAAACAGCTTGCAATCGAATGTTCATGTGAATAGAAAAGGCAGGAGAGTGGTCAGGTACTGTTTTCTCTCAGTTGGCAAGCTGCGCACACAATCGCAGTGTTGTACAGCTTGTTTCATCACCTTTGCGAAGTTGCCGCTCTCTCCGGCTCCCGGAGACGAAGAAGCTGCTTCTTCGCGCAAAGACGATTCTGCCGCTCACAGTGCTCTGCGGTGTGCGCCTTCTGCCGAAAGAGGCCCGGGTGCGGTGCTTAGCTCTGCAGAGCACCGTACCTTCGTCTTTAGCCTCTCTTCTCGTCTACATCTTAGCAAAAAGCTTTTCCACTCTGTCTGGCAAGGAGAAACTGTGCCAGCACAGAAAACATCTCCCATCGTGTTCTAGAGGCTGCACGGAGGTCTGCCGAGTGTTTTGCAAGAAGAGAAAGAAAGTTGTCCAAAACAGCTTGCAATCGAATGTTCATGTGATTACAAAAGGCAGGAGAGTGGTCAGGTACTGTTTTCTCTCAGTTGGCAAGCTGCGCACACAATCGCAGTGTTGTACAGCTTGTTTCATCACCTTTGCCAAGTTGCCGCTCTCTCCGGCTCCCGGAGACAAAGAAGCTGCTTCTTCGCGCAAAGACGATTCTGCCGCTCACAGTGCTCTGCGGTGTGCGCCTTCTGCCGAAAGACGCTCGGGAGAGGTGCTTAGCTCTGCAGAGCACCGTACCTTCGTCTTTAGCCTCTCTTCTCGTCTACATCTTAGCAAAAAGCTTTTCCACTCTGTCTGGCAAGGAGAAACTGTGCCAGCACAGAAAACATCTCCCATCGTGTTCTAGAGGCTGCACGGAGGTCTGCCGAGTGTTTTGCAAGAAGAGAAAGAAAGTTGTCCAAAACAGCTTCCAATCGAATGTTCATGTGAATAGAAAATGCAGGAGAGTGGTCAGGTATTGTTTTCTCTCAATTGGAAAGCTGCGCACACAATCGCAGTGTTGTACAGCTTGTTTCATCACCTTTGCGAAGTTGCCGCTCTCTCCGGCTCCCGGAGACGAAGAAGCTGCTTCTTCGCGCAAAGACGATTCTGCCGCTCACAGTGATCTTCGGTGTGCGCCTTCTGCCGAAAGACGCCCGGGAGCGGTGCTTAGCTCTGCAGAGCACCGTACCTTCGTCTTTAGCCTCTCTTCTCGTCTACATCTTAGCAAAAAGCTTTTCCACTCTGTCTGGCAAGGAGAAACTTTGCCAGCACAGAAAACATCTCCCATCGTGTTCTAGAGGCTGCACGGATGTCTGCCAAGTGTTTTGCAAGAAGAGAAAGAAAGTTGTCCAAAACAGCTTGCAATCGAATGTTCATGTGAATAGAAAAGGCAGGAGAGTGGTCAGGTACTGTTTTCTCTCAGTTGGCAAGCTGCGCACACAATCGCAGTGTTGTACAGCTTGTTTCATCACCTTTGCCAAGTTGCCGCTCTCTCCGGCTCCGGGAGACGAAGAAGCTGCTTCTTCGCGCAAAGACGATTCTGCCGCTCACAGTGCTCTGCGGAGTGCGCCTTCTGCCGAAAGACATCCGGGACCGGTGCTTTGCTCTGCAGAGCACCGTACTTTCGTCTTTAGCCTCTCTTCTCGTCTACATCTTATCAAAAAGCTTTTCCACTCTGTCTGGCAAGGAGAAACTGTGCCAGCACAAAAAACATCTCCCATCGTGTTCTAGAGGCTGCACGGAGGTCTGCCGAGTGTTTTGCAAGAAGAGAAAGAAAGTTGTCCAAAACAGCTTGCAATCGAATGTTCATGTGATTACAAAAGGCAGGAGAGTGGTCAGGTACTGTTTTCTCTCAGTTGGCAAGCTGCGCACACAATCGCAGTGTCGTACAGCTTGTTTCATCACCTTTGCGAAGTTGCCGCTCTCTCCGGCTCCCGGAGACGAAGAAGCTGCTTCTTCGCGCAAAGACGATTCTGCCGCTCACAGTGATCTGCGGTGTGCGCCTTCTGCCGAAAGAGGTCCGGGAGCGGTGCTTAGCTCTGCAGAGCACCGTACCTTCGTCTTTAGCCTCTCTTCTCGTCTACATCTTAGCAAAAAGCTTTTCCACTCTGTCTGGCAAGGAGAAACTGTGCCAGCACAGAAAACATCTCCCATCGTGTTCTAGAGGCTGCACGGAGGTCTGCCGAGTGTTTTGCAAGAAGAGAAAGAAAGTTGTCCAAAACAGCTTGCAATCGAATGTTCATGTGATTACAAAAGGCAGGAGAGTGGTCAGGTACTGTTTTCTCTCAGTTGGCAAGCTGCGCACACAATCGCAGTCTTGTACAGCTTGTTTCATCACCTTTGCGAAGTTGCCGCTCTCTCCGGCTCCCGGAGACGAAGAAGCTGCTTCTTCGCGCAAAGACGATTCTGCCGCTCACAGTGCTCTGCGGTGTGCGCCTTCTGCCGAAAGAGGCCCGGGAGCGGTGCTTAGCTCTGCAGAGCACCGTACTTTCGTCTTTAGCCTCTCTTCTCGTCTACATCTTAGCAAAATCTTTTCAACTCTGTCTGGCAAGGAGAAACTGTGCCAGCACAGAAAACATCTCCCATTGTGTTCTAGAGTCTGCACGGAGGTCTGCAGAGTGTTTTGCACGGAGAGAAAGAAAGTTGTCCAAAACAGCTTGCAATCGAATGTTCATGTGAATAGAAAAGGCAGGAGAGTGGTCAGGTACTGTTTTCTCTCAGTTGGCAAGCTGCGCACACAATCGCAGTGTTGTACAGCTTGTTTCATCACCTTTGCGAAGTTGCCGCTCTCTCCGGCTCCCGGAGACGAAGAAGCTGCTTCTTCGCGCAAAGACGATTCTGCCGCTCACAGTGCTCTGCGGTGTGCGCCTTCTGCCGAATGAGGTCCGGGAGCGGTGCTTAACTCTGCAGAGCACCCTACCTTCCTCTTTAGCCTCTCTTCTCGTCTACATCTTAGCAAAAAGCTTTTCCACTCTTTCTGGCAAGGAGAAACTGTGCCAGCACAGAAAACATCTCCCATCGTGTTCTAGAGGCTGCACGGAGGTCTGCAGAGTGTTTTGCACGAAGAGAAAGAAAGTTGTCCAAAACAGCTTGCAATCGAATGTTCATGTGAATAGAAAAGGCAGGAGAGTGATCAGGTACAGTTTGCTCTCAGTTGGCAAGCTGCGCACACAATCGCAGTGTTGTACAGCTTGTTTCATCACCTTTGCCAAGTTGCCGCTCTCTCCGGCTCCCGGAGACGAAGAAGCTGCTTCTTCGCGCAAAGACGATTCTGCCGCTCACAGTGATCTGCGGTGTGCGCCTTCTGCCGAAAGACGCCCGGGAGCGGTGCTTAGCTCTGCAGAGCACCGTACCTTCGTCTTTAGCCTCTCTTCTCGTCTACATCTTAGCAAAAAGCTTTTCCACTCTGTCTGGCAAGGAGAAACTGTGCCAGCACAGAAAACATCTCCCATCGTGTTCTAGAGGCTGCACGGATGTCTGCCAAGTGTTTTGCAAGAAGAGAAAGAAAGTTGTCCAAAACAGCTTGCAATCGAATGTTCATGTGAATAGAAAAGGCAGGAGAGTGGTCAGGTACTGTTTTCTCTCAGTTGGCAAGCTGCGCACACAATCGCAGTGTTGTACAGCTTGTTTCATCACCTTTGCCAAGTTGCCGCTCTCTCCGGCTCCCGGAGACGAAGAAGCTGCTTCTTCGCGCAAAGACGATTCTGCCGCTCACAGTGCTCTGCTGTGTGCGCCTTCTGCCGAAAGACATCCGGGAGCGGTGCTTTGCTCTGCAGAGCACCGTACTTTCGTCTTTAGCCTCTCTTCTCGTCTACATCTTATCAAAAAGCTTTTCCACTCTGTCTGGCAAGGAGAAACTGTGCCAGCACAAAAAACATCTCCCATCGTGTTCTAGAGGCTGCACGGAGGTCTGCCGAGTGTTTTGCAAGAAGAGAAAGAAAGTTGTCCAAAACAGCTTGCAATCGAATGTTCATGTGATTACAAAAGGCAGGAGAGTGGTCAGGTACTGTTTTCTCTCAGTTGGCAAGCTGCGCACACAATCGCAGTGTCGTACAGCTTGTTTCATCACCTTTGCGAAGTTGCCGCTCTCTCTGGCTCCCGGAGACGAAGAAGCTGCTTCTTCGCGCAAAGACGATTCTGCCGCTCACAGTGCTCTGCGGTGTGCGCCTTCTGCCGAAAGAGGTCCGGGAGCGGTGCTTAGCTCTGCAGAGCACCGTACCTTCGTCTTTAGCCTCTCTTCTCGTCTACATCTTAGCAAAAAGCTTTTCCACTCTGTCTGGCAAGGAGAAACTGTGCCAGCACAGAAAACATCTCCCATCGTGTTCTAGAGGCTGCACGGAGGTCTGCCGAGTGTTTTGCAAGAAGAGAAAGAAAGTTGTCCAAAACAGCTTGCAATCGAATGTTCATCTGAATAGAAAAGGCATGAGAGTGGTCAGGTACTTTTTTCTCTCAGTTGGCAAGCTGCGCACACAATCGCAGTGTTGTACAGCTTGTTTCATCACCTTTGCGAAGTTGCCGCTCTCTCCGGCTCCCGGAGACGAAGAAGCTGCTTCTTCGCGCAAAGTCGATTCTGCCGCTCACAGTGCTCTGCGGTGTGCGCCTTCTGCCGAAAGAGCTCCGGGAGCGGTGCTTAGCTCTGCAGAGCACCGTACCTTCGTCTTTAGCCTCTCTTCTCGTCTACATCTTAGCAAAAAGCTTTTCCACTCTGTCTGGCAAGGAGAAACTGTGCCAGCACAAAAAACATCTCCCATCGTGTTCTAGAGGCTGCACGGAGGTCTGCCGAGTGTTTTGCAAGAAGAGAAAGAAAGTTGTCCAAAACAGCTTGCAATCGAATGTTCATGTGAATAGAAAAGGCAGGAGAGTGATCAGGTACTGTTTGCCCTCAGTTGGCAAGCTGCGCACACAATCGCAGTGTTGTACAGCTTGTTTCATCACCTTTGCGAAGTTGCCGCTCTCTCCGGCTCCCGGAGACGAAGAAGCTGCTTCTTCGCGCAAAGACGATTCTGCCGCTCACAGTGCTCTGCGGTGTGCGCCTTCTGCCGAAAGAGCCCCGGGAGCTGTGCTTAGCTCTGAGAAGCACCATACGTGCTTCTTTAGCCTCTCTTCTCGTCTACATCTTAGCAAAAAGCTTTTCCACTCTTTCTGGCAAAGAGAAACTGTGCCAGCACAGAAAACATCTCCCATCGTGTTCTAGAGGCTGCACGGAGGTCTGCCGAGTGTTTTGCAAGAAGAGAAAGAAAGTTGTCCAAAACAGCTTGCAATCGAATGTTCATGTGAATAGAAAAGGCAGGAGAGTGGTCAGGTACTGTTTGCTCTCAGTTGGCAAGCTGCGCACACAATCGCAGTGTTGTACAGCTTGTTTCATCACCTTTGCGAAGTTGCCGCTCTCTCCGGCTCCCGGAGACGAAGAAGCTGCTTCTTCACGCAAAGACGATTCTGCCGCTCACAGTGCTCTGCGGTGTGCGCCTTCTGCCGAAAGACGCCCGGGAGCGGTGCTTAGCTCTGCAGAGCACCGTACCTTCGTCTTTAGCCTCTCTTCTCGTCTACATCTTAGCAAAAAGCTTTTCCACTCTGTCTGCTAAGGAGAAACCGTGCCAGCACAAAAAACATCTCCCATCGTGTTCTAGAGGCTGCACGCAGGTCTGCCGAGTGTTTTGCAAGAAGAGAAAGAAAGTTGTCCAAAACAGCTTGCAATCGAATGTTCATGTGAATAGAAAAGGCAGGAGAGTGGTCAGGTACTGTTTTCTCTCAGTTGGCAAGCTGCGCACACAATCGCAGTGTTGTACAGCTTGTTTCATCACCTTTGCGAAGTTGCCGCTCTCTCCGGCTCCCGGAGACGAAGAAGCTGCTTCTTCGCGCAAAGACGATTCTGCCGCTCACAGTGCTCTGCGGTGTGCGCCTTGTGCCGAAAGATGTCCGGGTTCGGTGCTTAGCTCTGCAGAGCACCGTACCTTCGTCTTTAGCCTCTCTTCTCGTCTACATCTTAGCAAAAAGCTTTTCCACTCTGTCTGGCAAGGAGAAACTGTGCCAGCACAGAAAACATCTCCCATCGTGTTCTAGAGGCTGCACGGAGGTCTGCCGAGTGTTTTGCAAGAAGAGAAAGAAAGTTGTCCAAAACAGCTTGCAATCGAATGTTCATGTGATTACAAAAGGCAGGAGAGTGGTCAGGTACTTTTTTCTCTCAGTTGGCAAGCTGCGCACACAATCGCAGTGTTGTACAGCTTGTTTCATCACCTTTGCGAAGTTGCCGCTCTCTCCGGCTCCCGGAGACAAAGAAGCTGCTTCTTCGCGCAAAGACGATTCTGCCGCTCACAGTGCTCTGCGGTGTGCGCCTTCTGCCGAAAGACGCTCGGGAGCGGTGCTTAGCTCTGCAGAGCACCGTACCTTCGTCTTTAGCCTCTCTTCTCGTCTACATCTTAGCAAAAAGCTTTTCCACTCTGTCTGGCAAGGAGAAACTGTGCCAGCACAGAAAACATCTCCCATCGTGTTCTAGAGGCTGCACGGAGGTCTGCCGAGTGTTTTGCAAGAAGAGAAAGAAAGTTGTCCAAAACAGCTTCCAATCGAATGTTCATGTGAATAGAAAATGCAGGAGAGTGGTCAGGTACTGTTTTCTCTCAATTGGAAAGCTGCGCACACAATCGCAGTGTTGTACAGCTTCTTTCATCACCTTTGCGAAGTTGCCGCTCTCTCCGGCTCCCGGAGACGAAGAAGCAGCTTCTTCGCGCAAAGACGATTCTGCCGCTCACAGTGATCTGCGGTGTGCGCCTTCTGCCGAAAGACGCCCGGGAGCGGTGCTTAGCTCTGCAGAGCACCGTACCTTCGTCTTTAGCCTCTCTTCTCGTCTACATCTTAGCAAAAAGCTTTTCCACTCTGTCTGGCAAGGAGAAACTTTGCCAGCACAGAAAACATCTCCCATCGTGTTCTAGAGGCTGCACGGATGTCTGCCAAGTGTTTTGCAAGAAGAGAAAGAAAGTTGTCCAAAACAGCTTGCAATCGAATGTTCATGTGAATAGAAAAGGCAGGAGAGTGGTCAGGTACTGTTTTCTCTCAGTTGGCAAGCTGCGCACACAATCGCAGTGTTGTACAGCTTGTTTCATCACCTTTGCCAAGTTGCCGCTCTCTCCGGCTCCCGGAGACGAAGAAGCTGCTTCTTCGCGCAAAGACGATTCTGCCGCTCACAGTGCTCTGCGGAGTGCGCCTTCTGCCGAAAGACATCCGGGAGCGGTGCTTTGCTCTGCAGAGCACCGTACTTTCGTCTTTAGCCTCTCTTCTCGTCTACATCTTATCAAAAAGCTTTTCCACTCTGTCTGGCAAGGAGAAACTGTGCCAGCACAAAAAACATCTCCCATCGTGTTCTAGAGGCTGCACGGAGGTCTGCCGAGTGTTTTGCAAGAAGAGAAAGAAAGTTGTCCAAAACAGCTTGCAATCGAATGTTCATGTGATTACAAAAGGCAGGAGAGTGGTCAGGTACTGTTTTCTCTCAGTTGGCAAGCTGCGCACACAATCGCAGTGTCGTACAGCTTGTTTCATCACCTTTGCGAAGTTGCCGCTCTCTCCGGCTCCCGGAGACGAAGAAGCTGCTTCTTCGCGCAAAGACGATTCTGCCGCTCACAGTGATCTGCGGTGTGCGCCTTCTGCCGAAAGACGCCCGGGAGCGGTGCTTAGCTCTGCAGAGCACCGTACCTTCGTCTTTAGCCTCTCTTCTCGTCTACATCTTAGCAAAAAGCTTTTCCACTCTGTCTGGCAAGGAGAAACTGTGCCAGCACAGAAAACATCTCCCATCGTGTTCTAGAGGCTGCACGGAGGTCTGCCGAGTGTTTTGCAAGAAGAGAAAGAAAGTTGTCCAAAACAGCTTGCAATCGAATGTTCATGTGATTACAAAAGGCAGGAGAGTGGTCAGGTACTGTTTTCTCTCAGTTGGCAAGCTGCGCACACAATCGCAGTGTTGTACAGCTTGTTTCATCACCTTTGCCAAGTTGCCGCTCTCTCCGGCTCCCGGAGACGAAGAAGCTGCTTCTTCGCGCAAAGACGATTCTGCCGCTCACAGTGCTCTGCGGTGTGCGCCTTCTGCCGAAAGAGGCCCGGGAGCGGTGCTTAGCTCTGCAGAGCACCGTACTTTCGTCTTTAGCCTCTCTTCTCGTCTACATCTTAGCAAAAAGCTTTTCAACTCTGTCTGGCAAGGAGAAACTGTGCCAGCACAGAAAACATCTCCCATTGTGTTCTAGAGTCTGCACGGAGGTCTGCAGAGTGTTTTGCACGGAGAGAAAGAAAGTTGTCCAAAACAGCTTGCAATCGAATGTTCATGTGAATAGAAAAGGCAGGAGAGTGGTCAGGTACTGTTTTCTCTCAGTTGGCAAGCTGCGCACACAATCGCAGTGTTGTACAGCTTGTTTCATCACCTTTGCGAAGTTGCCGCTCTCTCCGGCTCCCGGAGACGAAGAAGCTGCTTCTTCGCGCAAAGACGATTCTGCCGCTCACAGTGCTCTGCGGTGTGCGCCTTCTGCCGAAAGAGGTCCGGGAGCGGTGCTTAACTCTGCAGAGCACCCTACCTTCCTCTTTAGCCTCTCTTCTCGTCTACATCTTAGCAAAAAGCTTTTCCACTCTTTCTGGCAAGGAGAAACTGTGCCAGCACAGAAAACATCTCCCATCGTGTTCTAGAGGCTGCACGGAGGTCTGCAGAGTGTTTTGCACGAAGAGAAAGAAAGTTGTCCAAAACAGCTTGCAATCGAATGTTCATGTGAATAGAAAAGGCAGGAGAGTGATCAGGTACAGTTTGCTCTCAGTTGGCAAGCTGCGCACACAATCGCAGTGTTGTACAGCTTGTTTCATCACCTTTGCCAAGTTGCCGCTCTCTCCGGCTCCCGGAGACGAAGAAGCTGCTTCTTCGCGCAAAGACGATTCTGCCGCTCACAGTGATCTGCGGTGTGCGCCTTCTGCCGAAAGACGCCCGGGAGCGGTGCTTAGCTCTGCAGAGCACCGTACCTTCGTCTTTAGCCTCTCTTCTCGTCTACATCTTAGCAAAAAGCTTTTCCACTCTGTCTGGCAAGGAGAAACTTTGCCAGCACAGAAAACATCTCCCATCGTGTTCTAGAGGCTGCACGGATGTCTGCCAAGTGTTTTGCAAGAAGAGAAAGAAAGTTGTCCAAAACAGCTTGCAATCGAATGTTCATGTGAATAGAAAAGGCAGGAGAGTGGTCAGGTACTGTTTTCTCTCAGTTGGCAAGCTGCGCACACAATCGCAGTGTTGTACAGCTTGTTTCATCACCTTTGCCAAGTTGCCGCTCTCTCCGGCTCCCGGAGACGAAGAAGCTGCTTCTTCGCGCAAAGACGATTCTGCCGCTCACAGTGCTCTGCTGTGTGCGCCTTCTGCCGAAAGACATCCGGGAGCGGTGCTTTGCTCTGCAGAGCACCGTACTTTCGTCTTTAGCCTCTCTTCTCGTCTACATCTTATCAAAAAGCTTTTCCACTCTGTCTGGCAAGGAGAAACTGTGCCAGCACAAAAAACATCTCCCATCGTGTTCTAGAGGCTGCACGGAGGTCTGCCGCGTGTTTTGCAGGAAGAGAAAGAAAGTTGTCCAAAACAGCTTGCAATCGAATGTTCATGTGATTACAAAAGGCAGGAGAGTGGTCAGGTACTGTTTTCTCTCAGTTGGCAAGCTGCGCACACAATCGCAGTGTCGTACAGCTTGTTTCATCACCTTTGCGAAGTTGCCGCTCTCTCCGGCTCCCAGAGACGAAGAAGCTGCTTCTTCGCGCAAAGACGATTCTGCCGCTCACAGTGATCTGCGGTGTGCGCCTTCTGCCGAAAGAGGTCCGGGAGCGGTGCTTAGCTCTGCAGAGCACCGTACCTTCGTCTTTAGCCTCTCTTCTCGTCTACATCTTAGCAAAAAGCTTTTCAACTCTGTCTGGCAAGGAGAAACTGTGCCAGCACAGAAAACATCTCCCATCGTGTTCTAGAGGCTGCACGGAGGTCTGCCGAGTGTTTTGCAAGAAGAGAAAGAAAGTTGTCCAAAACAGCTTGCAATCCAATGTTCATGTGAATAGAAAAGGCAGGAGAGTGGTCAGGTACTGTTTTCTCTCAGTTGGCAAGATGCGCACACAATCGCAGTGTTGTACAGCTTGTTTCATCACCTTTGCGAAGTTGCCGCTCTCTCCGGCTCCCGGAGACGAAGAAGCTGCTTCTTCGCGCAAAGACGATTCTGCCGCTCACAGTGCTCTGCGGTGTGCGCCTTCTGCCGAAAGAGGCCCGGGAGCGGTGCTTAGCTCTGCAGAGCACGTACCTTCGTCTTTAGCCTCTCTTCTCGTCTACATCTTAGCAAAAAGCTTTTCCACTCTGTCTGGCAAGGAGAAACTGTGCCAGCACAGAAAACATCTCCCATCGTGTTCTAGAGGCTGCACGGAGGTCTGCCGAGTGTTTTGCAAGAAGAGAAAGAAAGTTGTCCAAAACAGCTTGCAATCGAATGTTCATGTGAATAGAAAAGGCAGGAGAGTGGTCAGGTACTGTTTTCTCTCAGTTGGCAAGCTGCGCACACAATCGCAGTCTTGTACAGCTTGTTTCATCACCTTTGCGAAGTTGCCGCTCTCTCCGGCTCCCGGAGACGAAGAAGCTGCTTCTTCGCGCAAAGACGATTCTGCCGCTCACAGTGCTCTGCGGTGTGCGCCTTGTGCCGAAAGAGGCCCGGGAGCGGTGCTTAGCTCTGCAGAGCACCGTACCTTCGTCTTTAGCCTCTCTTCTCGTCTACATCTTAGCAAAAAGCTTTTCCACTCTGTCTGGCAAGGAGAAACTGTGCCAGCACAGAAAACATCTCCCATCGTGTTCTAGAGGCTGCACGGAGGTCTGCCGAGTGTTTTGCAAGAAGAGAAAGAAAGTTGTCCAAAACAGCTTGCAATCGAATGTTCATGTGATTACAAAAGGCAGGAGAGTGGTCAGGTACTTTTTTCTCTCAGTTGGCAAGCTGCGCACACAATCGCAGTGTTGTACAGCTTGTTTCATCACCTTTGCGAAGTTGCCGCTCTCTCCGGCTCCCGGAGACAAAGAAGCTGCTTCTTCGCGCAAAGACGATTCTGCCGCTCACAGTGCTCTGCGGTGTGCGCCTTCTGCCGAAAGACGCTCGGGAGCGGTGCTTAGCTCTGCAGAGCACCGTACCTTCGTCTTTAGCCTCTCTTCTCGTCTACATCTTAGCAAAAAGCTTTTCCACTCTGTCTGGCAAGGAGAAACTGTGCCAGCACAGAAAACATCTCCCATCGTGTTCTAGAGGCTGCACGGAGGTCTGCCGAGTGTTTTGCAAGAAGAGAAAGAAAGTTGTCCAAAACAGCTTCCAATCGAATGTTCATGTGAATAGAAAATGCAGGAGAGTGGTCAGGTACTGTTTTCTCTCAATTGGAAAGCTGCGCACACAATCGCAGTGTTGTACAGCTTGTTTCATCACCTTTGCGAAGTTGCCGCTCTCTCCGGCTCCCGGAGACGAAGAAGCAGCTTCTTCGCGCAAAGACGATTCTGCCGCTCACAGTGATCTGCGGTGTGCGCCTTCTGCCGAAAGACGCCCGGGAGCGGTGCTTAGCTCTGCAGAGCACCGTACCTTCGTCTTTAGCCTCTCTTCTCGTCTACATCTTATCAAAAAGCTTTTCCACTCTGTCTGGCAAGGAGAAACTGTGCCAGCACAAAAAACATCTCCCATCGTGTTCTAGAGGCTGCACGGAGGTCTGCCGAGTGTTTTGCAAGAAGAGAAAGAAAGTTGTCCAAAACAGCTTGCAATCGAATATTCATGTGATTACAAAAGGCAGGAGAGTGGTCAGGTACTGTTTTCTCTCAGTTGGCAAGCTGCGCACACAATCGCAGTGTCGTACAGCTTGTTTCATCACCTTTGCGAAGTTGCCGCTCTCTCCGGCTCCCGGAGACGAAGAAGCTGCTTCTTCGCGCAAAGACGATTCTGCCGCTCACAGTGATCTGCGGTGTGCGCCTTCTGCCGAAAGAGGTCCGGGAGCGGTGCTTAGCTCTGCAGAGCACCGTACCTTCGTCTTTAGCCTCTCTTCTCGTCTACATCTTAGCAAAAAGCTTTTCCACTCTGTCTGGCAAGGAGAAACTGTGCCAGCACTGAAAACATCTCCCATCGTGTTCTAGAGGCTGCACGGAGGTCTGCCGAGTGTTTTGCAAGAAGAGAAAGAAAGTTGTCCAAAACAGCTTGCAATCGAATGTTCATGTGATTACAAAAGGCAGGAGAGTGGTCAGGTACTGTTTTCTCTCAGTTGGCAAGCTGCGCACACAATCGCAGTCTTGTACAGCTTGTTTCATCACCTTTGCGAAGTTGCCGCTCTCTCCGGCTCCCGGAGACGAAGAAGCTGCTTCTTCGCGCAAAGACGATTCTGCCGCTCACAGTGCTCTGCGGTGTGCGCCTTCTGCCGAAAGAGGCCCGGGAGCGGTGCTTAGCTCTGCAGAGCACCGTACTTTCGTCTTTAGCCTCTCTTCTCGTCTACATCTTAGCAAAAAGCTTTTCAACTCTGTCTGGCAAGGAGAAACTGTGCCAGCACAGAAAACATCTCCCATTGTGTTCTAGAGTCTGCACGGAGGTCTGCAGAGTGTTTTGCACGGAGAGAAAGAAAGTTGTCCAAAACAGCATGCAATCGAATGTTCATGTGAATAGAAAAGGCAGGAGAGTGGTCAGGTTCTGTTTTCTCTCAGTTGGCAAGCTGCGCACACAATCGCAGTGTTGTACAGCTTGTTTCATCACCTTTGCGAAGTTGCCGCTCTCTCCGGCTCCCGGAGACGAAGAAGCTGCTTCTTCGCGCAAAGACGATTCTGCCGCTCACAGTGCTCTGCGGTGTGCGCCTTCTGCCGAAAGAGGTCCGGGAGCGGTGCTTAACTCTGCAGAGCACCCTACCTTCCTCTTTAGCCTCTCTTCTCGTCTACATCTTAGCAAAAAGCTTTTCCACTCTTTCTGGCAAGGAGAAACTGTGCCAGCACAGAAAACATCTCCCATCGTGTTCTAGAGGCTGCACGGAGGTCTGCAGAGTGTTTTGCACGAAGAGAAAGAAAGTTGTCCAAAACAGCTTGCAATCGAATGTTCATGTGAATAGAAAAGGCAGGAGAGTGATCAGGTACAGTTTGCTCTCAGTTGGCAAGCTGCGCACACAATCGCAGTGTTGTACAGCTTGTTTCATCACCTTTGCCAAGTTGCCGCTCTCTCCGGCTCCCGGAGACGAAGAAGCTGCTTCTTCGCGCAAAGACGATTCTGCCGCTCACAGTGATCTGCGGTGTGCGCCTTCTGCCGAAAGACGCCCGGGAGCGGTGCTTAGCTCTGCAGAGCACCGTACCTTCGTCTTTAGCCTCTCTTCTCGTCTACATCTTAGCAAAAAGCTTTTCCACTCTGTCTGGCAAGGAGAAACTTTGCCAGCACAGAAAACATCTCCCATCGTGTTCTAGAGGCTGCACGGATGTCTGCCAAGTGTTTTGCAAGAAGAGAAAGAAAGTTGTCCAAAACAGCTTGCAATCGAATGTTCATGTGAATAGAAAAGGCAGGAGAGTGGTCAGGTACTGTTTTCTCTCACTTGGCAAGCTGCGCACACAATCGCAGTGTTGTACAGCTTGTTTCATCACCTTTGCCAAGTTGCCGCTCTCTCCGGCTCCCGGAGACGAAGAAGCTGCTTCTTCGCGCAAAGACGATTCTGCCGCTCACAGTGCTCTGCTGTGTGCGCCTTCTGCCGAAAGACATCCGGGAGCGGTGCTTTGCTCTGCAGAGCACCGTACTTTCGTCTTTAGCCTCTCTTCTCGTCTACATCTTATCAAAAAGCTTTTCCACTCTGTCTGGCAAGGAGAAACTGTGCCAGCACAAAAAACATCTCCCATCGTGTTCTAGAGG
Organism: Melozone crissalis; assembly: GCF_028551555.1. NCBI lineage: Eukaryota > Metazoa > Chordata > Aves > Passeriformes > Passerellidae > Melozone > Melozone crissalis. The sequence goes on from NW_026536024.1 coordinate 242,225, forward strand.
CTGCACGGAGGTCTGCCGCGTGTTTTGCAGGAAGAGAAAGAAAGTTGTCCAAAACAGCTTGCAATCGAATGTTCATGTGATTACAAAAGGCAGGAGAGTGGTCAGGTACTGTTTTCTCTCAGTTGGCAAGCTGCGCACACAATCGCAGTGTCGTACAGCTTGTTTCATCACCTTTGCGAAGTTGCCGCTCTCTCCGGCTCCCAGAGACGAAGAAGCTGCTTCTTCGCGCAAAGACGATTCTGCCGCTCACAGTGATCTGCGGTGTGCGCCTTCTGCCGAAAGAGGTCCGGGAGCGGTGCTTAGCTCTGCAGAGCACCGTACCTTCGTCTTTAGCCTCTCTTCTCGTCTACATCTTAGCAAAAAGCTTTTCCACTCTGTCTGGCAAGGAGAAACTGTGCCAGCACAGAAAACATCTCCCATCGTGTTCTAGAGGCTGCACGGAGGTCTGCCGAGTGTTTTGCAAGAAGAGAAAGAAAGTTGTCCAAAACAGCTTGCAATCCAATGTTCATGTGAATAGAAAAGGCAGGAGAGTGGTCAGGTACTGTTTTCTCTCAGTTGGCAAGATGCGCACACAATCGCAGTGTTGTACAGCTTGTTTCATCACCTTTGCGAAGTTGCCGCTCTCTCCGGCTCCCGGAGACGAAGAAGCTGCTTCTTCGCGCAAAGACGATTCTGCCGCTCACAGTGCTCTGCGGTGTGCGCCTTCTGCCGAAAGAGGCCCGGGAGCGGTGCTTAGCTCTGCAGAGCACCGTACCTTCGTCTTTAGCCTCTCTTCTCGTCTACATCTTAGCAAAAAGCTTTTCCACTCTGTCTGGCAAGGAGAAACTGTGCCAGCACAGAAAACATCTCCCATCGTGTTCTAGAGGCTGCACGGAGGTCTGCCGAGTGTTTTGCAAGAAGAGAAAGAAAGTTGTCCAAAACAGCTTGCAATCGAATGTTCATGTGAATAGAAAAGGCAGGAGAGTGGTCAGGTACTGTTTTCTCTCAGTTGGCAAGCTGCGCACACAATCGCAGTCTTGTACAGCTTGTTTCATCACCTTTGCGAAGTTGCCGCTCTCTCCGGCTCCCGGAGACGAAGAAGCTGCTTCTTCGCGCAAAGACGATTCTGCCGCTCACAGTGCTCTGCGGTGTGCGCCTTCTGCCGAAAGAGGCCCGGGAGCGGTGCTTAGCTCTGAGAAGCACCGTACCTTCGTCTTTAGCCTCTCTTCTCGTCTACATCTTAGCAAAAAGCTTTTCCACTCTGTCTGGCAAGGAGAAACTGTGCCAGCACAAAAAACATCTCCCATCGTGTTCTAGAGGCTGCACGGAGGTCTGCCGAGTGTTTTGCAAGAAGAGAAAGAAAGTTGTCCAAAACAGCTTGCAATCGAATGTTCATGTGAATAGAAAAGGCAGGAGAGTGGTCAGGTACTGTTTTCTCTCAGTTGGCAAGCTGCGCACACAATCGCAGTGTTGTACAGCTTGTTTCATCACCTTTGCGAAGTTGCCGCTCTCTCCGGCTCCCGGAGACGAAGAAGCTGCTTCTTCGCGCAAAGACGATTCTGCCGCTCACAGTGCTCTGCGGTGTGCGCCTTCTGCCGAAAGAGGTCCGGGAGCGGTGCTTAGCTCTGCAGAGCACCGTACCTTCGTCTTTAGCCTCTCTTCTCGTCTACATCTTAGGAAAAAGCTTTTCCACTCTGTCTGGCAAGGAGAAACTGTGCCAGCACAGAAAACATCTCCCATCGTGTTCTAGAGGCTGCACGGAGGTCTGCCGAGTGTTTTGCAAGAAGAGAAAGAAAGTTGTCCAAAACAGCTTGCAATCGAATGTTCATGTGAATAGAAAAGGCAGGAGAGTGGTCAGGTACTGTTTTCTCTCAGTTGGCAAGCTGCGCACACAATCGCAGTCTTGTACAGCTTGTTTCATCACCTTTGCGAAGTTGTCGCTCTCTCCGGCTCCCGGAGACAAAGAAGCTGCTTCTTCGCCCAAAGACGATTCTGCCGCTCACAGTGCTCTGCGGTGTGCGCCTTCTGCCGACAGAGGTCCGGGAGCGGTGCTTAGCTCTGCAGAGCACCGTACCTTCGTCTTTAGCCTCTCTTCTCGTCTACATCTTAGCAAAAAGCTTTTCCACTCTGTCTGGCAAGGAGAAACTGTGCCAGCACAGAAAACATCTCCCATCGTGTTCTAGAGGCTGCACGGAGGTTTGCCAAGTGTTTTGCAAGAAGTGAAAGAAAGTTGTCCAAAACAGCTTGCAATCGAATGTTCATGTGAATAGAAAAGGCAGGAGAGTGGTCAGGTACTGTTTTCTCTCAGTTGGCAAGCTGCGCACACAATCGCAGTGTTGTACAGCTTGTTTCATCACCTTTGCGAAGTTGCCGCTCTCTCCGGCTCCCGGAGACGAAGAAGCTGCTTCTTCGCGCAAAGACGATTCTGCCGCTCACAGTGATCTGCGTTGTGCGCCTTCTGCCGAAAGAGGTCCGGGAGCGGTGCTTAGCTCTGCAGAGCACCGTACCTTCGTCTTTAGCCTCTCTTCTCGTCTACATCTTAGCAAAAAGCTTTTGCACTCTGTCTGGCAAGGAGAAACTGTGCCAGCACAGAAAACATCTCCCATCGTGTTCTAGAGGCTGCACGGAGGTCTGCCGAGTGTTTTGCAAGAAGAGAAAGAAAGTTGTCCAAAACAGCTTGCAATCGAATGTTCATGTGAATAGAAAAGGCAGGAGAGTGGTCAGGTACTGTTTTCTCTCAGTTGGCAAGCTGCGCACACAATCGCAGTGTTGTACAGCTTGTTTCATCACCTTTGCGAAGTTGCCGCTCTCTCCGGCTCCCGGAGACGAAGAAGCTGCTTCTTCGCGCAAAGACGATTCTGCCGCTCACAGTGCTCTGCGGTGTGCGCCTTCTGCTGAAAGACGTCCGGGAGCGGTGCTTAGCTCTGCAGAGCACCGTACCTTCGTCTTTAGCCTCTCTTCTCGTCTACATCTTAGCAAAAAGCTTTTCCACTCTGTCTGGCAAGGAGAAACTGTGCCAGCACTGAAAACATCTCCCATCGTGTTCTAGAGGCTGCACGGAGGTCTGCCGAGTGTTTTGAAAGAAGAGAAAGAAAGTTGTCCAAAACAGCTTGCAATCGAATGTTCATGTGAATAGAAAAGGCAGGAGAGTGGTCAGGTACTGTTTTCTCTCACTTGGCAAGCTGCGCACACAATCGCAGTGTTGTACAGCTTGTTTCATCACCTTTGCGAAGTTGCCGCTCTCTCCGGCTCCCGGAGACGAAGAAGCTGCTTCTTCGCGCAAAGACGATTCTGCCACTCACAGTGCTCTGCGGTGTGCGCCTTCTGCCGAAAGACGCCCGGGAGCGGTGCTTAGCTCTGCAGAGCACCGTACCTTCGTCTTTAGCCTCTCTTCTCGTCTACATCTTAGCAAAAAGCTTTTCCACTCTGTCTGGCAAGGAGAAACTGTGCCAGCACAGAAAACATCTCCCATCGTGTTCTAGAGGCTGCACGGATGTCTGCCGAGTGTTTTGCAAGAAGAGAAAGAAAGTTGTCCAAAACAGCTTGCAATCGAATGTTCATGTGAATAGAAAAGGCAGGAGAGTGGTCAGGTACTGTTTTCTCTCAGTTGGCAAGCTGCGCACACAATCGCAGTGTTGTACAGCTTGTTTCATCACCTTTGCGAAGTTGCCGCTCTCTCCGGCTCCCGGAGACGAAGAAGCTGCTTCTTCGCGCAAAGACGATTCTGCCGCTCACAGTGCTCTGCTGTGTGCGCCTTCTGCCGAAAGAGGCCCGGGAGCTGTGCTTAGCTCTGAGAAGCACCATACGTGCTTCTTTAGCCTCTCTTCTCGTCTACATCTTAGCAAAAAGCTTTTCCACTCTGTCTGGCAAGGAGAAACTGTGCCAGCACAGAAAACATCTCCCATCGTGTTCTAGAGGCTACACGGAGGTCTGCCGAGTGTTTTGCAAGAAGAGAAAGAAAGTTGTCCAAAACAGCTTGCAATCGAAAGTTCATGTGAATAGAAAAGGCAGGAGAGTGGTCAGGTACTGTTTTCTCTCAGTTGGCAAGCTGCGCACACAATCGCAGTGTTGTACAGCTTGTTTCATCACCTTTGCGAAGTTGCCGCTCTCTCCGGCTCCCGGAGACGAAGAAGCTGCTTCTTCGCGCAAAGACGATTCTGCCGCTCACTCTGCTCTGCGGTGTGCGCCTTCTGCTGAAAGACGTCCGGGAGCGGTGCTTAGCTCTGCAGAGCACCGTACCTTCGTCTTTAGCCTCTCTTCTCGTCTACATCTTAGCAAAAAGCTTTTCCACTCTGTCTGGCAAGGAGAAACTGTGCCAGCACAGAAAACATCTCCCATCGTGTTCTAGAGGCTGCACGCAGGTCTGCCGAGTGTTTTGCAAGAAGAGAAAGAAAGTTGTCCAAAACAGCTTCCAATCGAATGTTCATGTGAATAGAAAAGGCAGGAGAGTGGTCAGGTACTGTTTTCTCTCACTTGGCAAGCTGCGCACACAATCGCAGTGTTGTACAGCTTGTTTCATCACCTTTGCGAAGTTGCCGCTCTCTCCGGCTCCCGGAGACGAAGAAGCTGCTTCTTCGCGCAAAGACGATTCTGCCGCTCACAGTGCTCTGCGGTGTGCGCCTTCTGCCGAAAGACGCCCGGGAGCGGTGCTTAGCTCTGCAGAGCACCGTACCTTCGTCTTTAGCCTCTCTTCTCGTCTACATCTTAGCAAAAAGCTTTTCCACTCTGTCTGGCAAGGAGAAACTGTGCCAGCACAGAAAACATCTCCCATCGTGTTCTAGAGGCTGCACGGAGGTCTGCCGAGTGTTTTGCAAGAAGAGAAAGAAAGTTGTCCAAAACAGCTTGCAATCGAATGTTCATGTGAATAGAAAAGGCAGGAGAGTGGTCAGGTACTGTTTTCTCTCAGTTGGCACGCTGCGCACACAATCGCAGTGTTGTACAGCTTGTTTCATCACCTTTGCGAAGTTGCCGCTCTCTCCGGCTCCCGGAGACGAAGAAGCTGCTTCTTCGCGCAAAGACGATTCTGCCGCTCACAGTGCTCTGCGGTGTGCGCCTTCTGCCGAAAGAGGCCCGGGAGCTGTGCTTAGCTCTGAGAAGCACCATCCGTGCTTCTTTAGCCTCTCTTCTCGTCTACATCTTAGCAAAAAGCTTTTCCACTCTGTCTGGCAAGGAGAAACTGTGCCAGCACAGAAAACATCTCCCATCGTGTTCTAGAGGCTGCACGGAGGTCTGCCGAGTGTTTTGCAAGAAGAGAAAGAAAATTGTCCAAAACAGCTCGCAATCGAATGTTCATGTGAATAGAAAAGGCAGGAGAGTGGTCAGGTACTGTTTTCTCTCAGTTGGCAAGCTGCGCACACAATCGCAGTCTTGTACAGCTTGTTTCATCACCTTTGCGAAGTTGCCGCTCTCTCCGGCTCCCGGAGACGAAGAAGCTGCTTCTTCGCGCAAAGACGATTCTGCCGCTCACAGTGCTCTGCGGTGTGCGCCTTCTGCCGAAAGAGCCCCGGGAGCTGTGCTTAGCTCTGAGAAGCACCATACGTGCTTCTTTAGCCTCTCTTCTCGTCTACATCTTAGCAAAAAGCTTTTCCACTCTGTCTGGCAAGGAGAAACTGTGCCAGCACAGAAAACATCTCCCATCGTGTTCTAGAGGCTGCACGCAGGTCTGCCGAGTGTTTTGCAAGAAGAGAAAGAAAGTTGTCCAAAACAGCTTGCAATCGAATGTTCATGTGAATAGAAAAGGCAGGAGAGTGGTCAGGTACTGTTTTCTCTCAGTTGGCAAGCTGCCCACATAATCGCAGTGTTGTACAGCTTGTTTCATCACCTTTGCGAAGTTGCCGCTCTCTCCGGCTCCCGGAGACGAAGAAGCTGCTTCTTCGCGCAAAGACGATTCTGCCGCTCACAGTGCTCTGCGGTGTGCGCCTTCTGCTGAAAGACGTCCGGGAGCGGTGCTTAGCTCTGCAGAGCACCGTACCTTCGTCTTTAGCCTCTCTTCTCGTCTACATCTTAGCAAAAAGCTTTTCCACTCTGTCTGGCAAGGAGAAACTGTGCCAGCACAGAAAACATCTCCCATCGTGTTCTAGAGGCTGCACGGAGGTCTGCCGAGTGTTTTGCAAGAAGAGAAAGAAAGTTGTCCAAAACAGCTTGCAATCGAATGTTCATGTGAATAGAAAAGGCAGGAGAGTGGTCAGGTACTGTTTTCTCTCAGTTGGCAAGCTGCGCACACAATCGCAGTCTTGTACAGCTTGTTTCATCACCTTTGCCAAGTTGCCGCTCTCTCCGGCTCCCGGAGACGAAGAAGCTGCTTCTTCGCGCAAAGACGATTCTGCCGCTCACAGTGCTCTGCGGTGTGCGCCTTCTGCCGAAAGAGGCCCGGGAGCGGTGCTTAGCTCTGCAGAGCACCGTACCTTCGTCTTTAGCCTCTCTTCTCGTCTACATCTTAGCAAAAAGCTTTTCCACTCTGTCTGGCAAGGAGAAACTGTGCCAGCACAAAAAACATCTCCCATCGTGTTCTAGAGGCTGCACGGAGGTCTGCCGAGTGTTTTGCAAGAAGAGAAAGAAAGTTGTCCAAAACAGCTTCCAATCGAATGTTCATGTGAATAGAAAAGGCAGGAGAGTGGTCAGGTACTGTTTTCTCTCAGTTGGCACGCTGCGCACACAATCGCAGTGTTGTACAGCTTGTTTCATCACCTTTGCGAAGTTGCCGCTCTCTCCGGCTCCCGGAGACGAAGAAGCTGCTTCTTCGCGCAAAGACGATTCTGCCGCTCACAGTGCTCTGCGGTGTGCGCCTTCTGCCGAAAGAGCCCCGGGAGTTGTGCTTAGCTCTGAGAAGCACCATACGTGCTTCTTTAGCCTCTCTTCTCGTCTACATCTTATCAAAAAGCTTTTCCACTCTGTCTGGCAAGGAGAAACTGTGCCAGCACAAAAAACATCTCCCATCGTGTTCTAGAGCTGCACGGAGGTCTGCCGAGTGTTTTGCAAGAAGAGAAAGAAAGTTGTCCAAAACAGCTTGCAATCGAATGTTCATGTGATTACAAAAGGCAGGAGAGTGGTCAGGTACTGTTTTCTCTCAGTTGGCAAGCTGCGCACACAATCGCAGTGTCGTACAGCTTGTTTCATCACCTTTGCGAAGTTGCCGCTCTCTCCGGCTCCCGGAGACGAAGAAGCTGCTTCTTCGCGCAAAGACGATTCTGCCGCTCACAGTGCTCTGCGGTGTGCGCCTTCTGCCGAAAGACGCCCGGGAGCGGTGCTTAGCTCTGCAGAGCACCGTACCTTCGTCTTTAGCCTCTCTTCTCGTCTACATCTTAGCAAAAAGCTTTTCCACTCTGTCTGGCAAGGAGAAACTGTGCCAGCACAGAAAACATCTCCCATCGTGTTCTAGAGGCTGCACGGAGGTCTGCCAAGTGTTTTGCAAGAAGAGAAAGAAAGTTGTCCAAAACAGCTTGCAATCGAATGTTCATGTGAATAGAAAAGGCAGGAGAGTGGTCAGGTACTGTTTTCTCTCAGTTGGCAAGCTGCGCACACAATCGCAGTGTTGTACAGCTTGTTTCATCACCTTTGCGAAGTTGCCGCTCTCTCCGGCTCCCGGAGACGAAGAAGCTGCTTCTTCGCGCAAAGACGATTCTGCCGCTCACAGTGCTCTGCAGTGTGCGCCTTCTGCCGAAAGAGGTCCGGGAGCGGTGCTTAGCTCTGCAGAGCACCGTACCTTCGTCTTTAGCCTCTCTTCTCGTCTACATCTTAGCAAAAAGCTTTTCCACTCTGTCTGGCAAGGAGAAACTGTGCCAGCACAGAAAACATCTCCCATCGTGTTCTAGAGGCTGCACGGAGGTCTGCCGAGTGTTTTGCAAGAAGAGAAAGAAAGTTGTCCAAAACAGCTTGCAATCGAATGTTCATGTGAATAGAAAAGGCAGGAGAGTGGTCAGGTACTGTTTTCTCTCAGTTGGCAAGATGCGCACACAATCGCAGTGTTGTACAGCTTGTTTCATCACCTTTGCCAAGTTGCCGCTCTCTCCGGCTCCCGGAGACGAAGAAGCTGCTTCTTCGCGCAAAGACGATTCTGCCGCTCACAGTGCTCTGCGGTGTGCGCCTTCTGCCGAAAGAGGTCCGGGAGCGGTGCTTAGCTCTGCAGAGCACCGTACCTTCGTCTTTAGCCTCTCTTCTCGTCTACATCTTAGCAAAAAGCTTTTCCACTCTGTCTGGCAAGGAGAAACTGTGCCAGCACAGAAAACATCTCCCATCGTGTTCTAGAGGCTGCACGGAGGTCTGCCGAGTGTTTTGCAAGAAGAGAAAGAAAGTTGTCCAAAACAGCTTGCAATCGAATGTTCATGTGAATAGAAAAGGCAGGAGAGTGGTCAGGTACTGTTTTCTCTCAGTTGGCAAGCTGCGCACACAATCGCAGTGTTGTACAGCTTGTTTCATCACCTTTGCGAAGTTGCCGCTCTCTCCGGCTCCCGGAGACAAAGAAGCTGCTTCTTCGCGCAAAGACGATTCTGCCGCTCACAGTGCTCTGCGGTGTGCGCCTTCTGCCGAAAGACGCTCGGGAGCGGTGCTTAGCTCTGCAGAGCACCGTACCTTCGTCTTTAGCCTCTCTTCTCGTCTACATCTTAGCAAAAAGCTTTTCCACTCTGTCTGGCAAGGAGAAACTGTGCCAGCACAGAAAACATCTCCCATCGTGTTCTAGAGGCTGCACGGAGGTCTGCCGAGTGTTTTGCAAGAAGAGAAAGAAAGTTGTCCAAAACAGCTTCCAATCGAATGTTCATGTGAATAGAAAATGCAGGAGAGTGGTCAGGTACTGTTTTCTCTCAATTGGATAGCTGCGCACACAATCGCAGTGTTGTACAGCTTGTTTCATCACCTTTGCGAAGTTGCCGCTCTCTCCGGCTCCCGGAGACGAAGAAGCTGCTTCTTCGCGCAAAGACGATTCTGCCGCTCACAGTGATCTGCGGTGTGCGCCTTCTGCCGAAAGACGCCCGGGAGCGGTGCTTAGCTCTGCAGAGCACCGTACCTTCGTCTTTAGCCTCTCTTCTCGTCTACATCTTAGCAAAAAGCTTTTCCACTCTGTCTGGCAAGGAGAAACTTTGCCAGCACAGAAAACATCTCCCATCGTGTTCTAGAGGCTGCACGGATGTCTGCCAAGTGTTTTGCAAGAAGAGAAAGAAAGTTGTCCAAAACAGCTTGCAATCGAATGTTCATGTGAATAGAAAAGGCAGGAGAGTGGTCAGGTACTGTTTTCTCTCAGTTGGCAAGCTGCGCACACAATCGCAGTGTTGTACAGCTTGTTTCATCACCTTTGCGAAGTTGCCGCTCTCTCCGGCTCCCGGAGACGAAGAAGCTGCTTCTTCGCGCAAAGACGATTCTGCCGCTCACAGTGCTCTGCGGTGTGCGCCTTCTGCCGAAAGAGCCCCGGGAGCTGTGCTTAGCTCTGAGAAGCACCGTACATGCTTCTTTAGCCTCTCTTCTCGTCTACATCTTAGCAAAAAGCTTTTCCACTCTGTCTGGCAAGGAGAAACTGTGCCAGCACAGAAAACATCTCCCATCGTCTTCTAGAGGCTGCACGGAGGTCTGCAGAGTGTTTTGCACGAAGAGAAAGAAAGTTGTCCAAAACAGCTTGCAATCGAATTTTCATGTGAATAGAAAAGGCAGGAGAGTGATCAGGTACAGTTTGCTCTCCGTTGGCAAGCTGCGCACACAATCGCAGTGGTTGTACAGCTTGTTTCATCACCTTTGCGAGTTGCCGCTCTCTCGGCTCCCGGAGACGAAGAAGCTGCTTCTTCGCGCAAAGACGATTCTGCCGCTCACTCTGCTCTGCGGTGTGCGCCTTCTGCCGAAAGACGTCCGGGAGCGGTGCTTAACTCTGCAGAGCACCGTACCTTCGTCTTTAGCCTCTCTTCTCGTCTACATCTTAGCAAAAAGCTTTTCCACTCTCTCTGGCAAGGAGAAACTGTGCCAGCACAGAAAACATCTCCCATCGTGTTCTAGAGGCTGCACGGAGGTCTGCCAAGTGTTTTGCAAGAAGAGAAAGAAAGTTGTCCAAAACAGCTTGCAATCGAATGTTCATGTGAATAGAAAATGCAGGAGAGTGGTCAGGTACTGTTTTCTCTCAGTTGGCAAGCTGCGCACACAATCGCAGTGTTGTACAGCTTGTTTCATCACCTTTGCGAAGTTGCCGCTCTCTCCGGCTCCCGGAGACGAAGAAGCTGCTTCTTCGCGCAAAGACGATTCTGCCGCTCACAGTGCTCTGCGGTGTGCGCCTTCTGCCGAAAGAGGTCCGGGTGCGGTGCTTAGCTCTGCAGAGCACCGTACCTTCGTCTTTAGCCTCTCTTCTCGTCTACATCTTAGCAAAAAGCTTTTCCACTCTGTCTGGCAAGGAGAAACTGTGCCAGCACAGAAAACATCTCCCATCGTGTTCTAGAGGCTGCACGCAGGTCTGCCGAGTGTTTTGCAAGAAGAGAAAGAAAGTTGTCCAAAACAGCTTGCAATCGAATGTTCATGTGATTAGAAAAGGCAGGAGAGTGGTCAGGTACTGTTTTCTCTCAGTTGGCAAGCTGCGCACACAATCGCAGTGTTGTACAGCTTGTTTCATCACCTTTGCCAAGTTGCCGCTCTCTCCGGCTCCCGGAGACGAAGAAGCTGCTTCTTCGCGCAAAGACGATTCTGCCGCTCACAGTGCTCTGCGGTGTGCGCCTTCTGCCGAAAGAGGTCCGGGAGCGGTGCTTAGCTCTGCAGAGCACCGTACCTTCGTCTTTAGCCTCTCTTCTCGTCTACATCTTAGCAAAAAGCTTTTCCACTCTGTCTGGCAAGGAGAAACTGTGCAGCACAGAAAACATCTCCCATCGTGTTCTAGAGGCTGCACGGAGGTCTGCCGAGTGTTTTGCAAGAAGAGAAAGAAAGTTGTCCAAAACAGCTTGCAATCGAATGTTCATGTGAATAGAAAAGGCTGGAGAGTGGTCAGGTACTGTTTTCTCTCAGTTGGCAAGCTGCGCACACAATCGCAGTGTTGTACAGCTTGTTTCATCACCTTTGCGAAGTTGCCGCTCTCTCCGGCTCCGGAGACAAAGAAGCTGCTTCTTCGCCCAAAGACGATTCTGCCGCTCACAGTGCTCTGCGGTGTGCGCCTTCTGCCGAAAGAGGCCCGGGAGCGGTGCTTAGCTCTGAGAAGCACCGTACCTTCGTCTTTAGACTCTCTTCTCGTCTACATCTTAGCAAAAAGCTTTTCCACTCTGTCTGGCAAGGGGAAACTGTGCCAGCACAGAAAACATCTCCATCGTGTTTCTAGAGGCTGCACGGAGGTTTGCCAAGTGTTTTGCAAGAAGAGAAAGAAAGTTGTCCAAAACAGCTTGCAATCGAATGTTCATGTGAATATAAAAGGCAGGAGAGTGGTCAGGTACTGTTTCTCTCACTTGGCAAGCTGCGCACACAATCGCAGTGTTGTACAGCTTGTTTCATCACCTTTGCGAAGTTGCCGCCCTCTCCGGCTCCCGGAGACGAAGAAGCTGCTTCTTCGCGCAAAGACGATTCTGCCGCTCACAGTGCTCTGCGGTGTGCGCCTTCTGCCGAAAGAGGTCCGGGAGCGGTGCTTAGCTCTGCAGAGCACCGTACTTTCGTCTTTAGCCTCTCTTCTCGTCTACATCTTAGCAAAAAGCTTTTCACTCTTTCTGGCAGGGAGAAACTGTGCCAGCACAGAAAACATCTCCCATCGTGTTCTAGAGGCTGCACGAGGTCTGCAGAGTGTTTTGCACGAAGAGAAAGAAAGTTGTCCAAAACAGCTTGCAATCGAATGTTCATGTGAATAGAAAAGGCAGGAGAGTGATCAGGTACAGTTTGCTCTCAGTTGGCAAGCTGCGCACACAATCGCAGTGTTGTACAGCTTGTTTCATCACCTTTGCGAAGTTGCCGCTCTCTCCGGCTCCCGGAGACGAAGAAGCTGCTTCTTCGCGCAAAGACTATTCTGCCGCTCACTCTGCTCTGCGGTGTGCGCCTTCTGCCGAAAGAGGTCCGGGAGCGGTGCTTAACTCTGCAGAGCACCGTACCTTCGTCTTTAGCCTCTCTTCTCGTCTACATCTTAGCAAAAAGCTTTTCCACTCTGTCTGGCAAGGAGAAACTGTGCCAGCACAGAAAACATCTCCCATCGTGTTCTAGAGGCTGCACGGATGTCTGCCAAGTGTTTTGCAAGAAGAGAAAGAAAGTTGTCCAAAACAGCTTGCAATCCAATGTTCATGTGAATAGAAAAGGCAGGAGAGTGGTCAGGTACTGTTTTCTCTCAGTTGGCAAGCTGCGCACTCAATCGCAGTGTTGTACAGCTTGTTTCATCACCTTTGCGAAGTTGCCGCTCTCTCCGGCTCCCGGAGACGAAGAAGCTGCTTCTTCGCGCAAAGACGATTCTGCCTTGCGTCATACTGTGTTCTGCAGTGTGTGTCTTCTGCCGAAAGAGGCCCGGGAGCTGTGCTTAGCTCTGCAGAGCACCATACCTGCTTCTTTTAGCCTCTCTTCTCGTCTACATCTTAGCAAAAAGCTTTTCCACTCTTTCTGGCAAGGAGAAACTGTGCCAGCACAAAAAACATCTCCCATCGTGTTCTAGAGGCTGCACGGAGGTCTGCCGAGTGTTTTGCAAGAAGAGAAAAAAGTTGTCCAAAACAGCTTGCAATCGAATGTTCATGTGAATAGAAAAGGCAGGAGAGTGGTCAGGTACTGTTTTCTCTCAGTTGGCAAGCTGCGCACACAATCGCAGTGTTGTACAGCTTGTTTCATCACCTTTGCGAAGTTGCCGCTCTCTCCGGCTCCCGGAGACGAAGAAGCTGCTTCTTCGCGCAAAGACGATTCTGCCGCTCACAGTGCTCTCCGGTGTGCGCCTTCTGCCGAAAGAGCCCCGGGAGCTGTGCTTAGCTCTGAGAAGCACCGTACCTGCTTCTTTAGCCTCTCTTCTCGTCTACATCTTAGCAAAAAGCTTTTCCACTCTGTCTGGCAAGGAGAAACTGTGCCAGCACAGAAAACATCTCCCATCGTGTTCTAGAGGCTGCACGGAGGTCTGCCGTGTGTTTTGCAAGAAGAGAAAGAAAGTTGTCCAAAACAGCTTGCAATCGAATGTTCATGTGAATAGAAAAGGCAGGAGAGTGGTCAGGTACTGTTTTCTCTCAGTTGGCAAGCTGCGCACACAATCGCAGTGTTGTACAGCTTGTTTCATCACCTTTGCGAAGTTGCCGCTCTCTCCGGCTCCCGGAGACGAAGAAGCTGCTTCTTCGCGCAAAGACGATTCTGCCGTTCACAGTGCTCTGCGGTGTGCGCCTTCTGCCGAAAGAGGTCCAGGAGCGGTGCTTAGCTCTGCAGAGCACCGTACCTTCGTCTTTAGCCTCTCTTCTCGTCTACATCTTAGCAAAAAGCTTTTCCACTCTGTCTGGCAAGGAGAAACTGTGCCAGCACAAAAAACATCTCCCATCGTGTTCTAGAGGCTGCACGGAGGTCTGCCGAGTGTTTTGCAAGAAGAGAAAGAAAGTTGTCCAAAACAGCTTGCAATCGAATGTTCATGTGAATAGAAAAGGCAGGAGAGTGGTCAGGTACTGTTTTGTCTCAGTTGGCACGCTGCGCACACAATCGCAGTGTTGTACAGCTTGTTTCATCACCTTTGCGAAGTTGCCGCTCTCTCGGCTCCCGGAGACGAAGAAGCTGCTTCTTCGCGCAAAGACGATTCTGCCGCTCACAGTGCTCTGCGGTGTGCGCCTTCTGCCGAAAGAGCCCCGGGAGCTGTGCTTAGCTCTGAGAAGCACCATACGTGCTTCTTTAGCCTCTCTTCTCGTCTACATCTTAGCAAAAAGCTTTTCCACTCTGTCTGGCAAGGAGAAACTGTGCCAGCACAGAAACATCTCCCATCGTGTTCTAGAGGCTGCACGCAGGTCTGCCGAGTGTTTTGCAAGAAGAGAAAGAAAGTTGTCCAAAACAGCTTGCAATCGAATGTTCATGTGAATAGAAAAGGCAGGAGAGTGGTCAGGTACTGTTTTCTCTCAGTTGGCAAGCTGCGCACACAATCGCAGTGTTGTACAGCTTGTTTCATCACCTTTGCGAAGTTGCCGCTCTCTCCGGCTCCCGGAGACGAAGAAGCTGCTTCTTCGCGCAAAGACGATTCTGCCGCTCACAGTGCTCTGCGGTGTGCGCCTTCTGCTGAAAGACGTCGGGAGCGGTGCTTAGCTCTGCAGAGCACCGTACCTTCGTCTTTAGCCTCTCTTCTCGTCTACATCTTAGCAAAAAGCTTTTCCACTCTGTCTGGCAAGGAGAAACTGTGCCAGCACTGAAAACATCTCCCATCGTGTTCTAGAGGCTGCACGGAGGTCTGCCGAGTGTTTTGCAAGAAGAGAAAGAAAGTTGTCCAAAACAGCTTGCAATCGAATGTTCATGTGAATAGAAAAGGCAGGAGAGTGGTCAGGTACTGTTTTCTCTCACTTGGCAAGCTGCGCACACAATCGCAGTGTTGTACAGCTTGTTTCATCACCTTTGCGAAGTTGCCGCTCTCTCCGGCTCCCGGAGACGAAGAAGCTGCTTCTTCGCGCAAAGACGATTCTGCCGCTCACAGTGCTCTGCGGTGTGCGCCTTCTGCCGAAAGACGCCCGGGAGCGGTGCTTAGCTCTGCAGAGCACCGTACCTTCGTCTTTAGCCTCTCTTCTCGTCTACATCTTAGCAAAAAGCTTTTCCACTCTGTCTGGCAAGGAGAAACTGTGCCAGCACAAAAAACATCTCCCATCGTGTTCTAGAGGCTGCACGCAGGTCTGCCGAGTGTTTTGCAAGAAGAGAAAGAAAGTTGTCCAAAACAGCTTGCAATCGAATGTTCATGTGAATAGAAAAGGCAGGAGAGTGGTCAGGTACTGTTTTCTCTCAGTTGGCAAGCTGCGCACACAATCGCAGTGTTGTACAGCTTGTTTCATCACCTTTGCGAAGTTGCCGCTCTCTCCGGCTCCCGGAGACGAAGAAGCTGCTTCTTCGCGCAAAGACGATTCTGCCGCTCACAGTGCTCTGCTGTGTGGGCCTTCCGCCGAAAGAGGTCCGGGAGCGGTGCTTAGCTCTGCAGAGCACCGTACCTTCGTCTTTAGCCTCTCTTCTCGTCTACATCTTAGCAAAAAGCTTTTCCACTCTGTCTGGCAAGGAGAAACTGTGCCAGCACAAAAAACATCTCCCATCATGTTCTAGAGGCTGCACGGAGGTCTGCCGAGTGTTTTGAAAGAAGAGAAAGAAAGTTGTCCAAAACAGCTTGCAATCCAATGTTCATGTGAATAGAAAAGGCAGGAGAGTGGTCAGGTACTGTTTTCTCTCAGTTGGCAAGCTGCGCATACAATCGCAGTGTTGTACAGCTTGTTTCATCACCTTTGCGAAGTTGCCGCTCTCTCCGGCTCCCGGAGACGAAGAAGCTGCTTCTTCGCGCAAAGACGATTCTGCCGCTCACAGTGCTCTGCGGTGTGCGCCTTCTGCCGAAAGAGGTCCGGGAGCTGTGCTTAGCTCTGAGAAGCACCATACGTGCTTCTTTAGCCTCTCTTCTCGTCTACATCTTAGCAAAAAGCTTTTCCACTCTGTCTGGCAAGGAGAAACTGTGCCAGCACAGAAAACATCTCCCATCGTGTTCTAGAGGCTGCACGGAGGTCTGCAGAGTGTTTTGCAAGAAGAGAAAGAAAGTTGTCCAAAACAGCTTGCAATCGAATGTTCATGTGAATAGAAAAGGCAGGAGAGTGGCCAGGTACTGTTTTCTCTCAGTTGGCAAGCTGCGCACACAATCGCAGTGTTGTACAGCTTGTTTCATCACCTTTGCGAAGTTGCCGCTCTCTCCGGCTCCCGGAGACGAAGAAGCTGCTTCTTCGCGCAAAGACGATTCTGCCGCTCACAGTGCTCTGCGGTGTGCGCCTTCTGCCGAAAGACGCCCGGGAGCGGTGCTCAGCTCTGCAGAGCACCGTACCTTCGTCTTTAGCCTCTCTTCTCGTCTACATCTTAGCAAAAAGCTTTTCCACTCTGTCTGGCAAGGAGAAACTGTGCCAGCACAAAAAACATCTCCCATCGTGTTCTAGAGGCTGCACGCAGGTCTGCCGAGTGTTTTGCAAGAAGAGAAAGAAAGTTGTCCAAAACAGCTTGCAATCGAATGTTCATGTGAATAGAAAAGGCAGGAGAGTGGTCAGGTACTGTTTTCTCTCAGTTGGCAAGCTGCGCACACAATCGCAGTGTTGTACAGCTTGTTTCATCACCTTTGCGAAGTTGCCGCTCTCTCCGGCTCCCGGAGACGAAGAAGCTTCTTCTTCGCGCAAAGACGATTCTGCCGCTCACAGTGCTCTGCGGTGTGCGCCTTCTGCTGAAAGACGTCCGGGAGCGGTGCTTAGCTCTGCAGAGCACCGTACCTTCGTCTTTAGCCTCTCTTCTCGTCTACATCTTAGCAAAAAGCTTATCCACTCTGTCTGGCAAGGAGAAACTGTGCCAGCACAGAAAACATCTCCCATCGTCTTCTAGAGGCTGCACGGAGGTCTGCCGAGTGTTTTGCAAGAAGAGAAAGAAAGTTGTCCAAAACAGCTTGCAATCGAATGTTCATGTGAATAGAAAAGGCAGGAGAGTGGTCAGGTACTGTTTTCTCTCAGTTGGCAAGCTGCGCACACAATCGCAGTCTTGTACAGCTTGTTTCATCACCTTTGCGAAGTTGCCGCTCTCTCCGGCTCCCGGAGACGAAGAAGCTGCTTCTTCGCGCAAAGACGATTCTGCCGCTCACAGTGCTCTGCTGTGTGCGCCTTCTGCCGAAAGAGGCCCGGGAGCGGTGCTTAGCTCTGCAGAGCACCGTACCTTCGTCTTTAGCCTCTCTTCTCGTCTACATCTTAGCAAAAAGCTTTTCCACTCTGTCTGGCAAGGAGAAACTGTGCCAGCACAGAAAACATCTCCCATCGTTTTCTAGAGGCTGCACGGAGGTCTGCCGAGTGTTTTGCAAGAAGAGAAAGAAAGTTGTCCAAAACAGCTTGCAATCGAATGTTCATGTGAATAGAAAAGGCAGGAGAGTGGTCAGGTACTGTTTTCTCTCAGTTGGCAAGCTGCGCACACAATCGCAGTGTTGTACAGCTTGTTTCATCACCTTTGCGAAGTTGCCGCTCTCTCCGGCTCCCGGAGACGAAGAAGCTGCTTCTTCGCGCAAAGACGATTCTGCCGCTCACAGTGCTCTGCTGTGTGCGCCTTCTGCGAAAGAGGCCCGGGAGCGGTGCTTAGCTCTGCAGAGCACCGTACCTTCGTCTTTAGCCTCTCTTCTCGTCTACATCTTAGCAAAAGCTTTTCCACTCTGTCTGGCAAGGAGAAACTGTGCCAGCACAAAAAATATCTCCCATCGTGTTCTAGAGACTGCACGGAGGTCTGCCGAGTGTTTTGCAAGAAGAGAAAGAAAGTTGTCCAAAACAGCTTTCAATCGAATGTTCATGTGAATAGAAAAGGCAGGAGAGTGGTCAGGTACTGTTTTCTCTCAGTTGGCACGCTGCGCACACAATCGCAGTGTTGTACAGCTTGTTTCATCACCTTTGCGAAGTTGCCGCTCTCTCCGGCTCCCGGAGACGAAGAAGCTGCTTCTTCGCGCAAAGACGATTCTGCCGCTCACAGTGCTCTGCGGTGTGCGCCTTCTGCCGAAAGAGCCCCGGGAGTTGTGCTTAGCTCTGAGAAGCACCATACGTGCTTCTTTAGCCTCTCTTCTCGTCTACATCTTAGCAAAAAGCTTTTCCACTCTGTCTGGCAAGGAGAAACTGTGCCAGCACAGAAAACATCTCCATCGTGTTCTACAGGCTCCACGGAGGTCTGCCGAGTGTTTTGCAAGAAGAGAAAGAAAGTTGTCCAAAACAGCTTGCAATCGAATGTTCATGTGAATAGAAAAGGCAGGAGAGTGGTCAGGTACTGTTTTCTCTCAGTTGGCAAGCTGCGCACACAATCGCAGTGTTGTACAGCTTGTTTCATCACCTTTGCGAAGTTGCCGCTCTCTCCGGCTCCCGGAGACGAAGAAGCTGCTTCTTCGCGCAAAGACGATTCTGCCGCTCACAGTGCTCTGCGGTGTGCGCCTTCTGCCGAAAGACGCCCGGGAGCGGTGCTTAGCTCTGCAGAGCACCGTACCTTCGTCTTTAGCCTCTCTTCTCGTCTACATCTTAGCAAAAAGCTTTTCCACTCTGTCTGGCAAGGAGAAACTGTGCCAGCACAGAAAACATCTCCCATCGTGTTCTAGAGGCTGCACGGAGGTCTGCCGAGTGTTTTGCAAGAAGAGAAAGAAAGTTGTCCAAAACAGCTTCCAATCGAATGTTCATGTGAATAGAAAATGCAGGAGAGTGGTCAGGTACTGTTTTCTCTCAATTGGAAAGCTGCGCACACAATCGCAGTGTTGTACAGCTTGTTTCATCACCTTTGCGAAGTTGCCGCTCTCTCCGGCTCCCGGAGACGAAGAACCTGCTTCTTCGCGCAAAGACGATTCTGCCGCTCATAGTGATCTGCGGTGTGCGCCTTCTGCCGAAAGAGGTCCGGGAGCGGTGCTTAGCTCTGCAGAGCACCGTACTTTCGTCTTTAGCCTCTCTTCTCGTCTACATGTTAACAAAAAGCTTTTCCACTCTGTCTGGCAAGGAGAAACTTTGCCAGCACAGAAAACATCTCCCATCGTGTTCTAGAGGCTGCACGGATGTCTGCCAAGTGTTTTGCAAGAAGAGAAAGAAAGTTGTCCAAAACAGCTTGCAATCGAATGTTCATGTGAATAGAAAAGGCAGGAGAGTGGTCAGGTACTGTTTTCTCTCAGTTGGCAAGCTGCGCACACAATCGCAGTGTTGTACAGCTTGTTTCATCACCTTTGCCAAGTTGCCGCTCTCTCCGGCTCCCGGAGACGAAGAAGCTGCTTCTTCGCGCAAAGACGATTCTGCCGCTCACAGTGCTCTGCGGTGTGCGCCTTCTGCCGAAAGACGCCCGGGAGCGGTGCTTAGCTCTGCAGAGCACCGTACCTTCGTCTTTAGCCTCTCTTCTCGTCTACATCTTAGCAAAAAGCTTTTCCACTCTGTCTGGCAAGGAGAAACTGTGCCAGCACAAAAAACATCTCCCATTGTGTTCTAGAGGCTGCACGGAGGTCTGCCGAGTGTTTTGCAAGAAGAGAAAGAAAGTTGTCCAAAACAGCTTGCAATCGAATGTTCATGTGAATAGAAAAGGCAGGAGAGTGGTCAGGTACTGTTTTCTCTCAGTTGGCAAGCTGCGCACACAATCGCAGTCTTGTACAGCTTGTTTCATCACCTTTGCGAAGTTGCCGCTCTCTCCGGCTCCCGGAGACGAAGAAGCTGCTTCTTCGCGCAAAGACGATTCTGCCGCTCACAGTGCTCTGCGGTGTGCGCCTTCTGCCGAAAGAGCCCCGGGAGCGGTGCTTAGCTCTGAGAAGCACCATACGTGCTTCTTTAGCCTCTCTTCTCGTCTACATCTTAGCAAAAAGCTTTTCCACTGTGTCTGGCAAGGAGAAACTGTGCCAGCACAGAAAACATCTCCCATCGTGTTCTAGAGGCTGCACGCAGGTCTGCCGAGTGTTTTGCAAGAAGAGAAAGAAAGTTGTCCAAAACAGCTTGCAATCGAATGTTCATGTGAATAGAAAAGGCAGGAGAGTGGTCAGGTACTGTTTTCTCTCACTTGGCAAGCTGCGCACACAATCGCAGTGTTGTACAGCTTGTTTCATCACCTTTGCGAAGTTGCCGCTCTCTCCGGCTCCCGGAGACGAAGAAGCTGCTTCTTCGCGCAAAGACGATTCTGCCGCTCACAGTGCTCTGCTGTGTGCGCCTTCTGCCGAAAGAGGTCCGGGAGCGGTGCTTAGCTCTGCAGAGCACCATACCTTCGTCTTTAGCCTCTCTTCTCGTCTACATCTTAGCAAAAAGCTTTTCCACTCTTTCTGGCAAGGAGAAACTGTGCCAGCACAAAAAACATCTCCCATCATGTTCTAGAGGCTGCACGGAGGTCTGCCGAGTGTTTTGCAAGAAGAGAAAGAAAGTTGTCCAAAACAGCTTGCAATCGAATGTTCATGTGAATAGAAAAGGCAGGAGAGTGGTCAGGTACTGTTTTCTCTCAGTTGGCAAGCTGCGCACACAATCGCAGTGTTGTACAGCTTGTTTCATCACCTTTGCCAAGTTGCCGCTCTCTCCGGCTCCCGGAGACGAAGAAGCTGCTTCTTCGCGCAAAGACGATTCTGCTGCTCACAGTGCTCTGCGGTGTGCGTCTTCTGCCGAAAGAGCCCCGGGAGCTGTGCTTAGCTCTGAGAAGCACCATACGTGCTTCTTTAGCCTCTCTTCTCGTCTACATCTTAGCAAAAAGCTTTTCCACTCTTTCTGGCAAAGAGAAACTGTGCCAGCACAGAAAACATCTCCCATCGTGTTCTAGAGGCTGCACAGAGGTCTGCCGAGTGTTTTGCAAGAAGAGAAAGAAAGTTGTCCAAAACAGCTTGCAATCGAATGTTCATGTGAATAGAAAAGGCAGGAGAGTGGTCAGGTACTGTTTGCTCTCAGTTGGCAAGCTGCGCACACAATCGCAGTGTTGTACAGCTTGTTTCATCACCTTTGCGAAGTTGCCGCTCTCTCCGGCTCCCGGAGACGAAGAAGCTGCTTCTTCACGCAAAGACGATTCTGCCGCTCACAGTGCTCTGCGGTGTGCGCCTTCTGCCGAAAGACGCCCGGGAGCGGTGCTTAGCTCTGCAGAGCACCGTACCTTCGTCTTTAGCCTCTCTTCTCGTCTACATCTTAGCAAAAAGCTTTTCCACTCTGTCTGGCAAGGAGAAACTGTGCCAGCACAGAAAACATCTCCCATCGTGTTCTAGAGGCTGCACGGAGGTCTGCCGAGTGTTTTGCAAGAAGAGAAAGAAAGTTGTCCAAAACAGCTTGCAATCGAATGTTCATGTGAATAGAAACGGCAGGAGAGTGGTCAGGTACTGTTTTCTCTCAGTTGGCAAGCTGCGCACACAATCGCAGTCTTGTACAGCTTGTTTCATCACCTTTGCGAAGTTGCCGCTCTCTCCGGCTCCCGGAGACGAAGAAGCTGCTTCTTCGCGCAAAGACGATTCTGCCGCTCACAGTGCTCTGCGGTGTGCGCCTTCTGCCGAAAGACGCTCGGGAGCGGTGCTTAGCTCTGCAGAGCACCGTACCTTCGTCTTTAGCCTCTCTTCTCGTCTACATCTTAGCAAAAAGCTTTTCCACTCTGTCTGGCAAGGAGAAACTGTGCCAGCACAGAAAACATCTCCCATCGTGTTCTAGAGGCTGCACGGAGGTCTGCCGAGTGTTTTGCAAGAAGAGAGAGAAAGTTGTCCAAAACAGCTTCCAATCGAATGTTCATGTGAATAGAAAAGGCAGGAGAGTGGTCAGGTACTGTTTTCTCTCAATTGGAAAGCTGCGCACACAATCGCAGTGTTGTACAGCTTGTTTCATCACCTTTGCGAAGTTGCCGCTCTCTCCGGCTCCCGGAGACGAAGAAGCTGCTTCTTCGCGCAAAGACGATTCTGCCGCTCACAGTGATCTGCGGTGTGCGCCTTCTGCCGAAAGACGCCCGGGAGCGGTGCTTAGCTCTGCAGAGCACCGTACCTTCGTCTTTAGCCTCTCTTCTCGTCTACATCTTAGCAAAAAGCTTTTCCACTCTGTCTGGCAAGGAGAAACTGTGCCAGCACAAAAAACATCTCCCATCGTGTTCTAGAGGCTGCACGGAGGTCTGCCGAGTGTTTTGCAAGAAGAGAAAGAAAGTTGTCCAAAACAGCTTGCAATCGAATGTTCATGTGAATAGAAAAGGCAGGAGAGTGGTCAGGTACTGTTTTCTCTCAGTTGGCAAGCTGCGCACACAATCGCAGTGTTGTACAGCTTGTTTCATCACCTTTGCGAAGTTGCCGCTCTCTCCGGCTCCCGGAGACGAAGAAGCTGCTTCTTCGCGCAAAGACGATTCTGCCGCTCACAGTGCTCTGCGGAGTGCGCCTTCTGCCGAAAGACATCCAGGAGCGGTGCTTTGCTCTGCAGAGCACCGTACTTTCGTCTTTAGCCTCTCTTCTCGTCTACATCTTATCAAAAAGCTTTTCCACTCTGTCTGGCAAGGAGAAACTGTGCCAGCACAAAAAACATCTCCCATCGTGTTCTAGAGGCTGCACGGAGGTCTGCCGAGTGTTTTGCAAGAAGAGAAAGAAAGTTGTCCAAAACAGCTTGCAATCGAATGTTCATGTGATTACAAAAGGCAGGAGAGTGGTCAGGTACTGTTTTCTCTCAGTTGGCAAGCTGCGCACTCAATCGCAGTGTTGTACAGCTTGTTTCATCACCTTTGCGAAGTTGTCGCTCTCTCCGGCTCCCGGAGACGAAGAAGCTGCTTCTTCGCGCAAAGACGATTCTGCCGCTCACAGTGCTCTGCGGTGTGCGCCTTCTGCCGAAAGAGGTCCGGGAGCGGTGCTAAGCTCTGCAGAGCACCGTACCTTCGTCTTTAGCCTCTCTTCTCGTCTACATCTTAGCAAAAAGCTTTTCCACTCTGTCTGGCAAGGAGAAACTGTGCCAGCACAGAAAACATCTCCCATCGTGTTCTAGAGGCTGCACGGAGGTCTGCCGAGTGTTTTGCAAGAAGAGAAAGAAAGTTGTCCAAAACAGCTTGCAATCGAATGTTCATGTGATTACAAAAGGCAGGAGAGTGGTCAGGTACTGTTTTCTCTCAGTTGGCAAGCTGCGCACACAATCGCAGTGTTGTACAGCTTGTTTCATCACCTTTGCGAAGTTGCCGCTCTCTGCGGCTCCCGGAGACGAAGAAGCTGCTTCTTCGCGCAAAGACGATTCTGCCGCTCACAGTGCTCTGCGGTGTGCGCCTTCTGCCGAAAGAGGTCCGGGAGCGGTGCTTAGCTCTGCAGAGCACCGTACCTTCGTCTTTAGCCTCTCTTCTCGTCTACATCTTAGCAAAAAGCTTTTCCACTCTGTCTGGCAAGGAGAAACTGTGCCAGCACAAAAAACATCTCCCATCATGTTCTAGAGGCTGCACGGAGGTCTGCCGAGTGTTTTGCAAGAAGAGAAAGAAAGTTGTCCAAAACAGCTTGCAATCGAATGTTCATGTGAATAGAAAAGGCAGGAGAGTGGTCAGGTACTGTTTTCTCTCAGTTGGCAAGCTGCGCACACAATCGCAGTGTTGTACAGCTTGTTTCATCACCTTTGCGAAGTTGCCGCTCTCTCCGGCTCCCGGAGACGAAGAAGCTGCTTCTTCGCGCAAAGGCGATTCTGCCGCTCACAGTGCTCTGCGGTGTGCGCCTTCTGCCGAAAGAGCCCCGGGAGCTGTGCTTAGCTCTGAGAAGCACCATACGTGCTTCTTTAGCCTCTCTTCTCGTCTACATCTTAGCAAAAAGCTTTTCCACTCTCTCTGGCAAGGAGAAACTGTGCCAGCACAGAAAACATCTCCCATCGTGTTCTAGAGGCTGCACGCAGGTCTGCCGAGTGTTTTGCAAGAAGAGAAAGAAAGTTGTCCAAAACAGCTTGCAATCGAATGTTCATGTGAATAGAAAAGGCAGGAGAGTGGTCAGGTACTTTTTTCTCTCAGTTGGCAAGCTGCGCACACAATCGCAGTGTTGTACAGCTTGTTTCATCACCTTTGCCAAGTTGCCGCTCTCTCCGGCTCCCGGAGACGAAGAAGCTGCTTCTTCGCGCAAAGTCGATTCTGCCGCTCACAGTGCTCTGCGGTGTGCGCCTTCTGCCGAAAGAGCTCCGGGAGCGGTGCTTAGCTCTGCAGAGCACCGTACCTTCGTCTTTAGCCTCTCTTCTCGTCTACATCTTAGCAAAAAGCTTTTCCACTCTGTCTGGCAAGGAGAAACTGTGCCAGCACAAAAAACATCTCCCATCGTGTTCTAGAGGCTGCACGGAGGTCTGCCGAGTGTTTTGCAAGAAGAGAAAGAAAGTTGTCCAAAACAGCTTGCAATCGAATGTTCATGTGAATAGAAAAGGCAGGAGAGTGATCAGGTACTGTTTGCCCTCAGTTGGCAAGCTGCGCACACAATCGCAGTGTTGTACAGCTTGTTTCATCACCT
This sequence comes from Melozone crissalis, assembly GCF_028551555.1. Taxonomy (NCBI): domain Eukaryota; kingdom Metazoa; phylum Chordata; class Aves; order Passeriformes; family Passerellidae; genus Melozone; species Melozone crissalis. Next base: position 266,205 of record NW_026536024.1, read on the forward strand.
TTGCGAAGTTGCCGCTCTCTCCGGCTCCCGGAGACGAAGAAGCTGCTTCTTCGCGCAAAGACGATTCTGCTGCTCACAGTGCTCTGCGGTGTGCGCCTTCTGCCGAAAGAGCCCCGGGAGCTGTGCTTAGCTCTGAGAAGCACCATACGTGCTTCTTTAGCCTCTCTTCTCGTCTACATCTTAGCAAAAAGCTTTTCCACTCTTTCTGGCAAAGAGAAACTGTGCCAGCACAGAAAACATCTCCCATCGTGTTCTAGAGGCTGCACGGAGGTCTGCCGAGTGTTTTGCAAGAAGAGAAAGAAAGTTGTCCAAAACAGCTTGCAATCGAATGTTCATGTGAATAGAAAAGGCAGGAGAGTGGTCAGGTACTGTTTGCTCTCAGTTGGCAAGCTGCGCACACAATCGCAGTGTTGTACAGCTTGTTTCATCACCTTTGCGAAGTTGCCGCTCTCTCCGGCTCCCGGAGACGAAGAAGCTGCTTCTTCGCGCAAAGACGATTCTGCCGCTCACAGTGCTCTGCGGTGTGCGCCTTCTGCCGAAAGACGCCCGGGAGCGGTGCTTAGCTCTGCAGAGCACCGTACCTTCGTCTTTAGCCTCTCTTCTCGTCTACATCTTAGCAAAAAGCTTTTCCACTCTGTCTGCTAAGGAGAAACCGTGCCAGCACAAAAAACATCTCCCATCGTGTTCTAGAGGCTGCACGCAGGTCTGCCGAGTGTTTTGCAAGAAGAGAGAGAAAGTTGTCCAAAACAGCTTGCAATCGAATGTTCATGTGAATAGAAAAGGCAGGAGAGTGGTCAGGTACTGTTTTCTCTCAGTTGGCAAGCTGCGCACACAATCGCAGTGTTGTACAGCTTGTTTCATCACCTTTGCGAAGTTGCCGCTCTCTCCGGCTCCCGGAGACGAAGAAGCTGCTTCTTCGCGCAAAGACGATTCTGCCGCTCACAGTGCTCTGCGGTGTGCGCCTTCTGCCGAAAGAGGTCCGGGAGCGGTGCTTAGCTCTGCAGAGCACCGTACCTTCGTCTTTAGCCTCTCTTCTCGTCTACATCTTAGCAAAAAGCTTTTCCACTCTGTCTGGCAAGGAGAAACTGTGCCAGCACAGAAAACATCTCCCATCGTGTTCTAGAGGCTGCACGCAGGTCTGCCGAGTGTTTTGCAAGAAGAGAAAGAAAGTTGTCCAAAACAGCTTGCAATCGAATGTTCATGTGAATAGAAAAGGCAGGAGAGTGGTCAGGTACTGTTTTCTCTCAGTTGGCAAGCTGCGCACACAATCGCAGTGTTGTACAGCTTGTTTCATCACCTTTGCCAAGTTGCCGCTCTCTCCGGCTCCCGGAGACGAAGAAGCTGCTTCTTCGCGCAAAGACGATTCTGCCGCTCACAGTGCTCTGCGGTGTGCGCCTTCTGCCGAAAGACGCTCGGGAGCGGTGCTTAGCTCTGCAGAGCACCGTACCTTCGTCTTTAGCCTCTCTTCTCGTCTACATCTTAGCAAAAAGCTTTTCCACTCTGTCTGGCAAGGAGAAACTGTGCCAGCACAGAAAACATCTCCCATCGTGTTCTAGAGGCTGCACGGAGGTCTGCCGAGTGTTTTGCAAGAAGAGAAAGAAAGTTGTCCAAAACAGCTTCCAATCGAATGTTCATGTGAATAGAAAATGCAGGAGAGTGGTCAGGTACTGTTTTCTCTCAATTGGAAAGCTGCGCACACAATCGCAGTGTTGTACAGCTTGTTTCATCACCTTTGCGAAGTTGCCGCTCTCTCCGGCTCCCGGAGACGAAGAAGCTGCTTCTTCGCGCAAAGACGATTCTGCCGCTCACAGTGATCTGCGGTGTGCGCCTTCTGCCGAAAGACGCCCGGGAGCGGTGCTTAGCTCTGCAGAGCACCGTACCTTCGTCTTTAGCCTCTCTTCTCGTCTACATCTTAGCAAAAAGCTTTTCCACTCTGTCTGGCAAGGAGAAACTTTGCCAGCACAGAAAACATCTCCCATCGTGTTCTAGAGGCTGCACGGATGTCTGCCAAGTGTTTTGCAAGAAGAGAAAGAAAGTTGTCCAAAACAGCTTGCAATCGAATGTTCATGTGAATAGAAAAGGCAGGAGAGTGGTCAGGTACTGTTTTCTCTCTGTTGGCAAGCTGCGCACACAATCGCAGTGTTGTACAGCTTGTTTCATCACCTTTGCGAAGTTGCCGCTCTCTCCGGCTCCCGGAGACGAAGAAGCTGCTTCTTCGCGCAAAGACGATTCTGCCGCTCACAGTGCTCTGCGGTGTGCGCCTTCTGCCGAAAGAGCCCCGGGAGCGGTGCTTAGCTCTGCAGAGCACCGTACCTTCGTCTTTAGCCTCTCTTCTCGTCTACATCTTAGCAAAAAGCTTTTCCACTCTGTCTGGCAAGGAGAAACTGTGCCAGCACAGAAAACATCTCCCATCGTGTTCTAGAGGCTGCACGGAGGTCTGCCGAGTGTTTTGCAAGAAGAGAAAGAAAGTTGTCCAAAACAGCTTGCAATCGAATGTTCATGTGATTACAAAAGGCAGGAGAGTGGTCAGGTACTGTTTTCTCTCAGTTGGCAAGCTGCGCACACAATCGCAGTGTTGTACAGCTTGTTTCATCACCTTTGCGAAGTTGCCGCTCTCTCCGGCTCCCGGAGACGAAGAAGCTGCTTCTTCGCGCAAAGACGATTCTGCCGCTCACAGTGCTCTGCGGTGTGCGCCTTCTGCCGAAAGAGGCCCGGGAGCGGTGCTTAGCTCTGCAGAGCACCGTACCTTCGTCTTTAGCCTCTCTTCTCGTCTACATCTTAGCAAAAAGCTTTTCCACTCTGTCTGGCAAGGAGAAACTGTGCCAGCACAAAAAACATCTCCCATCGTGTTCTAGAGGCTGCACGGAGGTCTGCCGAGTGTTTTGCAAGAAGAGAAAGAAAGTTGTCCAAAACAGCTTGCAATCGAATGTTCATGTGAATAGAAAAGGCAGGAGAGTGGTCAGGTACTGTTTTCTCTCAGTTGGCAAGCTGCGCACACAATCGCAGTGTTGTACAGCTTGTTTCATCACCTTTGCGAAGTTGCCGCTCTCTCCGGCTCCCGGAGACGAAGAAGCTGCTTCTTCGCGCAAAGACGATTCTGCCGCTCACAGTGCTCTGCGGTGTGCGCCTTCTGCCGAAAGACGCCCGGGAGCGGTGCTCAGCTCTGCAGAGCACCGTACCTTCGTCTTTAGCCTCTCTTCTCGTCTACATCTTAGCAAAAAGCTTTTCCACTCTGTCTGGCAAGGAGAAACTGTGCCAGCACAGAAAACATCTCCCATCGTGTTCTAGAGGCTGCACGCAGGTCTGCCGAGTGTTTTGCAAGAAGAGAAAGAAAGTTGTCCAAAACAGCTTGCAATCGAATGTTCATGTGAATAGAAAAGGCAGGAGAGTGGTCAGGTACTGTTTTCTCTCAGTTGGCAAGCTGCGCACACAATCGCAGTGTTGTACAGCTTGTTTCATCACCTTTGCGAAGTTGCCGCTCTCTCCGGCTCCCGGAGACGAAGAAGCTGCTTCTTCGCGCAAAGACGATTCTGCCGCTCACAGTGCTCTGCGGTGTGCGCCTTCTGCCGAAAGACGCCCGGGAGCGGTGCTTAGCTCTGCAGAGCACCGTACCTTCGTCTTTAGCCTCTCTTCTCGTCTACATCTTAGCAAAAAGCTTTTCAACTCTGTCTGGCAAGGAGAAACTGTGCCAGCACAGAAAACATCTCCCATTGTGTTCTAGAGTCTGCACGGAGGTCTGCAGAGTGTTTTGCAAGAAGAGAAAGAAAGTTGTCCAAAACAGCTTGCAATCGAATGTTCATGTGAATAGAAAAGGCAGGAGAGTGGTCAGGTACTGTTTTCTCTCAGTTGGCAAGCTGCGCACACAATCGCAGTGTTGTACAGCTTGTTTCATCACCTTTGCGAAGTTGCCGCTCTCTCCGGCTCCCGGAGACGAAGAAGCTGCTTCTTCGCGCAAAGACGATTCTGCCGCTCACAGTGCTCTGCGGTGTGCGCCTTCTGCCGAAAGAGGTCCGGGAGCGGTGCTTAACTCTGCAGAGCACCCTACCTTCCTCTTTAGCCTCTCTTCTCGTCTACATCTTAGCAAAAAGCTTTTCCACTCTTTCTGGCAGGGAGAAACTGTGCCAGCACAGAAAACATCTCCCATCGTGTTCTAGAGGCTGCACGGAGGTCTGCAGAGTGTTTTGCACGAAGAGAAAGAAAGTTGTCCAAAACAGCTTGCAATCGAATGTTCATGTGAATAGAAAAGGCAGGAGAGTGATCAGGTACAGTTTGCTCTCAGTTGGCAAGCTGCGCACACAATCGCAGTGTTGTACAGCTTGTTTCATCACCTTTGCCAAGTTGCCGCTCTCTCCGGCTCCCGGAGACGAAGAAGCTGCTTCTTCGCGCAAAGACGATTCTGCCGCTCACTCTGCTCTGCGGTGTGCGCCTTCTGCCGAAAGAGGTCCGGGAGCGGTGCTTAGCTCTGCAGAGCACCATACCTGCTTCTTTAGCCTCTCTTCTCTTCTACATCTTAGCAAAAAGCTTTTCCACTCTGTCTGGCAAGGAGAAACTGTGCCAGCACAAAAAACATCTCCCATCGTGTTCTAGAGGCTGCACGGAGGTCTGCCAAGTGTTTTGCAAGAAGAGAAAGAAAGTTGTCCAAAACAGCTTGCAATCGAATGTTCATGTGAATAGAAAAGGCAGGAGAGTGGTCAGGTACTGTTTTCTCTCAGTTGGCAAGCTGCGCACACAATCGCAGTGTTGTACAGCTTGTTTCATCACCTTTGCCAAGTTGCCGCTCTCTCCGGCTCCCGGAGACGAAGAAGCTGCTTCTTCGCGCAAAGACGATTCTGCCGCTCACAGTGCTCTGCGGTGTGCGCCTTCTGCCGAAAGAGCCCCGGGAGCTGTGCTTAGCACTGAGAAGCACCATACGTGCTTCTTTAGCCTCTCTTCTCGTCTACATCTTAGCAAAAAGCTTTTCCACTCTCTCTGGCAAGGAGAAACTGTGCCAGCACAGAAAACATCTCCCATCGTGTTCTAGAGGCTGCACGGAGGTCTGCCGAGTGTTTTGCAAGAAGAGAAAGAAAGTTGTCCAAAACAGCTTGCAATCGAATGTTCATGTGAATAGAAAAGGCAGGAGAGTGGTCAGGTACTGTTTTCTCTCAGTTGGCAAGCTGCGCACACAATCGCAGTCTTGTACAGCTTGTTTCATCACCTTTGCGAAGTTGCCGCTCTCTCCGGCTCCCGGAGACGAAGAAGCTGCTTCTTCGCGCAAAGACGATTCTGCCGCTCACAGTGCTCTGCGGTGTGCGCCTTCTGCCGAAAGAGCCCCGGGAGCTGTGCTTAGCTCTGAGAAGCACCATACGTGCTTCTTTAGCCTGTCTTCTCGTCTACATCTTAGCAAAAAGCTTTTCCACTCTGTCTGGCAAGGAGAAACTGTGCCAGCACAGAAAACATCTCCCATCGTGTTCTAGAGGCTGCACGCAGGTCTGCCGAGTGTTTTGCAAGAAGAGAAAGAAAGTTGTCCAAAACAGCTTGCAATCGAATGTTCATGTGAATAGAAAAGGCAGGAGAGTGGTCAGGTACTGTTTTCTCTCAGTTGGCAAGCTGCGCACACAATCGCAGTGTTGTACAGCTTGTTTCATCACCTTTGCCAAGTTGCCGCTCTCTCCGGCTCCCGGAGACGAAGAAGCTGCTTCTTCGCGCAAAGACGATTCTGCCGCTCACAGTGCTCTGCGGTGTGCGCCTTCTGCCGAAAGAGGCCCGGGAGCGGTGCTTAGCTCTGCAGAGCACCGTACCTTCGTCTTTAGCCTCTCTTCTCGTCTACATCTTAGCAAAAAGCTTTTCAACTCTGTCTGGCTAGGAGAAACTGTGCCAGCACAGAAAACCTCTCCCATTGTGTTCTAGAGTCTGCACGGAGGTCTGCAGAGTGTTTTGCAAGAAGAGAAAGAAAGTTGTCCAAAACAGCTTGCAATCGAATGTTCATGTGAATAGAAAAGGCAGGAGAGTGGTCAGGTACTGTTTTCTCTCAGTTGGCAAGCTGCGCACACAATCGCAGTGTTGTACAGCTTGTTTCATCACCTTTGCCAAGTTGCCGCTCTCTCCGGCTCCCGGAGACGAAGAAGCTGCTTCTTCGCGCAAAGACGATTCTGCCGCTCACAGTGCTCTGCGGTGTGCGCCTTCTGCCGAAAGAGGTCCGGGAGCGGTGCTTAACTCTGCAGAGCACCCTACCTTCCTCTTTAGCCTCTCTTCTCGTCTACATCTTAGCAAAAAGCTTTTCCACTCTTTCTGGCAGGGAGAAACTGTGCCAGCACAGAAAACATCTCCCATCGTGTTCTAGAGGCTGCACGGAGGTCTGCAGAGTGTTTTGCACGAAGAGAAAGAAAGTTGTCCAAAACAGCTTGCAATCGAATGTTCATGTGAATAGAAAAGGCAGGAGAGTGATCAGGTACAGTTTGCTCTCAGTTGGCAAGCTGCGCACACAATCGCAGTGTTGTACAGCTTGTTTCATCACCTTTGCCAAGTTGCCGCTCTCTCCGGCTCCCGGAGACGAAGAAGCTGCTTCTTCGCGCAAAGACGATTCTGCCGCTCACAGTGCTCTGCGGTGTGCGCCTTCTGCCGAAAGAGGTCCGGGAGCGGTGCTTAGCTCTGCAGAGCACCGTACCTTCGTCTTTAGCCTCTCTTCTCGTCTACATCTTAGCAAAAAGCTTTTCCACTCTGTCTGGCAAGGAGAAACTGTGCCAGCACAGAAAACATCTCCCATCGTGTTCTAGAGGCTGCACGGAGGTCTGCCAAGTGTTTTGCAAGAAGAGAGAGAAAGTTGTCCAAAACGGCTTGCAATCCAATGCTCATGTGAATAGAAAAGGCAGGAGAGTGGTCAGGTACTGTTTTCTCTCAGTTGGCAAGATGCGCACACAATCGCAGTGTTGTACAGCTTGTTTCATCACCTTTGCGAAGTTGCCGCTCTCTCCGGCTCCCGGAGACGAAGAAGCTGCTTCTTCGCGCAAAGACGATTCTGCCGCTCACAGTGCTCTGCGGTGTGCGCCTTCTGCCGAAAGAGCCCCGGGAGCGGTGCTTAGCTCTGCAGAGCACCGTACCTTCGTCTTTAGCCTCTCTTCTCGTCTACATCTTAGCAAAAAGCTTTTCCACTCTGTCTGGCAAGGAGAAACTGTGCCAGCACAGAAAACATCTCCCATCGTGTTCTAGAGGCTGCACGGAGGTCTGCCGAGTGTTTTGCAAGAAGAGAAAGAAAGTTGTCCAAAACAGCTTGCAATCGAATGTTCATGTGATTACAAAAGGCAGGAGAGTGGTCAGGTACTGTTTTCTCTCAGTTGGCAAGCTGCGCACACAATCGCAGTGTTGTACAGCTTGTTTCATCACCTTTGCGAAGTTGCCGCTCTCTCCGGCTCCCGGAGACGAAGAAGCTGCTTCTTCGCGCAAAGACGATTCTGCCGCTCACAGTGCTCTGCGGTGTGCGCCTTCTGCCGAAAGAGGCCCGGGAGCGGTGCTTAGCTCTGCAGAGCACCGTACCTTCGTCTTTAGCCTCTCTTCTCGTCTACATCTTAGCAAAAAGCTTTTCCACTCTGTCTGGCAAGGAGAAACTGTGCCAGCACAAAAAACATCTCCCATCGTGTTCTAGAGGCTGCACGGAGGTCTGCCGAGTGTTTTGCAAGAAGAGAAAGAAAGTTGTCCAAAACAGCTTGCAATCGAATGTTCATGTGAATAGAAAAGGCAGGAGAGTGGTCAGGTACTGTTTTCTCTCAGTTGGCAAGCTGCGCACACAATCGCAGTGTTGTACAGCTTGTTTCATCACCTTTGCGAAGTTGCCGCTCTCTCCGGCTCCCGGAGACGAAGAAGCTGCTTCTTCGCGCAAAGACGATTCTGCCGCTCACAGTGCTCTGCGGTGTGCGCCTTCTGCCGAAAGAGCCCCGGGAGCTGTGCTTAGCTCTGAGAAGCACCATACGTGCTTCTTTAGCCTCTCTTCTCGTCTACATCTTAGCAAAAAGCTTTTCCACTCTGTCTGGCAAGGAGAAACTGTGCCAGCACAGAAAACATCTCCCATCGTGTTCTAGAGGCTGCACGCAGGTCTGCCGAGTGTTTTGCAAGAAGAGAAAGAAAGTTGTCCAAAACAGCTTGCAATCGAATGTTCATGTGAATAGAAAAGGCAGGAGAGTGGTCAGGTACTGTTTTCTCTCAGTTGGCAAGCTGCGCACACAATCGCAGTGTTGTACAGCTTGTTTCATCACCTTTGCCAAGTTGCCGCTCTCTCCGGCTCCCGGAGACGAAGAAGCTGCTTCTTCGCGCAAAGACGATTCTGCCGCTCACAGTGCTCTGCGGTGTGCACCTTCTGCCGAAAGACGCCCGGGAGCGGTGCTCAGATCTGCAGAGCACCGTACTTTCGTCTTTAGCCTCTCTTCTCGTCTACATCTTAGCAAAAAGCTTTTCCACTCTGTCTGGCAAGGAGAAACTGTGCCAGCACAGAAAACATCTCCCATCGTGTTCTAGAGGCTGCACGGAGGTCTGCCGAGTGTTTTGCAAGAAGAGAAAGAAAGTTGTCCAAAACAGCTTGCAATCGAATGTTCATGTGAATAGAAAAGGCAGGAGAGTGGTCAGGTACTGTTTTCTCTCAGTTGGCAAGCTGCGCACACAATCGCAGTGTTGTACAGCTTGTTTCATCACCTTTGCCAAGTTGCCGCTCTCTCCGGCTCCCGGAGACGAAGAAGCTGCTTCTTCGCGCAAAGACGATTCTGCCGCTCACAGTGCTCTGCGGTGTGCGCCTTCTGCCGAAAGAGCCCCGGGAGCGGTGCTTAGCTCTGCAGAGCACCGTACCTTCGTCTTTAGCCTCTCTTCTCGTCTACATCTTAGCAAAAAGCTTTTCAACTCTGTCTGGCAAGGAGAAACTGTGCCAGCACAGAAAACATCTCCCATTGTGTTCTAGAGTCTGCACGGAGGTCTGCAGAGTGTTTTGCACGAAGAGAAAGAAAGTTGTCCAAAACAGCTTGCAATCGAATGTTCATGTGAATAGAAAAGGCAGGAGAGTGGTCAGGTACTGTTTTCTCTCAGTTGGCAAGCTGCGCACACAATCGCAGTGTTGTACAGCTTGTTTCATCACCTTTGCGAAGTTGCCGCTCTCTCCGGCTCCCGGAGACGAAGAAGCTGCTTCTTCGCGCAAAGACGATTCTGCCGCTCACTCTGCTCTGCGGTGTGCGCCTTCTGCCGAAAGAGGTCCGGGAGCTGTGCTTAGCTCTGAGAAGCACCATACGTGCTTCTTTAGCCTCTCTTCTCGTCTACATCTTAGCAAAAAGCTTTTCCACTCTGTCTGGCAAGGAGAAACTGTGCCAGCACAGAAAACATCTCCCATCGTGTTCTAGAGGCTGCACGGAGGTCTGCCGAGTGTTTTGCAAGAAGAGAAAGAAAGTTGTCCAAAACAGCTTGCAATCGAATGTTCATGTGAATAGAAAAGGCAGGAGAGTGGTCAGGTACTTTTTTCTCTCAGTTGGCAAGCTGCGCACACAATCGCAGTGTTGTACAGCTTGTTTCATCACCTTTGCCAAGTTGCCGCTCTCTCCGGCTCCCGGAGACGAAGAAGCTGCTTCTTCGCGCAAAGACGATTCTGCCGCTCACAGTGCTCTGCTGTGTGCGCCTTCTGCCGAAAGAGGCCCGGGTGCGGTGCTTAGCTCTGCAGAGCACCGTACCTTCGTCTTTAGCCTCTCTTCTCGTCTACATCTTAGCAAAAAGCTTTTCCACTCTGTCTGGCAAGGAGAAACTGTGCCAGCACAAAAAACATCTCCCATCGTGTTCTAGAGGCTGCACGGAGGTCTGCCGAGTGTTTTGCAAGAAGAGAAAGAAAGTTGTCCAAAACAGCTTGCAATCGAATGTTCATGTGAATAGAAAAGGCAGGAGAGTGGTCAGGTACTGTTTTCTCTCAGTTGGCAAGCTGCGCACACAATCGCAGTGTTGTACAGCTTGTTTCATCACCTTTGCGAAGTTGCCGCTCTCTCCGGCTTCCGGAGACGAAGAAGCTGCTTCTTCGCGCAAAGACGATTCTGCCGCTCACAGTGCTCTGCTGTGTGCGCCTTCTGCCGAAAGAGGCCCGGGAGCGGTGCTTAGCTCTGCAGAGCACCGTACCTTCGTCTTTAGCCTCTCTTCTCGTCTACATCTTAGCAAAAAGCTTTTCCACTCTGTCTGGCAAGGAGAAACTGTGCCAGCACAGAAAACATCTCCCATCGTGTTCTAGAGGCTGCACGGAGGTCTGCCGAGTGTTTTGCAAGAAGAGAAAGAAAGTTGTCCAAAACAGCTTGCAATCGAATGTTCATGTGAATAGAAAAGGCAGGAGAGTGGTCAGGTACTGTTTTCTCTCAGTTGGCAAGCTGCGCACACAATCGCAGTGTTGTACAGCTTGTTTCATCACCTTTGCCAAGTTGCCGCTCTCTCCGGCTCCCGGAGACGAAGAAGCTGCTTCTTCGCGCAAAGACGATTCTGCCGCTCACAGTGCTCTGCGGTGTGCGCCTTCTGCCGAAAGAGCCCCGGGAGCTGTGCTTAGCTCTGAGAAGCACCATACGTGCTTCTTTAGCCTCTCTTCTCGTCTACATCTTAGCAAAAAGCTTTTCCACTCTGTCTGGCAAGGAGAAACTGTGCCAGCACAGAAAACATCTCCCATCGTGTTCAAGAGGCTGCACGGAGGTCTGCCGAGTGTTTTGCAAGAAGAGAAAGAAAGTTGTCCAAAACAGCTTGCAATCGAATGTTCATGTGAATAGAAAAGGCAGGAGAGTGGTCAGGTACTTTTTTCTCTCACTTGGCAAGCTGCGCACACAATCGCAGTGTTGTACAGCTTGTTTCATCACCTTTGCCAAGTTGCCGCTCTCTCCGGCTCCCGGAGACGAAGAAGCTGCTTCTTCGCGCAAAGACGATTCTGCCGCTCACAGTGCTCTGCGGTGTGCGCCTTCTGCCGAAAGACGCCCGGGAGCGGTGCTCAGCTCTGCAGAGCACCGTACCTTCGTCTTTAGCCTCTCTTCTCGTCTACATCTTAGCAAAAAGCTTTTCCACTCTGTCTGGCAAGGAGAAACTGTGCCAGCACAGAAAACATCTCCCATCGTGTTCTAGAGGCTGCACGGAGGTCTGCCGAGTGTTTTGCAAGAAGAGAAAGAAAGTTGTCCAAAACAGCTTGCAATCGAATGTTCATGTGAATAGAAAAGGCAGGAGAGTGGTCAGGTACTGTTTTCTCTCAGTTGGCAAGCTGCGCACACAATCGCAGTGTTGTACAGCTTGTTTCATCACCTTTGCGAAGTTGCCGCTCTCTCCGGCTCCCGGAGACGAAGAAGCTGCTTCTTCGCGCAAAGACGATTCTGCCGCTCACAGTGCTCTGCGGTGTGCGCCTTCTGCCGAAAGAGCCCCGGGAGCGGTGCTTAGCTCTGCAGAGCACCGTACCTTCGTCTTTAGCCTCTCTTCTCGTCTACATCTTAGCAAAAAGCTTTTCAACTCTGTCTGGCAAGGAGAAACTGTGCCAGCACAGAAAACATCTCCCATTGTGTTCTAGAGTCTGCACGGAGGTCTGCCGAGTGTTTTGCACGAAGAGAAAGAAAGTTGTCCAAAACAGCTTGCAATCGAATGTTCATGTGAATAGAAAAGGCAGGAGAGTGGTCAGGTACTGTTTTCTCTCAGTTGGCAAGCTGCGCACACAATCGCAGTGTTGTACAGCTTGTTTCATCACCTTTGCGAAGTTGCCGCTCTCTCCGGCTCCCGGAGACGAAGAAGCTGCTTCTTCGCGCAAAGACGATTCTGCCGCTCACAGTGCTCTGCGGTGTGCGCCTTCTGCCGAAAGAGGTCCGGGAGCTGTGCTGAGCTCTGAGAAGCACCATACGTGCTTCTTTAGCCTCTCTTCTCGTCTACATCTTAGCAAAAAGCTTTTCCACTCTGTCTGGCAAGGAGAAACTGTGCCAGCACAGAAAACATCTCCCATCGTGTTCTAGAGGCTGCACGGAGGTCTGCCGAGTGTTTTGCAAGAAGAGAAAGAAAGTTGTCCAAAACAGCTTGCAATCGAATGTTCATGTGAATAGAAAAGGCAGGAGAGTGGTCAGGTACTGTTTTCTCTCAGTTGGCAAGCTGCGCACACAATCGCAGTGTTGTACAGCTTGTTTCATCACCTTTGCCAAGTTGCCGCTCTCTCCGGCTCCCGGAGACGAAGAAGCTGCTTCTTCGCGCAAAGACGATTCTGCCGCTCACAGTGCTCTGCGGTGTGCGCCTTCTGCCGAAAGAGCCCCGGGAGCGGTGCTTAGCTCTGCAGAGCACCGTACCTTCGTCTTTAGCCTCTCTTCTCGTCTACATCTTAGCAAAAAGCTTTTCAACTCTGTCTGGCAAGGAGAAACTGTGCCAGCACAGAAAACATCTCCCATTGTGTTCTAGAGTCTGCACGGAGGTCTGCAGAGTGTTTTGCACGAAGAGAAAGAAAGTTGTCCAAAACAGCTTGCAATCGAATGTTCATGTGAATAGAAAAGGCAGGAGAGTGGTCAGGTACTGTTTTCTCTCAGTTGGCAAGCTGCGCACACAATCGCAGTGTTGTACAGCTTGTTTCATCACCTTTGCGAAGTTGCCGCTCTCTCCGGCTCCCGGAGACGAAGAAGCTGCTTCTTCGCGCAAAGACGATTCTGCCGCTCACTCTGCTCTGCGGTGTGCGCCTTCTGCCGAAAGAGGTCCGGGAGCTGTGCTTAGCTCTGAGAAGCACCATACGTGCTTCTTTAGCCTCTCTTCTCGTCTACATCTTAGCAAAAAGCTTTTCCACTCTGTCTGGCAAGGAGAAACTGTGCCAGCACAGAAAACATCTCCCATCGTGTTCTAGAGGCTGCACGGAGGTCTGCCGAGTGTTTTGCAAGAAGAGAAAGAAAGTTGTCCAAAACAGCTTGCAATCGAATGTTCATGTGAATAGAAAAGGCAGGAGAGTGGTCAGGTACTTTTTTCTCTCAGTTGGCAAGCTGCGCACACAATCGCAGTGTTGTACAGCTTGTTTCATCACCTTTGCCAAGTTGCCGCTCTCTCCGGCTCCCGGAGACGAAGAAGCTGCTTCTTCGCGCAAAGACGATTCTGCCGCTCACAGTGCTCTGCTGTGTGCGCCTTCTGCCGAAAGAGGCCCGGGAGCGGTGCTTAGCTCTGCAGAGCACCGTACCTTCGTCTTTAGCCTCTCTTCTCGTCTACATCTTAGCAAAAAGCTTTTCCACTCTGTCTGGCAAGGAGAAACTGTGCCAGCACAAAAAACATCTCCCATCGTGTTCTAGAGGCTGCACGGAGGTCTGCCGAGTGTTTTGCAAGAAGAGAAAGAAAGTTGTCCAAAACAGCTTGCAATCGAATGTTCATGTGAATAGAAAAGGCAGGAGAGTGGTCAGGTACTGTTTTCTCTCACTTGGCAAGCTGCTCACACAATCGCAGTGTTGTACAGCTTGTTTCATCACCTTTGCCAAGTTGCCGCTCTCTCCGGCTTCCGGAGACGAAGAAGCTGCTTCTTCGCGCAAAGACGATTCTGCCGCTCACAGTGCTCTGCGGTGTGCGCCTTCTGCCGAAAGAGCCCCGGGAGCGGTGCTTAGCTCTGCAGAGCACCGTACCTTCGTCTTTAGCCTCTCTTCTCGTCTACATCTTAGCAAAAAGCTTTTCAACTCTGTCTGGCAAGGAGAAACTGTGCCAGCACAGAAAACATCTCCCATTGTGTTCTAGAGTCTGCACGGAGGTCTGCAGAGTGTTTTGCACGAAGAGAAAGAAAGTTGTCCAAAACAGCTTGCAATCGAATGTTCATGTGAATAGAAAAGGCAGGAGAGTGGTCAGGTACTGTTTTCTCTCAGTTGGCAAGCTGCGCACACAATCGCAGTGTTGTACAGCTTGTTTCATCACCTTTGCGAAGTTGCCGCTCTCTCCGGCTCCCGGAGACGAAGAAGCTGCTTCTTCGCGCAAAGACGATTCTGCCGCTCACTCTGCTCTGCGGTGTGCGCCTTCTGCCGAAAGAGGTCCGGGAGCTGTGCTGAGCTCTGAGAAGCACCATACGTGCTTCTTTAGCCTCTCTTCTCGTCTACATCTTAGCAAAAAGCTTTTCCACTCTGTCTGGCAAGGAGAAACTGTGCCAGCACAGAAAACATCTCCCATCGTGTTCTAGAGGCTGCACGGAGGTCTGCCGAGTGTTTTGCAAGAAGAGAAAGAAAGTTGTCCAAAACAGCTTGCAATCGAATGTTCATATGAATAGAAAAGGCAGGAGAGTGGTCAGGTACTTTTTTCTCTCAGTTGGCAAGCTGCGCACACAATCGCAGTGTTGTACAGCTTGTTTCATCACCTTTGCCAAGTTGCCGCTCTCTCCGGCTCCCGGAGACGAAGAAGCTGCTTCTTCGCGCAAAGACGATTCTGCCGCTCACAGTGCTCTGCTGTGTGCGCCTTCTGCCGAAAGAGGCCCGGGAGAGGTGCTTAGCTCTGCAGAGCACCGTACCTTCGTCTTTAGCCTCTCTTCTCGTCTACATCTTAGCAAAAAGCTTTTCCACTCTGTCTGGCAAGGAGAAACTGTGCCAGCACAAAAAACATCTCCCATCGTGTTCTAGAGGCTGCACGCAGGTCTGCCGAGTGTTTTGCAAGAAGAGAAAGAAAGTTGTCCAAAACAGCTTGCAATCGAATGTTCATGTGAATAGAAAAGGCAGGAGAGTGGTCAGGTACTGTTTTCTCTCACTTGGCAAACTGCGCACACAATCGCAGTGTTGTACAGCTTGTTTCATCACCTTTGCGAAGTTGCCGCTCTCTCCGGCTCCCGGAGACGAAGAAGCTGCTTCTTCGCGCAAAGACGATTCTGCCGCTCACAGTGCTCTGCGTTGTGCGCCTTCTGCCGAAAGAGGTCCGGGAGCGGTGCTTAGCTCTGCAGAGCACCGTACCTTCGTCTTTAGCCTCTCTTCTCGTCTACATCTTAGCAAAAAGCTTTTCCACTCTGTCTGGCAAGGAGAAACTGTGCCAGCACAAAAAACATCTCCCATCATGTTCTAGAGGCTGCACGGAGGTCTGCCGAGTGTTTTGAAAGAAGAGAAAGAAAGTTGTCCAAAACAGCTTGCAATCGAATGTTCATGTGAATAGAAAAGGCAGGAGAGTGGTCAGGTACTGTTTTCTCTCACTTGGCAAGCTGAGCACACAATCGCAGTGTTGTACAGCTTGTTTCATCACCTTTGCGAAGTTGCCGCTCTCTCCGGCTCCCGGAGACGAAGAAGCTGCTTCTTCGCGCAAAGACGATTCTGCCGCTCACAGTGCTCTGCGGTGTGCGCCTTCTGCCGAAAGAGCCCCGGGAGCTGTGCTTAGCTCTGAGAAGCACCATACGTGCTTCTTTAGCCTCTCTTCTCGTCTACATCTTAGCAAAAAGCTTTTCCACTCTGTCTGGCAAGGAGAAACTGTGCCAGCACAGAAAACATCTCCCATCGTGTTCTAGAGGCTGCGCGGAGGTCTGCCGAGTGTTTTGCAAGAAGAGAAAGAAAGTTGTCCAAAACAGCTTGCAATCGAATGTTCATGTGAATAGAAAAGGCAGGAGAGTGGTCAGGTACTGTTTTCTCTCAGTTGGCAAGCTGCGCACACAATCGCAGTGTTGTACAGCTTGTTTCATCACCTTTGCCAAGTTGCCGCTCTCTCCGGCTCCCGGAGACGAAGAAGCTGCTTCTTCGCGCAAAGACGATTCTGCCGCTCACAGTGCTCTGCGGTGTGCGCCTTCTGCCGAAAGAGCTCCGGGAGCGGTGCTTAGCTCTGCAGAGCACCGTACCTTCGTCTTTAGCCTCTCTTCTCGTCTACATCTTAGCAAAAAGCTTTTCCACTCTGTCTGGCAAGGAGAAACTGTGCCAGCACAAAAAACATCTACCATCGTGTTCTAGAGGCTGCACGGAGGTCTGCCGAGTGTTTTGAAAGAAGAGAAAGAAAGTTGTCCAAAACAGCTTGCAATCGAATGTTCATGTGAATAGAAAAGGCAGGAGAGTGATCAGGTACTGTTTGCTCTCAGTTGGCAAGCTGCGCACACAATCGCAGTGTTGTACAGCTTGTTTCATCACCTTTGCGAAGTTGCCGCTCTCTCCGGCTCCCGGAGACGAACAAGCTGCTTCTTCGCGCAAAGACGATTCTGCTGCTCACAGTGCTCTGCGGTGTGCGCCTTCTGCCGAAAGAGCCCCGGGAGCTGTGCTTAGCTCCGAGAAGCACCATACGTGCTTCTTTAGCCTCTCTTCTCGTCTACATCTTAGCAAAAAGCTTTTCCACTCTTTCTGACAAGGAGAAACTGTGCCAGCACAGAAAACATCTCCCATCGTGTTCTAGAGGCTGCACGGAGGTCTCCCGAGTGTTTTGCAAGAAGAGAAAGAAAGTTGTCCAAAACAGCTTGCAATCGAATGTTCATGTGAATAGAAAAGGCAGGAGAGTGGTCAGGTACTGTTTTCTCTCAGTTGGCAAGATGCGCACACAATCGCAGTGTTGTACAGCTTGTTTCATCACCTTTGCGAAGTTGCCGCTCTCTCCGGCTTCCGGAGACGAAGAAGCTGCTTCTTCACGCAAAGACGATTCTGCCGCTCACAGTGCTCTGCGGTGTGCGCCTTCTGCCGAAAGACGCCCGGGAGCGGTGCTTAGCTCTGCAGAGCACCGTACCTTCGTCTTTAGCCTCTCTTCTCGTCTACATCTTAGCAAAAAGCTTTTCCACTCTGTCTGCTAAGGAGAAACTGTGCCAGCACAAAAAACATCTCCCATCGTGTTCTAGAGGCTGCACGCAGGTCTGCCGAGTGTTTTGCAAGAAGAGAAAGAAAGTTGTCCAAAACAGCTTGCAATCGAATGTTCATGTGAATAGAAAAGGCAGGAGAGTGGTCAGGTACTGTTTTCTCTCAGTTGGCAAGCTGCGCACACAATCGCAGTGTTGTACAGCTTGTTTCATCACCTTTGCGAAGTTGCCGCTCTCTCCGGCTCCCGGAGACGAAGAAGCTGCTTCTTCGCGCAAAGACGATTCTGCCGCTCACAGTGCTCTGCGGTGTGCGCCTTCTGCCGAAAGACGCCCGGGAGCGGTGCTTAGCTCTGCAGAGCACCGTACCTTCGTCTTTAGCCTCTCTTCTCGTCTACATCTTAGCAAAAAGCTTTTCCACTCTGTCTGGCAAGGAGAAACTGTGCCAGCACAGAAAACATCTCCCATCGTGTTCTAGAGGCTGCACGGAGGTCTGCAGAGTGTTTTGCACGAAGAGAAAGAAAGTTGTCCAAAACAGCTTGCAATCGAATGTTCATGTGAATAGAAAAGGCAGGAGAGTGATCAGGTACAGTTTGCTCTCAGTTGGCAAGCTGCGCACACAATCGCAGTGTTGTACAGCTTGTTTCATCACCTTTGCCAAGTTGCCGCTCTCTCCGGCTCCCGGAGACGAAGAAGCTGCTTCTTCGCGCAAAGACGATTCTGCCGCTCACTCTGCTCTGCGGTGTGCGCCTTCTGCCGAAAGAGGTCCGGGAGCGGTGCTTAGCTCTGCAGAGCACCGTACCTTCGTCTTTAGCCTCTCTTCTCGTCTACATCTTAGCAAAAAGCTTTTCCACTCTGTCTGGCAAGGAGAAACTGTGCCAGCACAGAAAACATCTCCCATCGTGTTCTAGAGGCTGCACGGAGGTTTGCCAAGTGTTTTGCAAGAAGAGAAAGAAAGTTGTCCAAAACAGCTTGCAATCGAATGTTCATGTGAATAGAAAAGGCAGGAGAGTGGTCAGGTACTGTTTTCTCTCAGTTGGCAAGCTGCGCACACAATCGCAGTGTTGTACAGCTTGTTTCATCACCTTTGCGAAGTTGCCGCTCTCTCCGGCTCCCGGAGACGAAGAAGCTGCTTCTTCGCGCAAAGACGATTCTGCCGCTCACTGTGTTCTGCAGTGTGTGTCTTCTGCCGAAAGAGGCCCGGAGCTGTGCTTAGCTCTGCAGAGCACCATACCTGCTTCTTTAGCCTCTCTTCTCGTCTACATCTTAGCAAAAAGCTTTTCCACTCTGTCTGGCAAGGAGAAACTGTGCCAGCACAAAAAACATCTCCCATCGTGTTCTAGAGGCTGCACGGAGGTCTGCCAAGTGTTTTGCAAGAAGAGAAAGAAAGTTGTCCAAAACAGCTTGCAATCGAATGTTCATGTGAATAGAAAAGGCAGGAGAGTGGTCAGGTACTGTTTTCTCTCAGTTGGCAAGCTGCGCACACAATCGCAGTGTTGTACAGCTTGTTTCATCACCTTTGCCAAGTTGCCGCTCTCTCCGGCTCCCGGAGACGAAGAAGCTGCTTCTTCGCGCAAAGACGATTCTGCCGCTCACAGTGCTCTGCGGTGTGCGCCTCCTGCCGAAAGACGCCCGGGAGCGGTGCTTAGCTCTGCAGAGCACCGTACCTTCGTCTTTAGCCTCTCTTCTCGTCTACATCTTAGCAAAAAGCTTTTCCACTCTGTCTGGCAAGGAGAAACTGTGCCAGCACAGAAAACATCTCCCATCGTGTTCTAGAGGCTGCACGGAGGTCTGCCGAGTGTTTTGCAAGAAGAGAAAGAAAGTTGTCCAAAACAGCTTGCAATCGAATGTTCATGTGAATAGAAAAGGCAGGAGAGTGGTCAGGTACTGTTTTCTCTCACTTGGCAAGCTGCGCACACAATCGCAGTGTTGTACAGCTTGTTTCATCACCTTTGCGAAGTTGCCGCTCTCTCCGGCTCCCGGAGACGAAGAAGCTGCTTCTTCGCGCAAAGACGATTCTGCCGCTCACAGTGCTCTGCGTTGTGCGCCTTCTGCCGAAAGAGGTCCGGGAGCGGTGCTTAGCTCTGCAGAGCACCGTACCTTCGTCTTTAGCCTCTCTTCTCGTCTACATCTTAGCAAAAAGCTTTTCCACTCTGTCTGGCAAGGAGAAACTGTGCCAGCACAAAAAACATCTCCCATCATGTTCTAGAGGCTGCACGGAAGTCTGCCGAGTGTTTTGAAAGAAGAGAAAGAAAGTTGTCCAAAACAGCTTGCAATCGAATGTTCATGTGAATAGAAAAGGCAGGAGAGTGGTCAGGTACTGTTTTCTCTCACTTGGCAAGCTGAGCACACAATCGCAGTGTTGTACAGCTTGTTTCATCACCTTTGCCAAGTTGCCGCTCTCTCCGGCTCCCGGAGACGAAGAAGCTGCTTCTTCGCGCAAAGACGATTCTGCCGCTCACAGTGCTCTGCGGTGTGCGCCTTCTGCCGAAAGAGCCCCGGGAGCTGTGCTTAGCTCTGAGAAGCACCATACGTGCTTCTTTAGCCTCTCTTCTCGTCTACATCTTAGCAAAAAGCTTTTCCACTCTGTCTGGCAAGGAGAAACTGTGCCAGCACAGAAAACATCTCCCATCGTGTTCTAGAGGCTGCGCGGATGTCTGCCGAGTGTTTTGCAAGAAGAGAAAGAAAGTTGTCCAAAACAGCTTGCAATCGAATGTTCATGTGAATAGAAAAGGCAGGAGAGTGGTCAGGTACTGTTTTCTCTCAGTTGGCAAGCTGCGCACACAATCGCAGTGTTGTACAGCTTGTTTCATCACCTTTGCCAAGTTGCCGCTCTCTCCGGCTCCCGGAGACGAAGAAGCTGCTTCTTCGCGCAAAGACGATTCTGCCGCTCACAGTGCTCTGCGGTGTGCGCCTTCTGCCGAAAGAGCTCCGGGAGCGGTGCTTAGCTCTGCAGAGCACCGTACCTTCGTCTTTAGCCTCTCTTCTCGTCTACATCTTAGCAAAAAGCTTTTCCACTCTGTCTGGCAAGGAGAAACTGTGCCAGCACAAAAAACATCTCCCATCGTGTTCTAGAGGCTGCACGGAGGTCTGCCGAGTGTTTTGAAAGAAGAGAAAGAAAGTTGTCCAAAACAGCTTGCAATCGAATGTTCATGTGAATAGAAAAGGCAGGAGAGTGATCAGGTACTGTTTGCTCTCAGTTGGCAAGCTGCGCACACAATCGCAGTGTTGTACAGCTTGTTTCATCACCTTTGCGAAGTTGCCGCTCTCTCCGGCTCCCGGAGACGAAGAAGCTGCTTCTTCGCGCAAAGACGATTCTGCTGCTCACAGTGCTCTGCGGTGTGCGCCTTCTGCCGAAAGAGCCCCGGGAGCTGTGCTTAGCTCCGAGAAGCACCATACGTGCTTCTTTAGCCTCTCTTCTCGTCTACATCTTAGCAAAAAGCTTTTCCACTCTTTCTGGCAAGGAGAAACTGTGCCAGCACAGAAAACATCTCCCATCGTGTTCTAGAGGCTGCACGGAGGTCTGCCGAGTGTTTTGCAAGAAGAGAAAGAAAGTTGTCCAAAACAGCTTGCAATCGAATGTTCATGTGAATAGAAAAGGCAGGAGAGTGGTCAGGTACTGTTTGCTCTCAGTTGGCAAGATGCGCACACAATCGCAGTGTTGTACAGCTTGTTTCATCACCTTTGCGAAGTTGCCGCTCTCTCCGGCTCCCGGAAACGAAGAAGCTGCTTCTTCACGCAAAGACGATTCTGCCGCTCACAGTGCTCTGCGGTGTGCGCCTTCTGCCGAAAGACGCCCGGGAGCGGTGCTTAGCTCTGCAGAGCACCGTACCTTCGTCTTTAGCCTCTCTTCTCGTCTACATGTTAGCAAAAAGCTTTTCCACTCTGTCTGCTAAGGAGAAACTGTGCCAGCACAAAAAACATCTCCCATCGTGTTCTAGAGGCTGCACGCAGGTCTGCCGATTGTTTTGCAAGAAGAGAAAGAAAGTTGTCCAAAACAGCTTGCAATCGAATGTTCATGTGAATAGAAAAGGCAGGAGAGTGGTCAGGTACTGTTTTCTCTCAGTTGGCAAGCTGCGCACACAATCGCAGTGTTGTACAGCTTGTTTCATCACCTTTGCGAAGTTGCCGCTCTCTCCGGCTCCCGGAGACGAAGAAGCTGCTTCTTCGCGCAAAGACGATTCTGCCGCTCACAGTGCTCTGCGGTGTGCGCCTTCTGCCGAAAGACGCCCGGGAGCGGTGCTTAGCTCTGCAGAGCACCGTACCTTCGTCTTTAGCCTCTCTTCTCGTCTACATCTTAGCAAAAAGCTTTTCCACTCTGTCTGGCAAGGAGAAACTGTGCCAGCACAGAAAACATCTCCCATCGTGTTCTAGAGGCTGCACGGAGGTCTGCAGAGTGTTTTGCACGAAGAGAAAGAAAGTTGTCCAAAACAGCTTGCAATCGAATGTTCATGTGAATAGAAAAGGCAGGAGAGTGATCAGGTACAGTTTGCTCTCAGTTGGCAAGCTGCGCACACAATCGCAGTGTTGTACAGCTTGTTTCATCACCTTTGCCAAGTTGCCGCTCTCTCCGGCTCCCGGAGACGAAGAAGCTGCTTCTTCGCGCAAAGACGATTCTGCCGCTCACTCTGCTCTGCGGTGTGCGCCTTCTGCCGAAAGAGGTCCGGGAGCGGTGCTTAGCTCTGCAGAGCACCGTACCTTCGTCTTTAGCCTCTCTTCTCGTCTACATCTTAGCAAAAAGCTTTTCCACTCTGTCTGGCAAGGAGAAACTGTGCCAGCACAGAAAACATCTCCCATCGTGTTCTAGAGGCTGCACGGAGGTTTGCCAAGTGTTTTGCAAGAAGAGAAAGAAAGTTGTCCAAAACAGCTTGCAATCGAATGTTCATGTGAATAGAAAAGGCAGGAGAGTGGTCAGGTACTGTTTTCTCTCAGTTGGCAAGCTGCGCACACAATCGCAGTGTTGTACAGCTTGTTTCATCACCTTTGCGAAGTTGCCGCTCTCTCCGGCTCCCGGAGACGAAGAAGCTGCTTCTTCGCGCAAAGACGATTCTGCCGCTCACTGTGTTCTGCAGTGTGTGTCTTCTGCCGAAAGAGGCCCGGAGCTGTGCTTAGCTCTGCAGAGCACCATACCTGCTTCTTTAGCCTCTCTTCTCGTCTACATCTTAGCAAAAAGCTTTTCCACTCTTTCTGGCAAGGAGAAACTGTGCCAGCACAAAAAACATCTCCCATCGTGTTCTAGAGGCTGCACGGAGGTCTGCCGAGTGTTTTGCAAGAAGAGAAAGAAAGTTGTCCAAAACAGCTTGCAATCGAATGTTCATGTGAATAGAAAAGGCAGGAGAGTGGTCAGGTACTGTTTGCTCTCAGTTGGCAAGATGCGCACACAATCGCAGTGTTGTACAGCTTGTTTCATCACCTTTGCGAAGTTGCCGCTCTCTCCGGCTCCCGGAAACGAAGAAGCTGCTTCTTCACGCAAAGACGATTCTGCCGCTCACAGTGCTCTGCGGTGTGCGCCTTCTGCCGAAAGACGCCCGGGAGCGGTGCTTAGCTCTGCAGAGCACCGTACCTTCGTCTTTAGCCTCTCTTCTCGTCTACATGTTAGCAAAAAGCTTTTCCACTCTGTCTGCTAAGGAGAAACTGTGCCAGCACAAAAAACATCTCCCATCGTGTTCTAGAGGCTGCACGCAGGTCTGCCGAGTGTTTTGCAAGAAGAGAAAGAAAGTTGTCCAAAACAGCTTGCAATCGAATGTTCATGTGAATAGAAAAGGCAGGAGAGTTGTCAGGTACTGTTTTCTCTCAGTTGGCAAGCTGCGCACACAATCGCAGTGTTGTACAGCTTGTTTCATCACCTTTGCCAAGTTGCCGCTCTCTCCGGCTCCCGGAGACGAAGAAGCTGCTTCTTCGCGCAAAGACGATTCTGCCGCTCACAGTGCTCTGCGGTGTGCGCCTTCTGCCGAAAGACGCCCGGGAGCGGTGCTTAGCTCTGCAGACCACCGTACCTTCGTCTTTAGCCTCTCTTCTCGTCTACATCTTAGCAAAAAGCTTTTCCACTCTGTCTGGCAAGGAGAAACTGTGCCAGCACAGAAAACATCTCCCATCGTGTTCTAGAGGCTGCACGGAGGTCTGCAGAGTGTTTTGCACGAAGAGAAACAAAGTTGTCCAAAACAGCTTGCAATCGAATGTTCATGTGAATAGAAAAGGCAGGAGAGTGATCAGGTACAGTTTGCTCTCAGTTGGCAAGCTGCGCACACAATCGCAGTGTTGTACAGCTTGTTTCATCACCTTTGCCAAGTTGCCGCTCTCTCCGGCTCCCGGAGACGAAGAAGCTGCTTCTTCGCGCAAAGACGATTCTGCCGCTCACTCTGCTCTGCGGTGTGCGCCTTCTGCCGAAAGAGGTCCGGGAGCGGTGCTTAGCTCTGCAGAGCACCGTACCTTCGTCTTTAGCCTCTCTTCTCGTCTACATCTTAGCAAAAAGCTTTTCCACTCTGTCTGGCAAGGAGAAACTGTGCCAGCACAGAAAACATCTCCCATCGTGTTCTAGAGGCTGCACGGAGGTTTGCCAAGTGTTTTGCAAGAAGAGAAAGAAAGTTGTCCAAAACAGCTTGCAATCGAATGTTCATGTGAATAGAAAAGGCAGGAGAGTGGTCAGGTACTGTTTTCTCTCAGTTGGCAAGCTGCGCACACAATCGCAGTGTTGTACAGCTTGTTTCATCACCTTTGCGAAGTTGCCGCTCTCTCCGGCTCCCGGAGACGAAGAAGCTGCTTCTTCGCGCAAAGACGATTCTGCCGCTCACTGTGTTCTGCAGTGTGTGTCTTCTGCCGAAAGAGGCCCGGAGCTGTGCTTAGCTCTGCAGAGCACCATACCTGCTTCTTTAGCCTCTCTTCTCGTCTACATCTTAGCAAAAAGCTTTTCCACTCTTTCTGGCAAGGAGAAACTGTGCCAGCACAAAAAACATCTCCCATCGTGTTCTAGAGGCTGCACGGAGGTCTGCCAAGTGTTTTGCAAGAAGAGAAAGAAAGTTGTCCAAAACAGCTTGCAATCGAATGTTCATGTGAATAGAAAAGGCAGGAGAGTGGTCAGGTACTGTTTTCTCTCAGTTGGCAAGCTGCGCACACAATCGCAGTGTTGTACAGCTTGTTTCATCACCTTTGCCAAGTTGCCGCTCTCTCCGGCTCCCGGAGACGAAGAAGCTGCTTCTTCGCGCAAAGACGATTCTGCCGCTCACAGTGCTCTGCGGTGTGCGCCTCCTGCCGAAAGACGCCCGGGAGCGGTGCTTAGCTCTGCAGATCACCGTACCTTCGTCTTTAGCCTCTCTTCTCGTCTACATCTTAGCAAAAAGCTTTTCCACTCTGTCTGGCAAGGAGAAACTGTGCCGGCACAAAAAACATCTCCCATCGTGTTCTAGAGGCTGCACGGAGGTCTGCCGAGTGTTTTGCAAGAAGAGAAAGAAAGTTGTCCAAAACAGCTTGCAATCGAATGTTCATGTGAATAGAAAAGGCAGGAGAGTGGTCAGGTACTGTTTTCTCTCAGTTGGCACGCTGCGCACACAATCGCAGTGTTGTACAGCTTGTTTCATCACCTTTGCGAAGTTGCCGCTCTCTCCGGCTCCCGGAGACGAAGAAGCTGCTTCTTCGCGCAAAGACGATTCTGCCGCTCACAGTGCTCTGCGGTGTGCGCCTTCTGCCGAAAGAGCCCCGGGAGCTGTGCTTAGCTCTGAGAAGCACCATACGTGCTTCTTTAGCCTCTCTTCTCGTCTACATCTTAGCAAAAAGCTTTTCCACTCTGTCTGGCAAGGAGAAACTGTGCCAGCACAGAAAACATCTCCCATCGTGTTCTAGAGGCTGCACGGATGTCTGCCGAGTGTTTTGCAAGAAGAGAAAGAAAGTTGTCCAAAACAGCTTGCAATCGAATGTTCATGTGAATAGAAAAGGCAGGAGAGTGGTCAGGTACTGTTTTCTCTCAGTTGGCAAGCTGCGCACACAATCGCAGTCTTGTACAGCTTGTTTCATCACCTTTGCGAAGTTGCCGCTCTCTCCGGCTCCCGGAGACGAAGAAGCTGCTTCTTCGCGCAAAGACGATTCTGCCGCTCACAGTGCTCTGCGGTGTGCGCCTTCTGCCGAAAGAGCCCCGGGAGCTGTGCTTAGCTCTGAGAAGCACCATACGTGCTTCTTTAGCCTCTCTTCACGTCTACATCTTAGCAAAAAGCTTTTCCACTCTGTCTGGCAAGGAGAAACTGTGCCAGCACAGAAAACATCTCCCATCGTGTTCTAGAGGCTGCACGCAGGTCTGCCGAGTGTTTTGCAAGAAGAGAAAGAAAGTTGTCCAAAACAGCTTGCAATCGAATGTTCATGTGAATAGAAAAGGCAGGAGAGTGGTCAGGTACTTTTTTCTCTCAGTTGGCAAGCTGCGCACACAATCGCAGTGTTGTACAGCTTGTTTCATCACCTTTGCCAAGTTGCCGCTCTCTCCGGCTCCCGGAGACGAAGAAGCTGCTTCTTCGCGCAAAGTCGATTCTGCCGCTCACAGTGCTCTGCGGTGTGCGCCTTCTGCCGAAAGAGCTCCGGGAGCGGTGCTTAGCTCTGCAGAGCACCGTACCTTCGTCTTTAGCCTCTCTTCTCGTCTACATCTTAGCAAAAAGCTTTTCCACTCTGTCTGGCAAGGAGAAACTGTGCCAGCACAAAAAACATCTCCCATCGTGTTCTAGAGGCTGCACGGAGGTCTGCCGAGTGTTTTGCAAGAAGAGAAAGAAAGTTGTCCAAAACAGCTTGCAATCGAATGTTCATGTGAATAGAAAAGGCAGGAGAGTGATCAGGTACTGTTTTCTCTCAGTTGGCAAGCTGCGCACACAATCGCAGTGTTGTACAGCTTGTTTCATCACCTTTGCGAAGTTGCCGCTCTCTCCGGCTCCCGGAGACGAAGAAGCTGCTTCTTCGCGCAAAGACGATTCTGCTGCTCACAGTGCTCTGCGGTGTGCGCCTTCTGCCGAATGAGCCCCGGGAGCTGTGCTTAGCTCTGAGAAGCACCATACGTGCTTCTTTAGCCTCTCTTCTCGTCTACATCTTAGCAAAAAGCTTTTCCACTCTTTCTGGCAAAGAGAAACTGTGCCAGCACAGAAAACATCTCCCATCGTGTTCTAGAGGCTGCACGGAGGTCTGCCGAGTGTTTTGCAAGAAGAGAAAGAAAGTTGTCCAAAACAGCTTGCAATCGAATGTTCATGTGAATAGAAAAGGCAGGAGAGTGGTCAGGTACTCTTTGCTCTCAGTTGGCAAGCTGCGCACACAATCGCAGTGTTGTACAGCTTGTTTCATCACCTTTGCGAAGTTGCCGCTCTCTCCGGCTCCCGGAGACGAAGAAGCTGCTTCTTCACGCAAAGACGATTCTGCCGCTCACAGTGCTCTGCGGTGTGCGCCTTCTGCCGAAAGACGCCCGGGAGCGGTGCTTAGCTCTGCAGAGCACCGTACCTTCGTCTTTAGCCTCTCTTCTCGTCTACATCTTAGCAAAAAGCTTTTCCACTCTGTCTGCTAAGGAGAAACCGTGCCAGCACAAAAAACATCTCCCATCGTGTTCTAGAGGCTGCACGCAGGTCTGCCGAGTGTTTTGCAAGAAGAGAGAGAAAGTTGTCCAAAACAGCTTGCAATCGAATGTTCATGTGAATAGAAAAGGCAGGAGAGTGGTCAGGTACTGTTTTCTCTCAGTTGGCAAGCTGCGCACACAATCGCAGTGTTGTACAGCTTGTTTCATCACCTTTGCGAAGTTGCCGCTCTCTCCGGCTCCCGGAGACGAAGAAGCTGCTTCTTCGCGCAAAGACGATTCTGCCGCTCACAGTGCTCTGCGGTGTGCGCCTTCTGCCGAAAGAGGTCCGGGAGCGGTGCTTAGCTCTGCAGAGCACCGTACCTTCGTCTTTAGCCTCTCTTCTCGTCTACATCTTAGCAAAAAGCTTTTCCACTCTGTCTGGCAAGGAGAAACTGTGCCAGCACAGAAAACATCTCCCATCGTGTTCTAGAGGCTGCACGGAGGTCTGCCGAGTGTTTTGCAAGAAGAGAAAGAAAGTTGTCCAAAACAGCTTGCAATCGAATGTTCATGTGAATAGAAAAGGCAGGAGAGTGGTCAGGTACTGTTTTCTCTCAGTTGGCAAGCTGCGCACACAATCGCAGTGTTGTACAGCTTGTTTCATCACCTTTGCGAAGTTGCCGCTCTCTCCGGCTCCCGGAGACGAAGAAGCTGCTTCTTCGCGCAAAGACGATTCTGCCGCTCACAGTGCTCTGCGGTGTGCGCCTTCTGCCGAAAGAGCCCCGGGAGCTGTGCTTAGCTCTGAGAAGCACCATACGTGCTTCTTTAGCCTCTCTTCTCGTCTACATCTTAGCAAAAAGCTTTTCCACTCTCTCTGGCAAGGAGAAACTGTGCCAGCACAGAAAACATCTCCCATCGTGTTCTAGAGGCTGCACGCAGGTCTGCCGAGTGTTTTGCAAGAAGAGAAAGAAAGTTGTCCAAAACAGCTTGCAATCGAATGTTCATGTGAATAGAAAAGGCAGGAGAGTGGTCAGGTACTGTTTGCTCTCAGTTGGCAAGCTGCGCACACAATCGCAGTGTTGTACAGCTTGTTTCATCACCTTTGCGAAGTTGCCGCTCTCTCCGGCTCCCGGAGACGAAGAAGCTGCTTCTTCACGCAAAGACGATTCTGCCGCTCACAGTGCTCTGCGGTGTGCGCCTTCTGCCGAAAGACGCCCGGGAGCGGTGCTTAGCTCTGCAGAGCACCGTACCTTCGTCTTTAGCCTCTCTTCTCGTCTACATCTTAGCAAAAAGCTTTTCCACTCTGTCTGCTAAGGAGAAACCGTGCCAGCACAAAAAACATCTCCCATCGTGTTCTAGAGGCTGCACGCAGGTCTGCCGAGTGTTTTGCAAGAAGAGAGAGAAAGTTGTCCAAAACAGCTTGCAATCGAATGTTCATGTGAATAGAAAAGGCAGGAGAGTGGTCAGGTACTGTTTTCTCTCAGTTGGCAAGCTGCGCACACAATCGCAGTGTTGTACAGCTTGTTTCATCACCTTTGCCAAGTTGCCGCTCTCTCCGGCTCCCGGAGACGAAGAAGCTGCTTCTTCGCGCAAAGACGATTCTGCCGCTCACAGTGCTCTGCGGTGTGCGCCTTCTGCCGAAAGAGGTCCGGGAGCGGTGCTTAGCTCTGCAGAGCACCGTACCTTCGTCTTTAGCCTCTCTTCTCGTCTACATCTTAGCAAAAAGCTTTTCCACTCTGTCTGGCAAGGAGAAACTGTGCCAGCACAGAAAACATCTCCCATCGTGTTCTAGAGGCTGCACGGAGGTCTGCCGAGTGTTTTGCAAGAAGAGAAAGAAAGTTGTCCAAAACAGCTTGCAATCGAATGTTCATGTGAATAGAAAAGGCAGGAGAGTGGTCAGGTACTGTTTTCTCTCAGTTGGCAAGCTGCGCACACAATCGCAGTGTTGTACAGCTTGTTTCATCACCTTTGCGAAGTTGCCGCTCTCTCCGGCTCCCGGAGACGAAGAAGCTGCTTCTTCGCGCAAAGACGATTCTGCCGCTCACAGTGCTCTGCGGTGTGCGCCTTCTGCCGAAAGACGCTCGGGAGCGGTGCTTAGCTCTGCAGAGCACCGTACCTTCGTCTTTAGCCTCTCTTCTCGTCTACATCTTAGCAAAAAGCTTTTCCACTCTGTCTGGCAAGGAGAAACTGTGCCAGCACAGAAAACATCTCCCATCGTGTTCTAGAGGCTGCACGGAGGTCTGCCGAGTGTTTTGCAAGAAGAGAAAGAAAGTTGTCCAAAACAGCTTCCAATCGAATGTTCATGTGAATAGAAAATGCAGGAGAGTGGTCAGGTACTGTTTTCTCTCAATTGGAAAGCTGCGCACACAATCGCAGTGTTGTACAGCTTGTTTCATCACCTTTGCGAAGTTGCCGCTCTCTCCGGCTCCCGGAGACGAAGAAGCTGCTTCTTCGCGCAAAGACGATTCTGCCGCTCACAGTGATCTGCGGTGTGCGCCTTCTGCCGAAAGACGCCCGGGAGCGGTGCTTAGCTCTGCAGAGCACCGTACCTTCGTCTTTAGCCTCTCTTCTCGTCTACATCTTAGCAGAAAGCTTTTCCACTCTGTCTGGCAAGGAGAAACTTTGCCAGCACAGAAAACATCTCCCATCGTGTTCTAGAGGCTGCACGGAGGTCTGCCGAGTGTTTTGCAAGAAGAGAAAGAAAGTTGTCCAAAACAGCTTGCAATCGAATGTTCATGTGAATAGAAAAGGCAGGAGAGTGGTCAGGTACTGTTTTCTCTCAGTTGGCAAGCTGCGCACACAATCGCAGTGTTGTACAGCTTGTTTCATCACCTTTGCCAAGTTGCCGCTCTCTCCGGCTCCCGGAGACGAAGAACCTGCTTCTTCGCGCAAAGACGATTCTGCCGCTCACAGTGCTCTGCGGAGTGCGCCTTCTGCCGAAAGACATCCGGGAGCGGTGCTTTGCTCTGCAGAGCACCGTACTTTCGTCTTTAGCCTCTCTTCTCGTCTACATCTTATCAAAAAGCTTTTCCACTCTGTCTGGCAAGGAGAAACTTTGCCAGCACAGAAAACATCTCCCATCGTGTTCTAGAGGCTGCACGGATGTCTGCCAAGTGTTTTGCAAGAAGAGAAATAAAGTTGTCCAAAACAGCTTGCAATCGAATGTTCATGTGAATAGAAAAGGCAGGAGAGTGGTCAGGTACTGTTTTCTCTCAGTTGGCAAGCTGCGCACACAATCGCAGTGTTGTACAGCTTGTTTCATCACCTTTGCGAAGTTGCCGCTCTCTCCGGCTCCCGGAGACGAAGAAGCTGCTTCTTCGCGCAAAGACGATTCTGCCGCTCACAGTGCTCTGCGGAGTGCGCCTTCTGCCGAAAGACATCCGGGAGCGGTGCTTTGCTCTGCAGAGCACCGTACTTTCGTCTTTAGCCTCTCTTCTCGTCTACATCTTATCAAAAAGCTTTTCCACTCTGTCTGGCAAGGAGAAACTGTGCCAGCACAAAAAACATCTCCCATCGTGTTCTAGAGGCTGCACGGAGGTCTGCCGAGTGTTTTGCAAGAAGAGAAAGAAAGTTGTCCAAAACAGCTTGCAATCGAATGTTCATGTGATTACAAAAGGCAGGAGAGTGGTCAGGTACTGTTTTCTCTCAGTTGGCAAGCTGCGCACACAATCGCAGTGTCGTACAGCTTGTTTCATCACCTTTGCGAAGTTGCCGCTCTCTCCGGCTCCCGGAGACGAAGAAGCTGCTTCTTCGCGCAAAGACGATTCTGCCGCTCACAGTGATCTGCGGTGTGCGCCTTCTGCCGAAAGAGCCCCGGGAGCGGTGCTTAGCTCTGCAGAGCACCGTACCTTCGTCTTTAGCCTCTCTTCTCGTCTACATCTTAGCAAAAAGCTTTTCCACTCTGTCTGGCAAGGAGAAACTGTGCCAGCACAGAAAACATCTCCCATCGTGTTCTAGAGGCTGCACGGAGGTCTGCCGAGTGTTTTGCAAGAAGAGAAAGAAAGTTGTCCAAAACAGCTTGCAATCGAATGTTCATGTGAATAGAAAAGGCAGGAGAGTGGTCAGGTACTGTTTGCTCTCAGTTGGCAAGCTGCGCACACAATCGCAGTGTTGTACAGCTTGTTTCATCACCTTTGCGAAGTTGCCGCTCTCTCCGGCTCCCGGAGACGAAGAAGCTGCTTCTTCACGCAAAGACGATTCTGCCGCTCACAGTGCTCTGCGGTGTGCGCCTTCTGCCGAAAGACGCCCGGGAGCGCTGCTTAGCTCTGCAGAGCACCGTACCTTCGTCTTTAGCCTCTCTTCTCGTCTACATCTTAGCAAAAAGCTTTTCCACTCTGTCTGCTAAGGAGAAACCGTGCCAGCACAAAAAACATCTCCCATCGTGTTCTAGAGGCTGCACGGAGGTCTGCCGAGTGTTTTGCAAGAAGAGAGAGAAAGTTGTCCAAAACAGCTTGCAATCGAATGTTCATGTGAATAGAAAAGGCAGGAGAGTGGTCAGGTACTGTTTTCTCTCAGTTGGCAAGCTGCGCACACAATCGCAGTGTTGTACAGCTTGTTTCATCACCTTTGCCAAGTTGCCGCTCTCTCCGGCTCCCGGAGACGAAGAAGCTGCTTCTTCGCGCAAAGACGATTCTGCCGCTCACAGTGCTCTGCGGTGTGCGCCTTCTGCCGAAAGACGCTCGGGAGCGGTGCTTAGCTCTGCAGAGCACCGTACCTTCGTCTTTAGCCTCTCTTCTCGTCTACATCTTAGCAAAAAGCTTTTCCACTCTGTCTGGCAAGGAGAAACTGTGCCAGCACAGAAAACATCTCCCATCGTGTTCTAGAGGCTGCACGGAGGTCTGCCGAGTGTTTTGCAAGAAGAGAAAGAAAGTTGTCCAAAACAGCTTCCAATCGAATGTTCATGTGAATAGAAAATGCAGGAGAGTGGTCAGGTACTGTTTTCTCTCAATTGGAAAGCTGCGCACACAATCGCAGTGTTGTACAGCTTGTTTCATCACCTTTGCGAAGTTGCCGCTCTCTCCGGCTCCCGGAGACGAAGAAGCTGCTTCTTCGCGCAAAGACGATTCTGCCGCTCACAGTGATCTGCGGTGTGCGCCTTCTGCCGAAAGACGCCCGGGAGCGGTGCTTAGCTCTGCAGAGCACCGTACCTTCGTCTTTAGCCTCTCTTCTCGTCTACATCTTAGCAAAAAGCTTTTCCACTCTGTCTGGCAAGGAGAAACTTTGCCAGCACAGAAAACATCTCCCATCGTGTTCTAGAGGCTGCACGGATGTCTGCCAAGTGTTTTGCAAGAAGAGAAAGAAAGTTGTCCAAAACAGCTTGCAATCGAATGTTCATGTGAATAGAAAAGGCAGGAGAGTGGTCAGGTACTGTTTTCTCTCAGTTGGCAAGCTGCGCACACAATCGCAGTGTTGTACAGCTTGTTTCATCACCTTTGCCAAGTTGCCGCTCTCTCCGGCTCCCGGAGACGAAGAAGCTGCTTCTTCGCGCAAAGACGATTCTGCCGCTCACAGTGCTCTGCGGAGTGCGCCTTCTGCCGAAAGACATCCGGGAGCGGTGCTTTGCTCTGCAGAGCACCGTACTTTCGTCTTTAGCCTCTCTTCTCGTCTACATCTTATCAAAAAGCTTTTCCACTCTGTCTGGCAAGGAGAAACTTTGCCAGCACAGAAAACATCTCCCATCGTGTTCTAGAGGCTGCACGGATGTCTGCCAAGTGTTTTGCAAGAAGAGAAAGAAAGTTGTCCAAAACAGCTTGCAATCGAATGTTCATGTGAATAGAAAAGGCAGGAGAGTGGTCAGGTACTGTTTTCTCTCAGTTGGCAAGCTGCGCACACAATCGCAGTGTTGTACAGCTTGTTTCATCACCTTTGCGAAGTTGCCGCTCTCTCCGGCTCCCGGAGACGAAGAAGCTGCTTCTTCGCGCAAAGACGATTCTGCCGCTCACAGTGCTCTGCGGAGTGCGCCTTCTGCCGAAAGACATCCGGGAGCGGTGCTTTGCTCTGCAGAGCACCGTACTTTCGTCTTTAGCCTCTCTTCTCGTCTACATCTTATCAAAAAGCTTTTCCACTCTGTCTGGCAAGGAGAAACTGTGCCAGCACAAAAAACATCTCCCATCGTGTTCTAGAGGCTGCACGGAGGTCTGCCGAGTGTTTTGCAAGAAGAGAAAGAAAGTTGTCCAAAACAGCTTGCAATCGAATGTTCATGTGATTACAAAAGGCAGGAGAGTGGTCAGGTACTGTTTTCTCTCAGTTGGCAAGCTGCGCACACAATCGCAGTGTCGTACAGCTTGTTTCATCACCTTTGCGAAGTTGCCGCTCTCTCCGGCTCCCGGAGACGAAGAAGCTGCTTCTTCGCGCAAAGACGATTCTGCCGCTCACAGTGATCTGCGGTGTGCGCCTTCTGCCGAAAGAGGTCCGGGTGCGGTGCTTAGCTCTGCAGAGCACCGTACCTTCGTCTTTAGCCTCTCTTCTCGTCTACATCTTAGCAAAAAGCTTTTCCACTCTGTCTGGCAAGGAGAAACTGTGCCAGCACAGAAAACATCTCCCATCGTGTTCTAGAGGCTGCACGGAGGTCTGCCAAGTGTTTTGCAAGAAGAGAGAGAAAGTTGTCCAAAACAGCTTGCAATCCAATGTTCATGTGAATAGAAAAGGCAGGAGAGTGGTCAGGTACTGTTTTCTCTCAGTTGGCAAGCTGCGCACACAATCGCAGTGTTGTACAGCTTGTTTCATCACCTTTGCGAAGTTGCCGCTCTCTCCGGCTTCCGGAGACGAAGAAGCTGCTTCTTCGCGCAAAGACGATTCTGCCGCTCACAGTGCTCTGCGGTGTGCGCCTTCTGCCGAAAGAGCCCCGGGAGCGGTGCTTAGCTCTGCAGAGCACCGTACCTTCGTCTTTAGCCTCTCTTCTCGTCTACATCTTAGCAAAAAGCTTTTCCACTCTGTCTGGCAAGGAGAAACTGTGCCAGCACAGAAAACATCTCCCATCGTGTTCTAGAGGCTGCACGGAGGTCTGCCGAGTGTTTTGCAAGAAGAGAAAGAAAGTTGTCCAAAACAGCTTGCAATCGAATGTTCATGTGATTACAAAAGGCAGGAGAGTGGTCAGGTACTGTTTTCTCTCAGTTGGCAAGCTGCGCACACAATCGCAGTGTTGTACAGCTTGTTTCATCACCTTTGCGAAGTTGCCGCTCTCTCCGGCTCCCGGAGACGAAGAATCTGCTTCTTCGCGCAAAGAGGATTCTGCCGCTCACAGTGCTCTGCGGTGTGCGCCTTCTGCCGAAAGAGGCCCGGGAGCGGTGCTTAGCTCTGCAGAGCACCGTACCTTCGTCTTTAGCCTCTCTCTCGTCTACATCTTAGCAAAAAGCTTTTCCACTCTGTCTGGCAAGGAGAAACTGTGCCAGCACAAAAAACATCTCCCATCGTGTTCTAGAGGCTGCACGGAGGTCTGCCGAGTGTTTTGCAAGAAGAGAAAGAAAGTTGTCCAAAACAGCTTGCAATCGAATGTTCATGTGAATAGAAAAGGGCAGGAGAGTGGTCAGGTACTGTTTTCTCTCAGTTGGCAAGCTGCGCACACAATCGCAGTGTTGTACAGCTTGTTTCATCACCTTTGCGAAGTTGCCGCTCTCTCCGGCTCCCGGAGACGAAGAAGCTGCTTCTTCGCGCAAAGACGATTCTGCCGCTCACAGTGCTCTGCGGTGTGCGCCTTCTGCCGAAAGAGCCCCGGGAGCTGTGCTTAGCTCTGAGAAGCACCATACGTGCTTCTTTATCCTCTCTTCTCGTCTACATCTTAGCAAAAAGCTTTTCCACTCTGTCTGGCAAGGAGAAACTGTGCCAGCACTGAAAACATCTCCCATCGTGTTCTAGAGGCTGCACGGAGGTCTGCCGAGTGTTTTGCAAGAAGAGAAAGAAAGTTGTCCAAAACAGCTTGCAATCGAATGTTCATGTGAATAGAAAAGGCAGGAGAGTGGTCAGGTACTTTTTTCTCTCAGTTGGCAAGCTGCGCACACAATCGCAGTGTTGTACAGCTTGTTTCATCACCTTTGCCAAGTTGCCGCTCTCTCCGGCTCCCGGAGACGAAGAAGCTGCTTCTTCGCGCAAAGACGATTCTGCCGCTCACAGTGCTCTGCGGTGTGCGCCTTCTGCCGAAAGACGCCCGGGAGCGGTGCTCAGCTCTGCAGAGCACCGTACCTTCGTCTTTAGCCTCTCTTCTCGTCTACATCTTAGCAAAAAGCTTTTCCACTCTGTCTGGCAAGGAGAAACTGTGCCAGCACAGAAAACATCTCCCATCGTGTTCTAGAGGCTGCACGGAGGTCTGCCAAGTGTTTTGCAAGAAGAGAAAGAAAGTTGTCCAAAACAGCTTGCAATCGAATGTTCATGTGAATAGAAAAGGCAGGAGAGTGGTCAGGTACTGTTTTCTCTCAGTTGGCAAGCTGCGCACACAATCGCAGTGTTGTACAGCTTGTTTCATCACCTTTGCGAAGTTGCCGCTCTCTCCGGCTCCCGGAGACGAAGAAGCTGCTTCTTCGCGCAAAGACGATTCTGCCGCTCACAGTGCTCTGCGGTGTGCGCCTTCTGCCGAAAGAGCCCCGGGAGCGGTGCTTAGCTCTGCAGAGCACCGTACCTTCGTCTTTAGCCTCTCTTCTCGTCTACATCTTAGCAAAAAGCTTTTCAACTCTGTCTGGCAAGGAGAAACTGTGCCAGCACAGAAAACATCTCCCATTGTGTTCTAGAGTCTGCACGGAGGTCTGCAGAGTGTTTTGCACGAAGAGAAAGAAAGTTGTCCAAAACAGCTTGCAATCGAATGTTCATGTGAATAGAAAAGGCAGGAGAGTGGTCAGGTACTTTTTTCTCTCAGTTGGCAAGCTGCGCACACAATCGCAGTGTTGTACAGCTTGTTTCATCACCTTTGCCAAGTTGCCGCTCTCTCCGGCTCCCGGAGACGAAGAAGCTGCTTCTTCGCGCAAAGTCGATTCTGCCGCTCACAGTGCTCTGCGGTGTGCGCCTTCTGCCGAAAGAGCTCCGGGAGCGGTGCTTAGCTCTGCAGAGCACCGTACCTTCGTCTTTAGCCTCTCTTCTCGTCTACATCTTAGCAAAAAGCTTTTCCACTCTGTCTGGCAAGGAGAAACTGTGCCAGCACAAAAAACATCTCCCATCGTGTTCTAGAGGCTGCACGGAGGTCTGCCGAGTGTTTTGCAAGAAGAGAAAGAAAGTTGTCCAAAACAGCTTGCAATCGAATGTTCATGTGAATAGAAAAGGCAGGAGAGTGATCAGGTACTGTTTGCCCTCAGTTGGCAAGCTGCGCACACAATCGCAGTGTTGTACAGCTTGTTTCATCACCTTTGCGAAGTTGCCGCTCTCTCCGGCTCCCGGAGACGAAGAAGCTGGTTCTTCGCGCAAAGACGATTCTGCTGCTCACAGTGCTCTGCGGTGTGCGCCTTCTGCCGAAAGACATCCGGGAGCTGTGCTTAGCTCTGAGAAGCACCATACGTGCTTCTTTAGCCTCTCTTCTCGTCTACATCTTAGCAAAAAGCTTTTCCACTCTTTCTGGCAAAGAGAAACTGTGCCAGCACAGAAAACATCTCCCATCGTGTTCTAGAGCCTGCACGGAGGTCTGCCGAGTGTTTTGCAAGAAGAGAAAGAAAGTTGTCCAAAACAGCTTGCAATCGAATGTTCATGTGAATAGAAAAGGCAGGAGAGTGGTCAGGTACTGTTTGCTCTCAGTTGGCAAGCTGCGCACACAATCGCAGTGTTGTACAGCTTGTTTCATCACCTTTGCGAAGTTGCCGCTCTCTCCGGCTCCCGGAGACGAAGAAGCTGCTTCTTCACGCAAAGACAATTCTGCCGCTCACAGTGCTCTGCGGTGTGCGCCTTCTGCCGAAAGACGCCCGGGAGCGGTGCTTAGCTCTGCAGAGCACCGTACCTTCGTCTTTAGCCTCTCTTCTCGTCTACATCTTAGCAAAAAGCTTTTCCACTCTGTCTGCTAAGGAGAAACCGTGCCAGCACAAAAAACATCTCCCATCGTGTTCTAGAGGCTGCACGCAGGTCTGCCGAGTGTTTTGCAAGAAGAGAGAGAATGTTGTCCAAAAACAGCTTCCAATCGAATTTTCATGTGAATAGAAAAGGCAGGAGAGTGGTCAGGTACTGTTTTCTCTCAGTTGGCAAGATGCGCACACAATCGCAGTGTTGTACAGCTTGTTTCATCACCTTTGCGAAGTTGCCGCTCTCTCCGGCTCCCGGAGACGAAGAAGCTGCTTCTTCACGCAAAGACGATTCTGCCGCTCACAGTGCTCTGCGGTGTGCGCCTTCTGCCGAAAGAGGTCCGGGAGCGGTGCTTAGCTCTGCAGAGCACCGTACCTTCGTCTTTAGCCTCTCTTCTCGTCTACATCTTAGCAAAAAGCTTTTCCACTCTGTCTGGCAAGGAGAAACTGTGCCAGCACAGAAAACATCTCCCATCGTGTTCTAGAGGCTGCACGGAGGTCTGCCGAGTGTTTTGCAAGAAGAGAAAGAAAGTTGTCCAAAACAGCTTGCAATCGAATGTTCATGTGAATAGAAAAGTCAGGAGAGTGGTCAGGTACTGTTTTCTCTCAGTTGGCAAGCTGCGCACACAATCGCAGTGTTGTACAGCTTGTTTCATCACCTTTGCGAAGTTGCCGCTCTCTCCGGCTCCCGGAGACGAAGAAGCTGCTTCTTCGCGCAAAGACGATTCTGCCGCTCACAGTGCTCTGCGGTGTGCGCCTTCTGCCGAAAGACGCTCGGGAGCGGTGCTTAGCTCTGCAGAGCACCGTACCTTCGTCTTTAGCCTCTCTTCTCGTCTACATCTTAGCAAAAAGCTTTTCCACTCTGTCTGGCAAGGAGAAACTGTGCCAGCACAGAAAACATCTCCCATCGTGTTCTAGAGGCTGCACGGAGGTCTGCCGAGTGTTTTGCAAGAAGAGAAAGAAAGTTGTCCAAAACAGCTTGCAATCGAATGTTCATGTGAATAGAAAAGGCAGGAGAGTGGTCAGGTACTGTTTTCTCTCAATTGGAAAGCTGCGCACACAATCGCAGTGTTGTACAGCTTGTTTCATCACCTTTGCGAAGTTGCCGCTCTCTCCGGCTCCCGGAGACGAAGAAGCTGCTTCTTCGCGCAAAGACGATTCTGCCGCTCACAGTGATCTGCGGTGTGCGCCTTCTGCCGAAAGACGCCCGGGAGCGGTGCTTAGCTCTGCAGAGCACCGTACCTTCGTCTTTAGCCTCTCTTCTCGTCTACATCTTAGCAAAAAGCTTTTCCACTCTGTCTGGCAAGGAGAAACTTTGCCAGCACAGAAAACATCTCCCATCGTGTTCTAGAGGCTGCACGGATGTCTGCCAAGTGTTTTGCAAGAAGAGAAAGAAAGTTGTCCAAAACAGCTTGCAATCGAATGTTCATGTGAATAGAAAAGGCAGGAGAGTGGTCAGGTACTGTTTTCTCTCAGTTGGCAAGCTGCGCACACAATCGCAGTGTTGTACAGCTTGTTTCATCACCTTTGCGAAGTTGCCGCTCTCTCCGGCTCCCGGAGACGAAGAAGCTGCTTCTTCGCGCAAAGACGATTCTGCCGCTCACAGTGCTCTGCGGAGTGCGCCTTCTGCCGAAAGACATCCGGGAGCGGTGCTTTGCTCTGCAGAGCACCGTACTTTCGTCTTTAGCCTCTCTTCTCGTCTACATCTTATCAAAAAGCTTTTCCACTCTGTCTGGAAAGGAGAAACTTTGCCAGCACAGAAAACATCTCCCATCGTGTTCTAGAGGCTGCACGTATGTCTGCCAAGTGTTTTGCAAGAAGAGAAAGAAAGTTGTCCAAAACAGCTTGCAATCGAATGTTCATGTGAATAGAAAAGGCAGGAGAGTGGTCAGGTACTGTTTTCTCTCAGTTGGCAAGCTGCGCACACAATCGCAGTGTTGTACAGCTTGTTTCATCACCTTTGCCAAGTTGCCGCTCTCTCCGGCTCCCGGAGACGAAGAAGCTGCTTCTTCGCGCAAAGACGATTCTGCCGCTCACAGTGCTCTGCGGAGTGCGCCTTCTGCCGAAAGACATCCGGGAGCGGTGCTTTGCTCTGCAGAGCACCGTACTTTCGTCTTTAGCCTCTCTTCTCGTCTACATCTATCAAAAAGCTTTTCCACTCTGTCTGGCAAGGAGAAACTGTGCCAGCACAAAAAACATCTCCCATCGTGTTCTAGAGGCTGCACGGAGGTCTGCCGAGTGTTTTGCAAGAAGAGAAAGAAAGTTGTCCAAAACAGCTTGCAATCGAATGTTCATGTGATTACAAAAGGCAGGAGAGTGGTCAGGTACTGTTTTCTCTCAGTTGGCAAGCTGCGCACACAATCGCAGTGTCGTACAGCTTGTTTCATCACCTTTGCGAAGTTGCCGCTCTCTCCGGCTCCCGGAGACGAAGAAGCTGCTTCTTCGCGCAAAGACGATTCTGCCGCTCACAGTGATCTGCGGTGTGCGCCTTCTGCCGAAAGAGGTCCGGGTGCGGTGCTTAGCTCTGCAGAGCACCGTACCTTCGTCTTTAGCCTCTCTTCTCGTCTACATCTTAGCAAAAAGCTTTTCCACTCTGTCTGGCAAGGAGAAACTGTGCCAGCACAGAAAACATCTCCCATCGTGTTCTAGAGGCTGCACGGAGGTCTGCCAAGTGTTTTGCAAGAAGAGAAAGAAAGTTGTCCAAAACAGCTTGCAATCCAATGTTCATGTGAATAGAAAAGGCAGGAGAGTGGTCAGGTACTGTTTTCTCTCAGTTGGCAAGATGCGCACACAATCGCAGTGTTGTACAGCTTGTTTCATCACCTTTGCGAAGTTGCCGCTCTCTCCGGCTCCCGGAGACGAAGAAGCTGCTTCTTCGCGCAAAGACGATTCTGCCGCTCACAGTGCTCTGCGGTGTGCGCCTTCTGCCGAAAGAGCCCCGGGAGCGGTGCTTAGCTCTGCAGAGCACCGTACCTTCGTCTTTAGCCTCTCTTCTCGTCTACATCTTAGCAAAAAGCTTTTCCACTCTGTCTGGCAAGGAGAAACTGTGCCAGCACAGAAAACATCTCCCATCGTGTTCTAGAGGCTGCACGGAGGTCTGCCGAGTGTTTTGCAAGAAGAGAAAGAAAGTTGTCCAAAACAGCTTGCAATCGAATGTTCATGTGATTACAAAAGGCAGGAGAGTGGTCAGGTACTGTTTTCTCTCAGTTGGCAAGCTGCGCACACAATCGCAGTGTTGTACAGCTTGTTTCATCACCTTTGCCAAGTTGCCGCTCTCTCCGGCTCCCGGAGACGAAGAAGCTGCTTCTTCGCGCAAAGACGATTCTGCCGCTCACAGTGCTCTGCTGTGTGCGCCTTCTGCCGAAAGAGGTCCGGGAGCGGTGCTTAGCTCTGCAGAGCACCGTACCTTCGTCTTTAGCCTCTCTTCTCGTCTACATCTTAGCAAAAAGCTTTTCCACTCTGTCTGGCAAGGAGAAACTGTGCCAGCACAGAAAACATCTCCCATCGTGTTCTAGAGGCTGCACGGAGGTCTGCCGAGTGTTTTGCAAGAAGAGAAAGAAAGTTGTCCAAAACAGCTTGCAATCGAATGTTCATGTGAATAGAAAAGGCAGGAGAGTGGTCAGGTACTTTTTTCTCTCAGTTGGCAAGCTGCGCACACAATCGCAGTGTTGTACAGCTTGTTTCATCACCTTTGCCAAGTTGCCGCTCTCTCCGGCTCCCGGAGACGAAGAAGCTGCTTCTTCGCGCAAAGTCGATTCTGCCGCTCACAGTGCTCTGCGGTGTGCGCCTTCTGCCGAAAGAGCTCCGGGAGCGGTGCTTAGCTCTGCAGAGCACCGTACCTTCGTCTTTAGCCTCTCTTCTCGTCTACATCTTAGCAAAAAGCTTTTCCACTCTGTCTGGCAAGGAGAAACTGTGCCAGCACAAAAAACATCTCCCATCGTGTTCTAGAGGCTGCACGGAGGTCTGCCGAGTGTTTTGCAAGAAGAGAAAGAAAGTTGTCCAAAACAGCTTGCAATCGAATGTTCATGTGAATAGAAAAGGCAGGAGAGTGATCAGGTACTGTTTGCCCTCAGTTGGCAAGCTGCGCACACAATCGCAGTGTTGTACAGCTTGTTTCATCACCTTTGCGAAGTTGCCGCTCTCTCCGGCTCCCGGAGACGAAGAAGCTGCTTCTTCGCGCAAAGACGATTCTGCTGCTCACAGTGCTCTGCGGTGTGCGCCTTCTGCCGAAAGAGCCCCGGGAGCTGTGCTTAGCTCTGAGAAGCACCATACGTGCTTCTTTAGCCTCTCTTCTCGTCTACATCTTAGCAAAAAGCTTTTCCACTCTTTCTGGCAAAGAGAAACTGTGCCAGCACAGAAAACATCTCCCATCGTGTTCTAGAGGCTGCACGGAGGTCTGCCGAGTGTTTTGCAAGAAGAGAAAGAAAGTTGTCCAAAACAGCTTGCAATCGAATGTTCATGTGAATAGAAAAGGCAGGAGAGTGGTCAGGTACTGTTTGCTCTCAGTTGGCAAGCTGCGCACACAATCGCAGTGTTGTACAGCTTGTTTCATCACCTTTGCGAAGTTGCCGCTCTCTCCGGCTCCCGGAGACGAAGAAGCTGCTTCTTCACGCAAAGACGATTCTGCCGCTCACAGTGCTCTGCGGTGTGCGCCTTCTGCCGAAAGACGCCCGGGAGCGGTGCTTAGCTCTGCAGAGCACCGTACCTTCGTCTTTAGCCTCTCTTCTCGTCTACATCTTAGCAAAAAGCTTTTCCACTCTGTCTGCTAAGGAGAAACCGTGCCAGCACAAAAAACATCTCCCATCGTGTTCTAGAGGCTGCACGCAGGTCTGCCGAGTGTTTTGCAAGAAGAGAGAGAAAGTTGTCCAAAACAGCTTCCAATCGAATGTTCATGTGAATAGAAAAGGCAGGAGAGTGGTCAGGTACTGTTTTCTCTCAGTTGGCAAGATGCGCACACAATCGCAGTGTTGTACAGCTTGTTTCATCACCTTTGCGAAGTTGCCGCTCTCTCCGGCTCCCGGAGACGAAGAAGCTGCTTCTTCACGCAAAGACGATTCTGCCGCTCACAGTGCTCTGCGGTGTGCGCCTTCTGCCGAAAGAGGTCCGGGAGCGGTGCTTAGCTCTGCAGAGCACCGTACCTTCGTCTTTAGCCTCTCTTCTCGTCTACATCTTAGCAAAAAGCTTTTCCACTCTGTCTGGCAAGGAGAAACTGTGCCAGCACAGAAAACATCTCCCATCGTGTTCTAGAGGCTGCACGCAGGTCTGCCGAGTGTTTTGCAAGAAGAGAAAGAAAGTTGTCCAAAACAGCTTGCAATCGAATGTTCATGTGAATAGAAAAGGCAGGAGAGTGGTCAGGTACTGTTTTCTCTCAGTTGGCAAGCTGCGCACACAATCGCAGTGTTGTACAGCTTGTTTCATCACCTTTGCCAAGTTGCCGCTCTCTCCGGCTCCCGGAGACGAAGAAGCTGCTTCTTCGCGCAAAGACGATTCTGCCGCTCACAGTGCTCTGCGGTGTGCGCCTTCTGCCGAAAGACGCTCGGGAGCGGTGCTTAGCTCTGCAGAGCACCGTACCTTCGTCTTTAGCCTCTCTTCTCGTCTACATCTTAGCAAAAAGCTTTTCCACTCTGTCTGGCAAGGAGAAACTGTGCCAGCACAGAAAACATCTCCCATCGTGTTCTAGAGGCTGCACGGAGGTCTGCCGAGTGTTTTGCAAGAAGAGAA
Organism: Melozone crissalis; assembly: GCF_028551555.1. Classification (NCBI taxonomy): domain Eukaryota; kingdom Metazoa; phylum Chordata; class Aves; order Passeriformes; family Passerellidae; genus Melozone; species Melozone crissalis. The sequence continues at coordinate 308,068 of NW_026536024.1, forward strand.
AGAAAGTTGTCCAAAACAGCTTCCAATCGAATGTTCATGTGAATAGAAAAGGCAGGAGAGTGGTCAGGTACTGTTTTCTCTCAATTGGAAAGCTGCGCACACAATCGCAGTGTTGTACAGCTTGTTTCATCACCTTTGCGAAGTTGCCGCTCTCTCCGGCTCCCGGAGACGAAGAAGCTGCTTCTTCGCGCAAAGACGATTCTGCCGCTCACAGTGATCTGCGGTGTGCGCCTTCTGCCGAAAGACGCCCGGGAGCGGTGCTTAGCTCTGCAGAGCACCGTACCTTCGTCTTTAGCCTCTCTTCTCGTCTACATCTTAGCAAAAAGCTTTTCCACTCTGTCTGGCAAGGAGAAACTTTGCCAGCACAGAAAACATCTCCCATCGTGTTCTAGAGGCTGCACGGATGTCTGCCAAGTGTTTTGCAAGAAGAGAAAGAAAGTTGTCCAAAACAGCTTGCAATCGAATGTTCATGTGAATAGAAAAGGCAGGAGAGTGGTCAGGTACTGTTTTCTCTCAGTTGGCAAGCTGCGCACACAATCGCAGTGTTGTACAGCTTGTTTCATCACCTTTGCCAAGTTGCCGCTCTCTCCGGCTCCCGGAGACGAAGAAGCTGCTTCTTCGCGCAAAGACGATTCTGCCGCTCACAGTGCTCTGCGGAGTGCGCCTTCTGCCGAAAGACATCCGGGAGCGGTGCTTTGCTCTGCAGAGCACCGTACTTTCGTCTTTAGCCTCTCTTCTCGTCTACATCTTATCAAAAAGCTTTTCCACTCTGTCTGGCAAGGAGAAACTTTGCCAGCACAGAAAACATCTCCCATCGTGTTCTAGAGGCTGCACGTATGTCTGCCAAGTGTTTTGCAAGAAGAGAAAGAAAGTTGTCCAAAACAGCTTGCAATCGAATGTTCATGTGAATAGAAAAGGCAGGAGAGTGGTCAGGTACTGTTTTCTCTCAGTTGGCAAGCTGCGCACACAATCGCAGTGTTGTACAGCTTGTTTCATCACCTTTGCGAAGTTGCCGCTCTCTCCGGCTCCCGGAGACGAAGAAGCTGCTTCTTCGCGCAAAGACGATTCTGCCGCTCACAGTGCTCTGCGGAGTGCGCCTTCTGCCGAAAGACATCCGGGAGCGGTGCTTTGCTCTGCAGAGCACCGTACTTTCGTCTTTAGCCTCTCTTCTCGTCTACATCTATCAAAAAGCTTTTCCACTCTGTCTGGCAAGGAGAAACTGTGCCAGCACAAAAAACATCTCCCATCGTGTTCTAGAGTCTGCACGGAGGTCTGCCGAGTGTTTTGCAAGAAGAGAAAGAAAGTTGTCCAAAACAGCTTGCAATCGAATGTTCATGTGATTACAAAAGGCAGGAGAGTGGTCAGGTACTGTTTTCTCTCAGTTGGCAAGCTGCGCACACAATCGCAGTGTCGTACAGCTTGTTTCATCACCTTTGCGAAGTTGCCGCTCTCTCCGGCTCCCGGAGACGAAGAAGCTGCTTCTTCGCGCAAAGACGATTCTGCCGCTCACAGTGATCTGCGGTGTGCGCCTTCTGCCGAAAGAGGTCCGGGTGCGGTGCTTAGCTCTGCAGAGCACCGTACCTTCGTCTTTAGCCTCTCTTCTCGTCTACATCTTAGCAAAAAGCTTTTCCACTCTGTCTGGCAAGGAGAAACTGTGCCAGCACAGAAAACATCTCCCATCGTGTTCTAGAGGCTGCACGGAGGTCTGCCAAGTGTTTTGCAAGAAGAGAAAGAAAGTTGTCCAAAACAGCTTGCAATCCAATGTTCATGTGAATAGAAAAGGCAGGAGAGTGGTCAGGTACTGTTTTCTCTCAGTTGGCAAGATGCGCACACAATCGCAGTGTTGTACAGCTTGTTTCATCACCTTTGCGAAGTTGCCGCTCTCTCCGGCTCCCGGAGACGAAGAAGCTGCTTCTTCGCGCAAAGACGATTCTGCCGCTCACAGTGCTCTGCGGTGTGCGCCTTCTGCCGAAAGAGCCCCGGGAGCGGTGCTTAGCTCTGCAGAGCACCGTACCTTCGTCTTTAGCCTCTCTTCTCGTCTACATCTTAGCAAAAAGCTTTTCCACTCTGTCTGGCAAGGAGAAACTGTGCCAGCACAGAAAACATCTCCCATCGTGTTCTAGAGGCTGCACGGAGGTCTGCCGAGTGTTTTGCAAGAAGAGAAAGAAAGTTGTCCAAAACAGCTTGCAATCGAATGTTCATGTGATTACAAAAGGCAGGAGAGTGGTCAGGTACTGTTTTCTCTCAGTTGGCAAGCTGCGCACACAATCGCAGTGTTGTACAGCTTGTTTCATCACCTTTGCCAAGTTGCCGCTCTCTCCGGCTCCCGGAGACGAAGAAGCTGCTTCTTCGCGCAAAGACGATTCTGCCGCTCACAGTGCTCTGCTGTGTGCGCCTTCTGCCGAAAGAGGTCCGGGAGCGGTGCTTAGCTCTGCAGAGCACCGTACCTTCGTCTTTAGCCTCTCTTCTCGTCTACATCTTAGCAAAAAGCTTTTCCACTCTGTCTGGCAAGGAGAAACTGTGCCAGCACAAAAAACATCTCCCATCATGTTCTAGAGGCTGCACGGAGGTCTGCCGAGTGTTTTGCAAGAAGAGAAAGAAAGTTGTCCAAAACAGCTTGCAATCGAATGTTCATGTGAATAGAAAAGGCAGGAGAGTGGTCAGGTACTGTTTTCTCTCAGTTGGCAAGCTGCGCACACAATCGCAGTCTTGTACAGCTTGTTTCATCACCTTTGCGAAGTTGCCGCTCTCTCCGGCTCCCGGAGACGAAGAAGCTGCTTCTTCGCGCAAAGACGATTCTGCCGCTCACAGTGCTCTGCGGTGTGCGCCTTCTGCCGAAAGAGGTCCGGGAGCTGTGCTTAGCTCTGAGAAGCACCATACGTGCTTCTTTAGCCTCTCTTCTCGTCTACATCTTAGCAAAAAGCTTTTCCACTCTGTCTGGCAAGGAGAAACTGTGCCAGCACAGAAAACATCTCCCATCGTGTTCTAGAGGCTGCACGGAGGTCTGCCGAGTGTTTTGCAAGAAGAGAGAGAAAGTTGTCCAAAACAGCTTGCAATCGAATGTTCATGTGAATAGAAAAGGCAGGAGAGTGGTCAGGTACTGTTTTCTCTCAGTTGGCAAGCTGCGCACACAATCGCAGTGTTGTACAGCTTGTTTCATCACCTTTGCGAAGTTGCCGCTCTCTCCGGCTCCCGGAGACGAAGAAGCTGCTTCTTCGCGCAAAGACGATTCTGCCGCTCACAGTGCTCTGCGGTGTGCGCCTTCTGCCGAAAGAGGTCCGGGAGCGGTGCTTAGCTCTGCAGAGCACCGTACCTTCGTCTTTAGCCTCTCTTCTCGTCTACATCTTAGCAAAAAGCTTTTCCACTCTGTCTGGCAAGGAGAAACTGTGCCAGCACAGAAAACATCTCCCATCGTGTTCTAGAGGCTGCACGGAGGTCTGCCGAGTGTTTTGCAAGAAGAGAAAGAAAGTTGTCCAAAACAGCTTGCAATCGAATGTTCATGTGAATAGAAAAGGCAGGAGAGTGGTCAGGTACTGTTTTCTCTCAGTTGGCAAGCTGCGCACACAATCGCAGTGTTGTACAGCTTGTTTCATCACCTTTGCCAAGTTGCCGCTCTCTCCGGCTCCCGGAGACGAAGAAGCTGCTTCTTCGCGCAAAGACGACTCTGCCGCTCACAGTGCTCTGCGGTGTGCGCCTTCTGCCGAAAGACGCTCGGGAGCGGTGCTTAGCTCTGCAGAGCACCGTACCTTCGTCTTTAGCCTCTCTTCTCGTCTACATCTTAGCAAAAAGCTTTTCCACTCTGTCTGGCAAGGAGAAACTGTGCCAGCACAGAAAACATCTCCCATCGTGTTCTAGAGGCTGCACGGAGGTCTGCCGAGTGTTTTGCAAGAAGAGAAAGAAAGTTGTCCAAAACAGCTTCCAATCGAATGTTCATGTGAATAGAAAATGCAGGAGAGTGGTCAGGTACTGTTTTCTCTCAATTGGAAAGCTGCGCACACAATCGCAGTGTTGTACAGCTTGTTTCATCACCTTTGCGAAGTTGCCGCTCTCTCCGGCTCCCGGAGACGAAGAAGCTGCTTCTTCAGGCAAAGACGATTCTGCCGCTCACAGTGATCTGCGGTGTGCGCCTTCTGCCGAAATACGCCCGGGAGCGGTGCTTAGCTCTGCAGAGCACCGTACCTTCGTCTTTAGCCTCTCTTCTCGTCTACATCTTAGCAAAAAGCTTTTCCACTCTGTCTGGCAAGGAGAAACTTTGCCAGCACAGAAAACATCTCCCATCGTGTTCTAGAGGCTGCACGGATGTCTGCCAAGTGTTTTGCAAGAAGAGAAAGAAAGTTGTCCAAAACAGCTTGCAATCGAATGTTCATGTGAATAGAAAAGGCAGGAGAGTGGTCAGGTACTGTTTTCTCTCAGTTGGCAAGCTGCGCACACAATCGCAGTGTTGTACAGCTTGTTTCATCACCTTTGCCAAGTTGCCGCTCTCTCCGGCTCCCGGAGACGAAGAAGCTGCTTCTTCGCGCAAAGACGATTCTGCCGCTCACAGTGCTCTGCGGAGTGCGCCTTCTGCCGAAAGACATCCGGAAGCGGTGCTTTGCTCTGCAGAGCACCGTACTTTCGTCTTTAGCCTCTCTTCTCGTCTACATCTTATCAAAAAGCTTTTCCACTCTGTCTGGCAAGGAGAAACTTTGCCAGCACAGAAAACATCTCCCATCGTGTTCTAGAGGCTGCACGTATGTCTGCCAAGTGTTTTGCAAGAAGAGAAAGAAAGTTGTCCAAAACAGCTTGCAATCGAATGTTCATGTGAATAGAAAAGGCAGGAGAGTGGTCAGGTACTGTTTTCTCTCAGTTGGCAAGCTGCGCACACAATCGCAGTGTTGTACAGCTTGTTTCATCACCTTTGCGAAGTTGCCGCTCTCTCCGGCTCCCGGAGACGAAGAAGCTGCTTCTTCGCGCAAAGACGATTCTGCCGCTCACAGTGCTCTGCGGAGTGCGCCTTCTGCCGAAAGACATCCGGGAGCGGTGCTTTGCTCTGCAGAGCACCGTACTTTCGTCTTTAGCCTCTCTTCTCGTCTACATCTTATCAAAAAGCTTTTCCACTCTGTCTGGCAAGGAGAAACTGTGCCAGCACAAAAAACATCTCCCATCGTGTTCTAGAGGCTGCACGGAGGTCTGCCGAGTGTTTTGCAAGAAGAGAAAGAAAGTTGTCCAAAACAGCTTGCAATCGAATGTTCATGTGATTACAAAAGGCAGGAGAGTGGTCAGGTACTGTTTTCTCTCAGTTGGCAAGCTGCGCACACAATCGCAGTGTCGTACAGCTTGTTTCATCACCTTTGCGAAGTTGCCGCTCTCTCCGGCTCCCGGAGACGAAGAAGCTGCTTCTTCGCGCAAAGACGATTCTGCCGCTCACAGTGATCTGCGGTGTGCGCCTTCTGCCGAAAGAGGTCCGGGTGCGGTGCTTAGCTCTGCAGAGCACCGTACCTTCGTCTTTAGCCTCTCTTCTCGTCTACATCTTAGCAAAAAGCTTTTCCACTCTGTCTGGCAAGGAGAAACTGTGCCAGCACAGAAAACATCTCCCATCGTGTTCTAGAGGCTGCACGGAGGTCTGCCAAGTGTTTTGCAAGAAGAGAAAGAAAGTTGTCCAAAACAGCTTGCAATCCAATGTTCATGTGAATAGAAAAGGCAGGAGAGTGGTCAGGTACTGTTTTCTCTCTGTTGGCAAGATGCGCACACAATCGCAGTGTTGTACAGCTTGTTTCATCACCTTTGCGAAGTTGCCGCTCTCTCCGGCTCCCGGAGACGAAGAAGCTGCTTCTTCGCGCAAAGACGATTCTGCCGCTCACAGTGCTCTGCGGTGTGCGCCTTCTGCCGAAAGAGCCCCGGGAGCGGTGCTTAGCTCTGCAGAGCACCGTACCTTCGTCTTTAGCCTCTCTTCTCGTCTACATCTTAGCAAAAAGCTTTTCCACTCTGTCTGGCAAGGAGAAACTGTGCCAGCACAGAAAACATCTCCCATCGTGTTCTAGAGGCTGCACGGAGGTCTGCCGAGTGTTTTGCAAGAAGAGAAAGAAAGTTGTCCAAAACAGCTTGCAATCGAATGTTCATGTGATTACAAAAGGCAGGAGAGTGGTCAGGTACTGTTTTCTCTCAGTTGGCAAGCTGCGCACACAATCGCAGTCTTGTACAGCTTGTTTCATCACCTTTGCGAAGTTGCCGCTCTCTCCGGCTCCCGGAGACGAAGAAGCTGCTTCTTCGCGCAAAGACGATTCTGCCGCTCACAGTGCTCTGCGGTGTGCGCCTTCGTCCGAAAGAGGCCCGGGAGCGGTGCTTAGCTCTGCAGAGCACCGTACCTTCGTCTTTAGCCTCTCTTCTCGTCTACATCTTAGCAAAAAGCTTTTCCACTCTGTCTGGCAAGGAGAAACTGTGCCAGCACAAAAAACATCTCCCATCGTGTTCTAGAGGCTGCACGGAGGTCTGCCGAGTGTTTTGCAAGAAGAGAAAGAAAGTTGTCCAAAACAGCTTGCAATCGAATGTTCATGTGAATAGAAAAGGCAGGAGAGTGGTCAGGTACTGTTTTCTCTCAGTTGGCAAGCTGCGCACACAATCGCAGTGTTGTACAGCTTGTTTCATCACCTTTGCGAAGTTGCCGCTCTCTCCGGCTCCCGGAGACGAAGAAGCTGCTTCTTCGCGCAAAGACGATTCTGCCGCTCACAGTGCTCTGCGGTGTGCGCCTTCTGCCGAAAGAGCCCCGGGAGCTGTGCTTAGCTCTGAGAAGCACCATACGTGCTTCTTTAGCCTCTCTTCTCGTCTACATCTTAGCAAAAAGCTTTTCCACTCTGTCTGGCAAGGAGAAACTGTGCCAGCACAGAAAACATCTCCCATCGTGTTCTAGAGGCTCCACGGAGGTCTGCCGAGTGTTTTGCAAGAAGAGAAAGAAAGTTGTCCAAAACAGCTTGCAATCGAATGTTCATGTGAATAGAAAAGGCAGGAGAGTGGTCAGGTACTTTTTTCTCTCAGTTGGCAAGCTGCGCACACAATCGCAGTGTTGTACAGCTTGTTTCATCACCTTTGCCAAGTTGCCGCTCTCTCCGGCTCCCGGAGACGAAGAAGCTGCTTCTTCGCGCAAAGACGATTCTGCCGCTCACAGTGCTCTGCGGTGTGCGCCTTCTGCCGAAAGACGCCCGGGAGCGGTGCTCAGCTCTGCAGAGCACCGTACCTTCGTCTTTAGCCTCTCTTCTCGTCTACATCTTAGCAAAAAGCTTTTCCACTCTGTCTGGCAAGGAGAAACTGTGCCAGCACAGAAAACATCTCCCATCGTGTTCTAGAGGCTGCACGGAGGTCTGCCGAGTGTTTTGCAAGAAGAGAAAGAAAGTTGTCCAAAACAGCTTGCAATCGAATGTTCATGTGAATAGAAAAGGCAGGAGAGTGGTCAGGTACTGTTTTCTCTCAGTTGGCAAGCTGCGCACACAATCGCAGTGTTGTACAGCTTGTTTCATCACCTTTGCGAAGTTGCCGCTCTCTCCGGCTCCCGGAGACGAAGAAGCTGCTTCTTCGCGCAAAGACGATTCTGCCGCTCACAGTGCTCTGCGGTGTGCGCCTTCTGCCGAAAGAGGCCCGGGAGCGGTGCTTAGCTCTGCAGAGCACCGTACCTTCGTCTTTAGCCTCTCTTCTCGTCTACATCTTAGCAAAAAGCTTTTCAACTCTGTCTGGCAAGGAGAAACTGTGCCAGCACAGAAAACATCTCCCATCGTGTTCTAGAGTCTGCACGGAGGTCTGCAGAGTGTTTTGCACGAAGAGAAAGAAAGTTGTCCAAAACAGCTTGCAATCGAATGTTCATGTGAATAGAAAAGGCAGGAGAGTGGTCAGGTACTGTTTTCTCTCAGTTGGCAAGCTGCGCACACAATCGCAGTGTTGTACAGCTTGTTTCATCACCTTTGCCAAGTTGCCGCTCTCTCCGGCTCCCGGAGACGAAGAAGCTGCTTCTTCGCGCAAAGACGATTCTGCCGCTCACTCTGCTCTGCGGTGTGCGCCTTCTGCCGAAAGAGGTCCGGGAGCGGTGCTTAACTCTGCAGAGCACCCTACCTTCCTCTTTAGCCTCTCTTCTCGTCTACATCTTAGCAAAAAGCTTTTCCACTCTGTCTGGCAGGGAGAAACTGTGCCAGCACAGAAAACATCTCCCATCGTGTTCTAGAGGCTGCACGGAGGTCTGCAGAGTGTTTTGCACGAAGAGAAAGAAAGTTGTCCAAAACAGCTTGCAATCGAATGTTCATGTGAATAGAAAAGGCAGGAGAGTGATCAGGTACAGTTTGCTCTCAGTTGGCAAGCTGCGCACACAATCGCAGTGTTGTACAGCTTGTTTCATCACCTTTGCCAAGTTGCCGCTCTCTCCGGCTCCCGGAGACGAAGAAGCTGCTTCTTCGCGCAAAGACGATTCTGCCGCTCACTCTGCTCTGCGGTGTGCGCCTTCTGCCGAAAGAGGTCCGGGAGCGGTGCTTAGCTCTGCAGAGCACCGTACCTTCGTCTTTAGCCTCTCTTCTCGTCTACATCTTAGCAAAAAGCTTTTCCACTCTGTCTGGCAAGGAGAAACTGTGCCAGCACAGAAAACATCTCCCATCGTGTTCTAGAGGCTGCACGGAGGTTTGCCAAGTGTTTTGCAAGAAGAGAAAGAAAGTTGTCCAAAACAGCTTGCAATCGAATGTTCATGTGAATAGAAAAGGCAGGAGAGTGGTCAGGTACTGTTTTCTCTCAGTTGGCAAGCTGCGCACACAATCGCAGTGTTGTACAGCTTGTTTCATCACCTTTGCGAAGTTGCCGCTCTCTCCGGCTCCCGGAGACGAAGAAGCTGCTTCTTCGCGCAAAGACGATTCTGCCGCTCACTGTGTTCTGCAGTGTGTGTCTTCTGCCGAAAGAGGCCCGGAGCTGTGCTTAGCTCTGCAGAGCACCATACCTGCTTCTTTAGCCTCTCTTCTCGTCTACATCTTAGCAAAAAGCTTTTCCACTCTGTCTGGCAAGGAGAAACTGTGCCAGCACAAAAAACATCTCCCATCGTGTTCTAGAGGCTGCACGGAGGTCTGCCAAGTGTTTTGCAAGAAGAGAAAGAAAGTTGTCCAAAACAGCTTGCAATCGAATGTTCATGTGAATAGAAAAGGCAGGAGAGTGGTCAGGTACTGTTTTCTCTCAGTTGGCAAGCTGCGCACACAATCGCAGTGTTGTACAGCTTGTTTCATCACCTTTGCCAAGTTGCCGCTCTCTCCGGCTCCCGGAGACGAAGAAGCTGCTTCTTCGCGCAAAGACGATTCTGCCGCTCACAGTGCTCTGCGGTGTGCGCCTCCTGCCGAAAGACGCCCGGGAGCGGTGCCTAGCTCTGCAGATCACAGTACCTTCGTCTTTAGCCTCTCTTCTCGTCTACATCTTAGCAAAAAGCTTTTCAACTCTGTCTGGCAAGGAGAAACTGTGCCAGCACAAAAAACATCTCCCATCTTGTTCTAGAGGCTGCACGGAGGTCTGCCGAGTGTTTTGCAAGAAGAGAAAGAAAGTTGTCCAAAACAGCTTGCAATCGAATGTTCATGTGAATAGAAAAGGCAGGAGAGTGGTCAGGTACTGTTTTCTCTCAGTTGGCAAGCTGCGCACACAATCGCAGTGTTGTACAGCTTGTTTCATCACCTTTGCGAAGTTGCCGCTCTCTCCGGCTCCCGGAGACGAAGAAGCTGCTTCTTCGCGCAAAGACGATTCTGCCGCTCACAGTGCTCTGCGGTGTGCGCCTTCTGCCGAAAGAGCCCCGGGAGCTGTGCTTAGCTCTGAGAAGCACCATACGTGCTTCTTTAGCCTCTCTTCTCGTCTACATCTTAGCAAAAAGCTTTTCCACTCTGTCTGTCAAGGAGAAACTGTGCCAGCACAGAAAACATCTCCCATCGTGTTCTAGAGGCTGCACGGAGGTCTGCCGAGTGTTTTGCAAGAAGAGAAAGAAAGTTGTCCAAAACAGCTTGCAATCGAATGTTCATGTGAATAGAAAAGGCAGGAGAGTGGTCAGGTACTGTTTTCTCTCAGTTGGCAAGCTGCGCACACAATCGCAGTCTTGTACAGCTTGTTTCATCACCTTTGCGAAGTTGCCGCTCTCTCCGGCTCCCGGAGACGAAGAAGCTGCTTCTTCGCGCAAAGACGATTCTGCCGCTCACAGTGCTCTGCGGTGTGCGCCTTCTGCCGAAAGAGCCCCGGGAGCTGTGCTTAGCTCTGAGAAGCACCATACGTGCTTCTTTAGCCTCTCTTCTCGTCTACATCTTAGCAAAAAGCTTTTCCACTCTGTCTGGCAAGGAGAAACTGTGCCAGCACAGAAAACATCTCCCATCGTGTTCTAGAGGCTGCACGCAGGTCTGCCGAGTGTTTTGCAAGAAGAGAAAGAAAGTTGTCCAAAACAGCTTGCAATCGAATGTTCATGTGAATAGAAAAGGCAGGAGAGTGGTCAGGTACTGTTTTCTCTCAGTTGGCAAGCTGCGCACACAATCGCAGTGTTGTACAGCTTGTTTCATCACCTTTGCCAAGTTGCCGCTCTCTCCGGCTCCCGGAGACGAAGAAGCTGCTTCTTCGCGCAAAGACGATTCTGCCGCTCACAGTGCTCTGCGGTGTGCGCCTTCTGCCGAAAGAGGCCCGGGAGCGGTGCTTAGCTCTGCAGAGCACCGTACCTTCGTCTTTAGCCTCTCTTCTCGTCTACATCTTAGCAAAAAGCTTTTCAACTCTGTCTGGCAAGGAGAAACTGTGCCAGCACAGAAAACCTCTCCCATTGTGTTCTAGAGTCTGCACGGAGGTCTGCAGAGTGTTTTGCACGAAGAGAAAGAAAGTTGTCCAAAACAGCTTGCAATCGAATGTTCATGTGAATAGAAAAGGCAGGAGAGTGGTCAGGTACTGTTTTCTCTCAGTTGGCAAGCTGCGCACACAATCGCAGTGTTGTACAGCTTGTTTCATCACCTTTGCGAAGTTGCCGCTCTCTCCGGCTCCCGGAGACGAAGAAGCTGCTTCTTCGCGCAAAGACGATTCTGCCGCTCACAGTGCTCTGCGGTGTGCGCCTTCTGCCGAAAGAGGTCCGGGAGCGGTGCTTAACTCTGCAGAGCACCCTACCTTCGTCTTTAGCCTCTCTTCTCGTCTACATCTTAGCAAAAAGCTTTTCCACTCTTTCTGGCAGGGAGAAACTGTGCCAGCACAGAAAACATCTCCCATCGTGTTCTAGAGGCTGCACGGAGGTCTGCAGAGTGTTTTGCAAGAAGAGAAAGAAAGTTGTCCAAAACAGCTTGCAATCGAATGTTCATGTGAATAGAAAAGGCAGGAGAGTGATCAGGTACAGTTTGCTCTCAGTTGGCAAGCTGCACACACAATCGCAGTGTTGTACAGCTTGTTTCATCACCTTTGCCAAGTTGCCGCTCTCTCCGGCTCCCGGAGACGAAGAAGCTGCTTCTTCGCGCAAAGACGATTCTGCCGCTCACTCTGCTCTGCGGTGTGCGCCTTCTGCCGAAAGAGGTCCGGGAGCGGTGCTTAGCTCTGCAGAGCACCGTACCTTCGTCTTTAGCCTCTCTTCTCGTCTACATCTTAGCAAAAAGCTTTTCCACTCTGTCTGGCAAGGAGAAACTGTGCCAGCACAGAAAACATCTCCCATCGTGTTCTAGAGGCTGCACGGAGGTTTGCCAAGTGTTTTGCAAGAAGAGAAAGAAAGTTGTCCAAAACAGCTTGCAATCGAATGTTCATGTGAATAGAAAAGGCAGGAGAGTGGTCAGGTACTGTTTTCTCTCTCTTGGCAAGCTGCGCACACAATCGCAGTGTTGTACAGCTTGTTTCATCACCTTTGCGAAGTTGCCGCTCTCTCCGGCTCCCGGAGACGAAGAAGCTGCTTCTTCGCGCAAAGACGATTCTGCCGCTCACTGTGTTCTGCAGTGTGTGTCTTCTGCCGAAAGAGGCCCGGGAGCTGTGCTTAGCTCTGCAGAGCACCATACCTGCTTCTTTAGCCTCTCTTCTCGTCTACATCTTAGCAAAAAGCTTTTCCACTCTTTCTGGCAAGGAGAAACTGTGCCAGCACAAAAAACATCTCCCATCGTGTTCTAGAGGCTGCACGGAGGTCTGCCAAGTGTTTTGCAAGAAGAGAAAAAAAGTTGTCCAAAACAGCTTGCAATCGAATGTTCATGTGAATAGAAAAGGCAGGAGAGTGGTCAGGTACTGTTTTCTCTCAGTTGGCAAGCTGCGCACACAATCGCAGTGTTGTACAGCTTGTTTCATCACCTTTGCCAAGTTGCCGCTCTCTCCGGCTCCCGGAGACGAAGAAGCTGCTTTTTCGCGCAAAGACGATTCTGCCGCTCACAGTGCTCTGCGGTGTGCGCCTCCTGCCGAAAGACGCCCGGGAGCGGTGCTTAGCTCTGCAGATCACCGTACCTTCGTCTTTAGCCTCTCTTCTCGTCTACATCTTAGCAAAAAGCTTTTCCACTCTGTTTGGCAAGGAGAAACTGTGCCAGCACAAAAAACATCTCCCATCGTGTTCTAGAGGCTGCACGCAGGTCTGCCGAGTGTTTTGCAAGAAGAGAAAGAAAGTTGTCCAAAACAGCTTGCAATCGAATGTTCATGTGAATAGAAAAGGCAGGAGAGTGGTCAGGTACTGTTTTCTCTCAGTTGGCACGCTGCGCACACAATCGCAGTGTTGTACAGCTTGTTTCATCACCTTTGCGAAGTTGCCGCTCTCTCCGGCTCCCGGAGACGAAGAAGCTGCTTCTTCGCGCAAAGACGATTCTGCCGCTCACAGTGCTCTGCGGTGTGCGCCTTCTGCCGAAAGAGCCCCGGGAGCTGTGCTTAGCTCTGAGAAGCACCATACGTGCTTCTTTAGCCTCTCTTCTCGTCTACATCTTAGCAAAAAGCTTTTCCACTCTGTCTGGCAAGGAGAAACTGTGCCAGCACAGAAAACATCTCCCATCGTGTTCTAGAGGCTGCACGGAGGTCTGCCGAGTGTTTTGCAAGAAGAGAAAGAAAGTTGTCCAAAACAGCTTGCAATCGAATGTTCATGTGAATAGAAAAGGCAGGAGAGTGGTCAGGTACTGTTTTCTCTCAGTTGGCAAGCTGCGCACACAATCGCAGTCTTGTACAGCTTGTTTCATCACCTTTGCGAAGTTGCCGCTCTCTCCAGCTCCCGGAGACGAAGAAGCTGCTTCTTCGCGCAAAGACGATTCTGCCGCTCACAGTGCTCTGCGGTGTGCGCCTTCTGCCGAAAGAGCCCCGGGAGCTGTGCTTAGCTCTGAGAAGCACCATACGTGCTTCTTTAGCCTCTCTTCTCGTCTACATCTTAGCAAAAAGCTTTTCCACTCTGTCTGGCAAGGAGAAACTGTGCCAGCACAGAAAACATCTCCCATCGTGTTCTAGAGGCTGCACGCAGGTCTGCCGAGTGTTTTGCAAGAAGAGAAAGAAAGTTGTCCAAAACAGCTTGCAATCGAATGTTCATGTGAATAGAAAAGGCAGGAGAGTGGTCAGGTACTGTTTTCTCTCAGTTGGCAAGCTGCGCACACAATCGCAGTGTTGTACAGCTTGTTTCATCACCTTTGCCAAGTTGCCGCTCTCTCCGGCTCCCGGAGACGAAGAAGCTGCTTCTTCGCGCAAAGACGATTCTGCCGCTCACAGTGCTCTGCGGTGTGCGCCTTCTGCCGAAAGAGGCCCGGGAGCGGTGCTTAGCTCTGCAGAGCACCGTACCTTCGTCTTTAGCCTCTCTTCTCGTCTACATCTTAGCAAAAAGCTTTTCCACTCTGTCTGGCAAGGAGAAACTGTGCCAGCACAAAAAACATCTCCCATCGTGTTCTAGAGGCTGCACGCAGGTCTGCCGAGTGTTTTGCAAGAAGAGAAAGAAAGTTGTCCAAAACAGCTTCCAATCGAATGTTCATGTGAATAGAAAAGGCAGGAGAGTGGTCAGGTACTGTTTTCTCTCAGTTGGCAAGCTGCGCACACAATCGCAGTGTTGTACAGCTTGTTTCATCACCTTTGCGAAGTTGCCGCTCTCTCCGGCTTCCGGAGACGAAGAAGCTGCTTCTTCGCGCAAAGACGATTCTGCCGCTCACAGTGCTCTGCTGTGTGCGCCTTCTGCCGAAAGAGGCCCGGGAGCGGTGCTTAGCTCTGCAGAGCACCGTACCTTCGTCTTTAGCCTCTCTTCTCGTCTACATCTTAGCAAAAAGCTTTTCCACTCTGTCTGGCAAGGAGAAACTGTGCCAGCACAGAAAACATCTCCCATCGTCTTCTAGAGGCTGCACGGACGTCTGCCGAGTGTTTTGCAAGAAGAGAAAGAAAGTTGTTCAAAACAGCTTGCAATCGAATGTTCATGTGAATAGAAAAGGCAGGAGAGTGGTCAGGTACTGTTTTCTCTCAGTTGGCAAGCTGCGCACACAATCGCAGTGTTGTACAGCTTGTTTCATCACCTTTGCCAAGTTGCCGCTCTCTCCGGCTCCCGGAGACGAAGAAGCTGCTTCTTCGCGCAAAGACGATTCTGCCGCTCACTGTGCTCTGCGGTGTGCGCCTTCTGCCGAAAGACGCCCGGGAGCGGTGCTTAGCTCTGCAGAGCACCGTACCTTCGTCTTTAGCCTCTCTTCTCGTCTACATCTTAGCAAAAAGCTTTTCCACTCTGTCTGGCAAGGAGAAACTGTGCCAGCACAAAAAACATCTCCCATCGTGTTCTAGAGGCTGCACGCAGGTCTGCCGAGTGTTTTGCAAGAAGAGAAAGAAAGTTGTCCAAAACAGCTTGCAATCGAATGTTCATGTGAATAGAAAAGGCAGGAGAGTGGTCAGGTACTGTTTTCTCTCACTTGGCAAGCTGCGCACACAATCGCAGTGTTGTACAGCTTGTTTCATCACCTTTGCGAAGTTGCCGCTCTCTCCGGCTCCCGGAGACGAAGAAGCTGCTTCTTCGCGCAAAGACGATTCTGCCGCTCACAGTGCTCTGCGGTGTGCGCCTTCTGCCGAAAGAGGTCCGGGAGCGGTGCTTAGCTCTGCAGAGCACCGTACCTTCGTCTTTAGCCTCTCTTCTCGTCTACATCTTAGCAAAAAGCTTTTCCACTCTGTCCGGCAAGGAGAAACTGTGCCAGCACAGAAAACATCTCCCATCGTGTTCTAGAGGCTGCACGGAGGTCTGCCGAGTGTTTTGCAAGAAGAGAAAGAAAGTTGTCCAAAACAGCTGGCAATCGAATGTTCATGTGATTACAAAAGGCAGGAGAGTGGTCAGGTACTGTTTTCTCTCAGTTGGCAAGCTGCGCACACAATCGCAGTGTTGTACAGCTTGTTTCATCACCTTTGCGAAGTTGCCGCTCTCTCCGGCTCCCGGAGACGAAGAAGCTGCTTCTTCGCGCAAAGACGATTCTGCCGCTCACAGTGCTCTGCGGTGTGCGCCTTCTGCCGAAAGAGGTCCGGGAGCTGTGCTTAGCTCTGAGAAGCACCATACGTGCTTCTTTAGCCTCTCTTCTCGTCTACATCTTAGCAAAAAGCTTTTCCACTCTGTCTGGCAAGGAGAAACTGTGCCAGCACAGAAAACATCTCCCATCGTGTTCTAGAGGCTGCACGGAGGTCTGCCGAGTGTTTTGCAAGAAGAGAAAGAAAGTTGTCCAAAACAGCTTGCAATCGAATGTTCATGTGAATAGAAAAGGCAGGAGAGTGGTCAGGTACTGTTTTCTCTCAGTTGGCAAGCTGCGCACACAATCGCAGTCTTGTACAGCTTGTTTCATCACCTTTGCGAAGTTGCCGCTCTCTCCGGCTCCCGGAGACGAAGAAGCTGCTTCTTCGCGCAAAGACGATTCTGCCGCTCACAGTGCTCTGCGGTGTGCGCCTTCTAGCGAAAGAGCCCCGGGAGCTGTGCTTAGCTCTGAGAAGCACCATACGTGCTTCTTTAGCCTCTCTTCTCGTCTACATCTTAGCAAAAAGCTTTTCCACTCTGTCTGGCAAGGAGAAACTGTGCCAGCACAGAAAACATCTCCCATAGTGTTCTAGAGGCTGCACGGATGTCTGCCAAGTGTTTTGCAAGAAGAGAAAGAAAGTTGTCCAAAACAGCTTGCAATCGAATGTTCATGTGAATAGAAAAGGCAGGAGAGTGGTCAGGTACTGTTTTCTCTCAGTTGGCAAGCTGCGCACACAATCGCAGTGTTGTACAGCTTGTTTCATCACCTTTGCGAAGTTGCCGCTCTCTCCGGCTCCCGGAGACGAAGAAGCTGCTTCTTCGCGCAAAGACGATTCTGCCGCTCACTGTGCTCTGCGGTGTGCGCCTTCTGCCGAAAGACGCCCGGGAGCGGTGCTTAGCTCTGCAGAGCACCGTACCTTCGTCTTTAGCCTCTCTTCTCGTCTACATCTTAGCAAAAAGCTTTTCCACTCTGTCTGGCAAGGAGAAACTGTGCCAGCACAGAAAACATCTCCCATCGTGTTCTAGAGGCTGCACGCAGGTCTGCCGAGTGTTTTGCAAGAAGAGAAAGAAAGTTGTCCAAAACAGCTTGCAATCGAATGTTCATGTGAATAGAAAAGGCAGGAGAGTGGTCAGGTACTGTTTTCTCTCACTTGGCAAGCTGCGCACACAATCGCAGTGTTGTACAGCTTGTTTCATCACCTTTGCGAAGTTGCCGCTCTCTCCGGCTCCCGGAGACGAAGAAGCTGCTTCTTCGCGCAAAGACGATTCTGCCGCTCACAGTGCTCTGCGGTGTGCGCCTTCTGCCGAAAGAGCCCCGGGAGCTGTGCTTAGCTCTGAGAAGCACCATACGTGCTTCTTTAGCCTCTCTTCTCGTCTACATCTTAGCAAAAAGCTTTTCCACTCTGTCTGGCAAGGAGAAACTGTGCCAGCACAGAAAACATCTCCCATCGTGTTCTAGAGGCTGCACGCAGGTCTGCCGAGTGTTTTGCAAGAAGAGAAAGAAAGTTGTCCAAAACAGCTTGCAATCGAATGTTCATGTGAATAGAAAAGGCAGGAGAGTGGTCAGGTACTGTTTTCTCTCAGTTGGCAAGCTGCGCACACAATCGCAGTGTTGTACAGCTTGTTTCATCACCTTTGCCAAGTTGCCGCTCTCTCCGGCTCCCGGAGACGAAGAAGCTGCTTCTTCGCGCAAAGACGATTCTGCCGCTCACAGTGCTCTGCGGTGTGCGCCTTCTGCCCAAAGAGGTCCGGAAGCGGTGCTTAGCTCTGCAGAGCACCGTACCTTCGTCTTTAGCCTCTCTTCTCGTCTACATCTTAGCAAAAAGCTTTTCCACTCTGTCTGGCAAGGAGAAACTGTGCCAGCACAGAAAACATCTCCCATCGTGTTCTAGAGGCTGCACGGAGGTCTGCCGAGTGTTTTGCAAGAAGAGAAAGAAAGTTGTCCAAAACAGCTTGCAATCGAATGTTCATGTGAATAGAAAAGGCAGGAGAGTGGTCAGGTACTGTTTTCTCTCAGTTGGCAAGCTGCCCACACAATCGCAGTGTTGTACAGCTTGTTTCATCACCTTTGCGAAGTTGCCGCTCTCTCCGGCTCCCGGAGACGAAGAAGCTGCTTCTTCGCGCAAAGACGATTCTGCCGCTCACAGTGCTCTGCGGTGTGCGCCTTCTGCCGAAAGAGGCCCGGGAGCGGTGCTTAGCTCTGCAGAGCACCGTACCTTCGTCTTTAGCCTCTCTTCTCGTCTACATCTTAGCAAAAAGCTTTTCCACTCTGTCTGGCAAGGAGAAACTGTGCCAGCACAAAAAACATCTCCCATCGTGTTCTAGAGGCTGCACGCAGGTCTGCCGAGTGTTTTGCAAGAAGAGAAAGAAAGTTGTCCAAAACAGCTTCCAATCGAATGTTCATGTGAATAGAAAAGGCAGGAGAGTGGTCAGGTACTGTTTTCTCTCAGTTGGCAAGCTGCGCACACAATCGCAGTGTTGTACAGCTTGTTTCATCACCTTTGCGAAGTTGCCGCTCTCTCCGGCTTCCGGAGACGAAGAAGCTGCTTCTTCGCGCAAAGACGATTCTGCCGCTCACAGTGCTCTGCTGTGTGCGCCTTCTGCCGAAAGAGGCCCGGGAGCGGTGCTTAGCTCTGCAGAGCACCGTACCTTCGTCTTTAGCCTCTCTTCTCGTCTACATCTTAGCAAAAAGCTTTTCCACTCTGTCTGGCAAGGAGAAACTGTGCCAGCACAGAAAACATCTCCCATCGTCTTCTAGAGGCTGCACGGACGTCTGCCGAGTGTTTTGCAAGAAGAGAAAGAAAGTTGTTCAAAACAGCTTGCAATCGAATGTTCATGTGAATAGAAAAGGCAGGAGAGTGGTCAGGTACTGTTTTCTCTCAGTTGGCAAGCTGCGCACACAATCGCAGTGTTGTACAGCTTGTTTCATCACCTTTGCCAAGTTGCCGCTCTCTCCGGCTCCCGGAGACGAAGAAGCTGCTTCTTCGCGCAAAGACGATTCTGCCGCTCACTGTGCTCTGCGGTGTGCGCCTTCTGCCGAAAGACGCCCGGGAGCGGTGCTTAGCTCTGCAGAGCACCGTACCTTCGTCTTTAGCCTCTCTTCTCGTCTACATCTTAGCAAAAAGCTTTTCCACTCTGTCTGGCAAGGAGAAACTGTGCCAGCACAAAAAACATCTCCCATCGTGTTCTAGAGGCTGCACGCAGGTCTGCCGAGTGTTTTGCAAGAAGAGAAAGAAAGTTGTCCAAAACAGCTTGCAATCGAATGTTCATGTGAATAGAAAAGGCAGGAGAGTGGTCAGGTACTGTTTTCTCTCACTTGGCAAGCTGCGCACACAATCGCAGTGTTGTACAGCTTGTTTCATCACCTTTGCGAAGTTGCCGCTCTCTCCGGCTCCCGGAGACGAAGAAGCTGCTTCTTCGCGCAAAGACGATTCTGCCGCTCACAGTGCTCTGCGGTGTGCGCCTTCTGCCGAAAGAGGTCCGGGAGCGGTGCTTAGCTCTGCAGAGCACCGTACCTTCGTCTTTAGCCTCTCTTCTCGTCTACATCTTAGCAAAAAGCTTTTCCACTCTGTCCGGCAAGGAGAAACTGTGCCAGCACAGAAAACATCTCCCATCGTGTTCTAGAGGCTGCACGGAGGTCTGCCGAGTGTTTTGCAAGAAGAGAAAGAAAGTTGTCCAAAACAGCTGGCAATCGAATGTTCATGTGATTACAAAAGGCAGGAGAGTGGTCAGGTACTGTTTTCTCTCAGTTGGCAAGCTGCGCACACAATCGCAGTGTTGTACAGCTTGTTTCATCACCTTTGCGAAGTTGCCGCTCTCTCCGGCTCCCGGAGACGAAGAAGCTGCTTCTTCGCGCAAAGACGATTCTGCCGCTCACAGTGCTCTGCGGTGTGCGCCTTCTGCCGAAAGAGGTCCGGGAGCTGTGCTTAGCTCTGAGAAGCACCATACGTGCTTCTTTAGCCTCTCTTCTCGTCTACATCTTAGCAAAAAGCTTTTCCACTCTGTCTGGCAAGGAGAAACTGTGCCAGCACAGAAAACATCTCCCATCGTGTTCTAGAGGCTGCACGGAGGTCTGCCGAGTGTTTTGCAAGAAGAGAAAGAAAGTTGTCCAAAACAGCTTGCAATCGAATGTTCATGTGAATAGAAAAGGCAGGAGAGTGGTCAGGTACTGTTTTCTCTCAGTTGGCAAGCTGCGCACACAATCGCAGTCTTGTACAGCTTGTTTCATCACCTTTGCGAAGTTGCCGCTCTCTCCGGCTCCCGGAGACGAAGAAGCTGCTTCTTCGCGCAAAGACGATTCTGCCGCTCACAGTGCTCTGCGGTGTGCGCCTTCTAGCGAAAGAGCCCCGGGAGCTGTGCTTAGCTCTGAGAAGCACCATACGTGCTTCTTTAGCCTCTCTTCTCGTCTACATCTTAGCAAAAAGCTTTTCCACTCTGTCTGGCAAGGAGAAACTGTGCCAGCACAGAAAACATCTCCCATAGTGTTCTAGAGGCTGCACGCAGGTCTGCCGAGTGTTTTGCAAGAAGAGAAAGAAAGTTGTCCAAAACAGCTTGCAATCGAATGTTCATGTGAATAGAAAAGGCAGGAGAGTGGTCAGGTACTGTTTTCTCTCAGTTGGCAAGCTGCGCACACAATCGCAGTGTTGTACAGCTTGTTTCATCACCTTTGCGAAGTTGCCGCTCTCTCCGGCTCCCGGAGACGAAGAAGCTGCTTCTTCGCGCAAAGACGATTCTGCCGCTCACTGTGCTCTGCGGTGTGCGCCTTCTGCCGAAAGACGCCCGGGAGCGGTGCTTAGCTCTGCAGAGCACCGTACCTTCGTCTTTAGCCTCTCTTCTCGTCTACATCTTAGCAAAAAGCTTTTCCACTCTGTCTGGCAAGGAGAAACTGTGCCAGCACAGAAAACATCTCCCATCGTGTTCTAGAGGCTGCACGCAGGTCTGCCGAGTGTTTTGCAAGAAGAGAAAGAAAGTTGTCCAAAACAGCTTGCAATCGAATGTTCATGTGAATAGAAAAGGCAGGAGAGTGGTCAGGTACTGTTTTCTCTCAGTTGGCAAGCTGCGCACACAATCGCAGTGTTGTACAGCTTGTTTCATCACCTTTGCCAAGTTGCCGCTCTCTCCGGCTCCCGGAGACGAAGAAGCTGCTTCTTCGCGCAAAGACGATTCTGCCGCTCACAGTGCTCTGCGTTGTGCGCCTTCTGCCGAAAGAGGTCCGGGAGCGGTGCTTAGCTCTGCAGAGCACCGTACCTTCGTCTTTAGCCTCTCTTCTCGTCTACATCTTAGCAAAAAGCTTTTCCACTCTGTCTGGCAAGGAGAAACTGTGCCAGCACAGAAAACATCTCCCATCGTGTTCTAGAGGCTGCACGGAGGTCTGCCGAGTGTTTTGCAAGAAGAGAAAGAAAGTTGTCCAAAACAGCTTGCAATCGAATGTTCATGTGAATAGAAAAGGCAGGAGAGTGGTCAGGTACTGTTTTCTCTCAGTTGGCAAGCTGCGCACACAATCGCAGTGTTGTACAGCTTGTTTCATCACCTTTGCGAAGTTGCCGCTCTCTCCGGCTCCCGGAGACGAAGAAGCTGCTTCTTCGCGCAAAGTCGATTCTGCCGCTCACAGTGCTCTGCGGTGTGCGCCTTCTGCCGAAAGAGCTCCGGGAGCGGTGCTTAGCTCTGCAGAGCACCGTACCTTCGTCTTTAGCCTCTCTTCTCGTCTACATCTTAGCAAAAAGCTTTTCCACTCTGTCTGGCAAGGAGAAACTGTGCCAGCACAAAAAACATCTCCCATCGTGTTCTAGAGGCTGCACGGAGGTCTGCCGAGTGTTTTGCAAGAAGAGAAAGAAAGTTGTCCAAAACAGCTTGCAATCGAATGTTCATGTGAATAGAAAAGGCAGGAGAGTGATCAGGTACTGTTTGCCCTCAGTTGGCAAGCTGCGCACACAATCGCAGTGTTGTACAGCTTGTTTCATCACCTTTGCGAAGTTGCCGCTCTCTCCGGCTCCCGGAGACGAAGAAGCTGCTTCTTCGCGCAAAGACGATTCTGCTGCTCACAGTGCTCTGCGGTGTGCGCCTTCTGCCGAAAGAGCCCCGGGAGCTGTGCTTAGCTCTGAGAAGCACCATACGTGCTTCTTTAGCCTCTCTTCTCGTCTACATCTTAGCAAAAAGCTTTTCCACTCTTTCTGGCAAAGAGAAACTGTGCCAGCACAGAAAACATCTCCCATCGTGTTCTAGAGGCTGCACGGAGGTCTGCCGAGTGTTTTGCAAGAAGAGAAAGAAAGTTGTCCAAAACAGCTTGCAATCGAATGTTCATGTGAATAGAAAAGGCAGGAGAGTGGTCAGGTACTGTTTGCTCTCAGTTGGCAAGCTGCGCACACAATCGCAGTGTTGTACAGCTTGTTTCATCACCTTTGCGAAGTTGCTGCTCTCTCCGGCTCCCGGAGACGAAGAAGCTGCTTCTTCACGCAAAGACGATTCTGCCGCTCACAGTGCTCTGCGGTGTGCGCCTTCTGCCGAAAGACGCCCGGGAGCGGTGCTTAGCTCTGCAGAGCACCGTACCTTCGTCTTTAGCCTCTCTTCTCGTCTACATCTTAGCAAAAAGCTTTTCCACTCTGTCTGCTAAGGAGAAACCGTGCCAGCACAAAAAACATCTCCCATCGTGTTCTAGAGGCTGCACGCAGGTCTGCCGAGTGTTTTGCAAGAAGAGAGAGAAAGTTGTCCAAAACAGCTTGCAATCGAATGTTCATGTGAATAGAAAAGGCAGGAGAGTGGTCAGGTACTGTTTTCTCTCAGTTGGCAAGCTGCGCACACAATCGCAGTGTTGTACAGCTTGTTTCATCACCTTTGCGAAGTTGCCGCTCTCTCCGGCTCCCGGAGACGAAGAAGCTGCTTCTTCGCGCAAAGACGATTCTGCCGCTCACAGTGCTCTGCGGTGTGCGCCTTCTGCCGAAAGAGGTCCGGGAGCGGTGCTTAGCTCTGCAGAGCACCGTACCTTCGTCTTTAGCCTCTCTTCTCGTCTACATCTTAGCAAAAAGCTTTTCCACTCTGTCTGGCAAGGAGAAACTGTGCCAGCACAGAAAACATCTCCCATCGTGTTCTAGAGGCTGCACGGAGGTCTGCCGAGTGTTTTGCAAGAAGAGAAAGAAAGTTGTCCAAAACAGCTTGCAATCGAATGTTCATGTGAATAGAAAAGGCAGGAGAGTGGTCAGGTACTGTTTTCTCTCAATTGGAAAGCTGCGCACACAATCGCAGTGTTGTACAGCTTGTTTCATCACCTTTGCGAAGTTGCCGCTCTCTCCGGCTCCCGGAGACGAAGAAGCTGCTTCTTCGCGCAAAGACGATTCTGCCGCTCACAGTGATCTGCGGTGTGCGCCTTCTGCCGAAAGACATCCGGGAGCGGTGCTTTGCTCTGCAGAGCACCGTACTTTCGTCTTTAGCCTCTCTTCTCGTCTACATCTTATCAAAAAGCTTTTCCACTCTGTCTGGCAAGGAGAAACTGTGCCAGCACAAAAAACATCTCCCATCGTGTTCTAGAGGCTGCACGGAGGTCTGCCGAGTGTTTTGCAAGAAGAGAAAGAAAGTTGTCCAAAACAGCTTGCAATCGAATGTTCATGTGATTACAAAAGGCAGGAGAGTGGTCAGGTACTGTTTTCTCTCAGTTGGCAAGCTGCGCACACAATCGCAGTGTCGTACAGCTTGTTTCATCACCTTTGCGAAGTTGCCGCTCTCTCCGGCTCCCGGAGACGAAGAAGCTGCTTCTTCGCGCAAAGACGATTCTGCCGCTCACAGTGCTCTGCGGTGTGCGCCTTCTGCCGAAAGAGGCCCGGGAGCGCTGCTTAGCTCTGCAGAGCACCGTACCTTCGTCTTTAGCCTCTCTTCTCGTCTACATCTTAGCAAAAAGCTTTTCAACTCTGTCTGGCAAGGAGAAACTGTGCCAGCACAGAAAACATCTCCCATTGTGTTCTAGAGTCTGCACGGAGGTCTGCAGAGTGTTTTGCACGAAGAGAAAAAAAGTTGTCCAAAACAGCTTGCAATCGAATGTTCATGTGAATAGAAAAGGCAGGAGAGTGGTCAGGTACTGTTTTCTCTCAGTTGGCAAGCTGCGCACACAATCGCAGTGTTGTACAGCTTGTTTCATCACCTTTGCGAAGTTGCCGCTCTCTCCGGCTCCCGGAGACGAAGAAGCTGCTTCTTCGCGCAAAGACGATTCTGCCGCTCACAGTGCTCTGCGGTGTGCGCCTTCTGCCGAAAGAGGTCCGGGAGCGGTGCTTAACTCTGCAGAGCACCGTACCTTCGTCTTTAGCCTCTCTTCTCGTCTACATCTTAGCAAAAAGCTTTTCCACTCTTTCTGGCAGGGAGAAACTGTGCCAGCACAGAAAACATCTCCCATCGTGTTCTAGAGGCTGCACGGAGGTCTGCAGAGTGTTTTGCACGAAGAGAAAGAAAGTTGTCCAAAACAGCTTGCAATCGAATGTTCATGTGAATAGAAAAGGCAGGAGAGTGATCAGGTACAGTTTGCTCTCAGTTGGCAAGCTGCGCACACAATCGCAGTGTTGTACAGCTTGTTTCATCACCTTTGCCAAGTTGCCGCTCTCTCCGGCTCCCGGAGACGAAGAAGCTGCTTCTTCGCGCAAAGACGATTCTGCCGCTCACAGTGCTCTGCGGTGTGCGCCTTCTGCCGAAAGACGCCCGGGAGCGGTGCTTAGCTCTGCAGAGCACCGTACCTTCGTCTTTAGCCTCTCTTCTCGTCTACATCTTAGCAAAAAGCTTTTCCACTCTGTCTGGCAAGGAGAAACTGTGCCAGCACAGAAAACATCTCCCATCGTGTTCTAGAGGCTGCACGCAGGTCTGCCGAGTGTTTTGCAAGAAGAGAAAGAAAGTTGTCCAAAACAGCTTGCAATCGAATGTTCATGTGAATAGAAAAGGCAGGAGAGTGGTCAGGTACTGTTTTCTCTCAGTTGGCAAGCTGCGCACACAATCGCAGTGTTGTACAGCTTGTTTCATCACCTTTGCCAAGTTGCCGCTCTCTCCGGCTCCCGGAGACGAAGAAGCTGCTTCTTCGCGCAAAGACGATTCTGCCGCTCACAGTGCTCTGCGTTGTGCGCCTTCTGCCGAAAGAGGTCCGGGAGCGGTGCTTAGCTCTGCAGAGCACCGTACCTTCGTCTTTAGCCTCTCTTCTCGTCTACATCTTAGCAAAAAGCTTTTCCACTCTGTCTGGCAAGGAGAAACTGTGCCAGCACAGAAAACATCTCCCATCGTGTTCTAGAGGCTGCACGGAGGTCTGCCGAGTGTTTTGCAAGAAGAGAAAGAAAGTTGTCCAAAACAGCTTGCAATCGAATGTTCATGTGAATAGAAAAGGCAGGAGAGTGGTCAGGTACTGTTTTCTCTCAGTTGGCAAGCTGCGCACACAATCGCAGTGTTGTACAGCTTGTTTCATCACCTTTGCGAAGTTGCCGCTCTCTCCGGCTCCCGGAGACGAAGAAGCTGCTTCTTCGCGCAAAGTCGATTCTGCCGCTCACAGTGCTCTGCGGTGTGCGCCTTCTGCCGAAAGAGCTCCGGGAGCGGTGCTTAGCTCTGCAGAGCACCGTACCTTCGTCTTTAGCCTCTCTTCTCGTCTACATCTTAGCAAAAAGCTTTTCCACTCTGTCTGGCAAGGAGAAACTGTGCCAGCACAAAAAACATCTCCCATCGTGTTCTAGAGGCTGCACGGAGGTCTGCCGAGTGTTTTGCAAGAAGAGAAAGAAAGTTGTCCAAAACAGCTTGCAATCGAATGTTCATGTGAATAGAAAAGGCAGGAGAGTGATCAGGTACTGTTTGCCCTCAGTTGGCAAGCTGCGCACACAATCGCAGTGTTGTACAGCTTGTTTCATCACCTTTGCGAAGTTGCCGCTCTCTCCGGCTCCCGGAGACGAAGAAGCTGCTTCTTCGCGCAAAGACGATTCTGCTGCTCACAGTGCTCTGCGGTGTGCGCCTTCTGCCGAAAGAGCCCCGGGAGCTGTGCTTAGCTCTGAGAAGCACCATACGTGCTTCTTTAGCCTCTCTTCTCGTCTACATCTTAGCAAAAAGCTTTTCCACTCTTTCTGGCAAAGAGAAACTGTGCCAGCACAGAAAACATCTCCCATCGTGTTCTAGAGGCTGCACGGAGGTCTGCCGAGTGTTTTGCAAGAAGAGAAAGAAAGTTGTCCAAAACAGCTTGCAATCGAATGTTCATGTGAATAGAAAAGGCAGGAGAGTGGTCAGGTACTGTTTGCTCTCAGTTGGCAAGCTGCGCACACAATCGCAGTGTTGTACAGCTTGTTTCATCACCTTTGCGAAGTTGCTGCTCTCTCCGGCTCCCGGAGACGAAGAAGCTGCTTCTTCACGCAAAGACGATTCTGCCGCTCACAGTGCTCTGCGGTGTGCGCCTTCTGCCGAAAGACGCCCGGGAGCGGTGCTTAGCTCTGCAGAGCACCGTACCTTCGTCTTTAGCCTCTCTTCTCGTCTACATCTTAGCAAAAAGCTTTTCCACTCTGTCTGCTAAGGAGAAACCGTGCCAGCACAAAAAACATCTCCCATCGTGTTCTAGAGGCTGCACGCAGGTCTGCCGAGTGTTTTGCAAGAAGAGAGAGAAAGTTGTCCAAAACAGCTTGCAATCGAATGTTCATGTGAATAGAAAAGGCAGGAGAGTGGTCAGGTACTGTTTTCTCTCAGTTGGCAAGCTGCGCACACAATCGCAGTGTTGTACAGCTTGTTTCATCACCTTTGCGAAGTTGCCGCTCTCTCCGGCTCCCGGAGACGAAGAAGCTGCTTCTTCGCGCAAAGACGATTCTGCCGCTCACAGTGCTCTGCGGTGTGCGCCTTCTGCCGAAAGAGGTCCGGGAGCGGTGCTTAGCTCTGCAGAGCACCGTACCTTCGTCTTTAGCCTCTCTTCTCGTCTACATCTTAGCAAAAAGCTTTTCCACTCTGTCTGGCAAGGAGAAACTGTGCCAGCACAGAAAACATCTCCCATCGTGTTCTAGAGGCTGCACGGAGGTCTGCCGAGTGTTTTGCAAGAAGAGAAAGAAAGTTGTCCAAAACAGCTTGCAATCGAATGTTCATGTGAATAGAAAAGGCAGGAGAGTGGTCAGGTACTGTTTTCTCTCAATTGGAAAGCTGCGCACACAATCGCAGTGTTGTACAGCTTGTTTCATCACCTTTGCGAAGTTGCCGCTCTCTCCGGCTCCCGGAGACGAAGAAGCTGCTTCTTCGCGCAAAGACGATTCTGCCGCTCACAGTGATCTGCGGTGTGCGCCTTCTGCCGAAAGACATCCGGGAGCGGTGCTTTGCTCTGCAGAGCACCGTACTTTCGTCTTTAGCCTCTCTTCTCGTCTACATCTTATCAAAAAGCTTTTCCACTCTGTCTGGCAAGGAGAAACTGTGCCAGCACAAAAAACATCTCCCATCGTGTTCTAGAGGCTGCACGGAGGTCTGCCGAGTGTTTTGCAAGAAGAGAAAGAAAGTTGTCCAAAACAGCTTGCAATCGAATGTTCATGTGATTACAAAAGGCAGGAGAGTGGTCAGGTACTGTTTTCTCTCAGTTGGCAAGCTGCGCACACAATCGCAGTGTCGTACAGCTTGTTTCATCACCTTTGCGAAGTTGCCGCTCTCTCCGGCTCCCGGAGACGAAGAAGCTGCTTCTTCGCGCAAAGACGATTCTGCCGCTCACAGTGCTCTGCGGTGTGCGCCTTCTGCCGAAAGAGGCCCGGGAGCGCTGCTTAGCTCTGCAGAGCACCGTACCTTCGTCTTTAGCCTCTCTTCTCGTCTACATCTTAGCAAAAAGCTTTTCAACTCTGTCTGGCAAGGAGAAACTGTGCCAGCACAGAAAACATCTCCCATTGTGTTCTAGAGTCTGCACGGAGGTCTGCAGAGTGTTTTGCACGAAGAGAAAAAAAGTTGTCCAAAACAGCTTGCAATCGAATGTTCATGTGAATAGAAAAGGCAGGAGAGTGGTCAGGTACTGTTTTCTCTCAGTTGGCAAGCTGCGCACACAATCGCAGTGTTGTACAGCTTGTTTCATCACCTTTGCGAAGTTGCCGCTCTCTCCGGCTCCCGGAGACGAAGAAGCTGCTTCTTCGCGCAAAGACGATTCTGCCGCTCACAGTGCTCTGCGGTGTGCGCCTTCTGCCGAAAGAGGTCCGGGAGCGGTGCTTAACTCTGCAGAGCACCGTACCTTCGTCTTTAGCCTCTCTTCTCGTCTACATCTTAGCAAAAAGCTTTTCCACTCTTTCTGGCAGGGAGAAACTGTGCCAGCACAGAAAACATCTCCCATCGTGTTCTAGAGGCTGCACGGAGGTCTGCAGAGTGTTTTGCACGAAGAGAAAGAAAGTTGTCCAAAACAGCTTGCAATCGAATGTTCATGTGAATAGAAAAGGCAGGAGAGTGATCAGGTACAGTTTGCTCTCAGTTGGCAAGCTGCGCACACAATCGCAGTGTTGTACAGCTTGTTTCATCACCTTTGCCAAGTTGCCGCTCTCTCCGGCTCCCGGAGACGAAGAAGCTGCTTCTTCGCGCAAAGACGATTCTGCCGCTCACAGTGCTCTGCGGTGTGCGCCTTCTGCCGAAAGACGCCCGGGAGCGGTGCTTAGCTCTGCAGAGCACCGTACCTTCGTCTTTAGCCTCTCTTCTCGTCTACATCTTAGCAAAAAGCTTTTCCACTCTGTCTGGCAAGGAGAAACTTTGCCAGCACAGAAAACATCTCCCATCGTGTTCTAGAGGCTGCACGGATGTCTGCCAAGTGTTTTGCAAGAAGAGAAAGAAAGTTGTCCAAAACAGCTTGCAATCGAATGTTCATGTGAATAGAAAAGGCAGGAGAGTGGTCAGGTACTGTTTTCTCTCAGTTGGCAAGCTGCGCACACAATCGCAGTGTTGTACAGCTTGTTTCATCACCTTTGCCAAGTTGCCGCTCTCTCCGGCTCCCGGAGACGAAGAAGCTGCTTCTTCGCGCAAAGACGATTCTGCCGCTCACAGTGCTCTGCGGAGTGCGCCTTCTGCCGAAAGACATCCGGGAGCGGTGCTTTGCTCTGCAGAGCACCGTACTTTCGTCTTTAGCCTCTCTTCTCGTCTACATCTTATCAAAAAGCTTTTCCACTCTGTCTGGCAAGGAGAAACTGTGCCAGCACAAAAAACATCTCCCATCGTGTTCTAGAGGCTGCACGGAGGTCTGCCGAGTGTTTTGCAAGAAGAGAAAGAAAGTTGTCCAAAACAGCTTGCAATCGAATGTTCATGTGATTACAAAAGGCAGGAGAGTGGTCAGGTACTGTTTTCTCTCAGTTGGCAAGCTGCGCACACAATCGCAGTGTCGTACAGCTTGTTTCATCACCTTTGCGAAGTTGCCGCTCTCTCCGGCTCCCGGAGACGAAGAAGCTGCTTCTTCGCGCAAAGACGATTCTGCCGCTCACAGTGATCTGCGGTGTGCGCCTTCTGCCGAAAGAGGTCCGGGAGCGGTGCTTAGCTCTGCAGAGCACCGTACCTTCGTCTTTAGCCTCTCTTCTCGTCTACATCTTAGCAAAAAGCTTTTCCACTCTGTCTGGCAAGGAGAAACTGTGCCAGCACAGAAAACATCTCCCATCGTGTTCTAGAGGCTGCACGGAGGTCTGCCGAGTGTTTTGCAAGAAGAGAAAGAAAGTTGTCCAAAACAGCTTGCAATCCAATGTTCATGTGAATAGAAAAGGCAGGAGAGTGGTCAGGTACTGTTTTCTCTCAGTTGGCAAGATGCGCACACAATCGCAGTGTTGTACAGCTTGTTTCATCACCTTTGCGAAGTTGCCGCTCTCTCCGGCTCCCGGAGACGAAGAAGCTGCTTCTTCGCGCAAAGACGATTCTGCCGCTCACAGTGCTCTGCGGTGTGCGCCTTCTGCCGAAAGAGGTCCGGGAGCGGTGCTTAGCTCTGCAGAGCACCGTACCTTCGTCTTTAGCCTCTCTTCTCGTCTACATCTTAGCAAAAAGCTTTTCCACTCTGTCTGGCAAGGAGAAACTGTGCCAGCACAGAAAACATCTCCCATCGTGTTCTACAGGCTCCACGGAGGTCTGCCGAGTGTTTTGCAAGAAGAGAAAGAAAGTTGTCCAAAACAGCTTCCAATCGAATGTTCATGTGAATAGAAAAGGCAGGAGAGTGGTCAGGTACTGTTTTCTCTCAGTTGGCAAGCTGCGCACACAATCGCAGTGTTGTACAGCTTGTTTCATCACCTTTGCGAAGTTGCCGCTCTCTCCGGCTCCCGGAGACGAAGAAGCTGCTTCTTCGCGCAAAGACGATTCTGCCGCTCACAGTGCTCTGCGGTGTGCGCCTTCTGCCGAAAGACGCCCGGGAGCGGTGCTTAGCTCTGCAGAGCACCGTACCTTCGTCTTTAGCCTCTCTTCTCGTCTACATCTTAGCAAAAAGCTTTTCCACTCTGTCTGGCAAGGAGAAACTGTGCCAGCACAAAAAACATCTCCCATCGTGTTCTAGAGGCTGCACGCAGGTCTGCCGAGTGTTTTGCAAGAAGAGAAAGAAAGTTGTCCAAAACAGCTTGCAATCGAATGTTCATGTGAATAGAAAAGGCAGGAGAGTGGTCAGGTACTGTTTTCTCTCAGTTGGCACGCTGCGCACACAATCGCAGTGTTGTACAGCTTGTTTCATCACCTTTGCGAAGTTGCCGCTCTCTCCGGCTCCCGGAGACGAAGAAGCTGCTTCTTCGCGCAAAGACGATTCTGCCGCTCACAGTGCTCTGCGGTGTGCGCCTTCTGCCGAAAGAGCCCCGGGAGTTGTGCTTAGCTCTGAGAAGCACCATACGTGCTTCTTTAGCCTCACTTCTCGTCTACATCTTAGCAAAAAGCTTTTCCACTCTGTCTGGCAAGGAGAAACTGTGCCAGCACAAAAAACATCTCCCATGGTGTTCTACAGGCTCCACGGAGGTCTGCCGAGTGTTTTGCAAGAAGAGAAAGAAAGTTGTCCAAAACAGCTTCCAATCGAATGTTCATGTGAATAGAAAAGGCAGGAGAGTGGTCAGGTACTGTTTTCTCTCAGTTGGCAAGCTGCGCACACAATCGCAGTGTTGTACAGCTTGTTTCATCACCTTTGCGAAGTTGCCGCTCTCTCCGGCTCCCGGAGACGAAGAAGCTGCTTCTTCGCGCAAAGACGATTCTGCCGCTCACAGTGCTCTGCGGTGTGCGCCTTCTGCCGAAAGACGCCCGGGAGCGGTGCTTAGCTCTGCAGAGCACCGTACCTTCGTCTTTAGCCTCTCTTCTCGTCTACATCTTAGCAAAAAGCTTTTCCACTCTGTCTGGCAAGGAGAAACTGTGCCAGCACAGAAAACATCTCCCATCGTGTTCTAGAGGCTGCACGGAGGTCTGCCGAGTGTTTTGCAAGAAGAGAAAGAAAGTTGTCCAAAACAGCTTGCAATCGAATGTTCATGTGATTACAAAAGGCAGGAGAGTGGTCAGGTACTGTTTTCTCTCAGTTGGCAAGCTGCGCACACAATCGCAGTGTTGTACAGCTTGTTTCATCACCTTTGCGAAGTTGCCGCTCTCTCCGGCTCCCGGAGACGAAGAAGCTGCTTCTTCGCGCAAAGACGATTCTGCCGCTCACAGTGCTCTGCGGTGTGCGCCTTCTGCCGAAAGACGCTCGGGAGCGGTGCTTAGCTCTGCAGAGCACCGTACCTTCGTCTTTAGCCTCTCTTCTCGTCTACATCTTAGCAAAAAGCTTTTCCACTCTGTCTGGCAAGGAGAAACTGTGCCAGCACAGAAAACATCTCCCATCGTGTTCTAGAGGCTGCACGGAGGTCTGCCGAGTGTTTTGCAAGAAGAGAAAGAAAGTTGTCCAAAACAGCTTGCAATCGAATGTTCATGTGATTACAAAAGGCAGGAGAGTGGTCAGGTACTGTTTTCTCTCAGTTGGCAAGCTGCGCACACAATCGCAGTGTTGTACAGCTTGTTTCATCACCTTTGCGAAGTTGCCGCTCTCTCCGGCTCCCGGAGACAAAGAAGCTGCTTCTTCGCGCAAAGACGATTCTGCCGCTCACAGTGCTCTGCGGTGTGCGCCTTCTGCCGAAAGACGCTCGGGAGCGGTGCTTAGCTCTGCAGAGCACCGTACCTTCGTCTTTAGCCTCTCTTCTCGTCTACATCTTAGCAAAAAGCTTTTCCACTCTGTCTGGCAAGGAGAAACTGTGCCAGCACAGAAAACATCTCCCATCGTGTTCTAGAGGCTGCACGGAGGTCTGCCGAGTGTTTTGCAAGAAGAGAAAGAAAGTTGTCCAAAACAGCTTGCAATCGAATGTTCATGTGAATAGAAAATGCAGGAGAGTGGTCAGGTACTGTTTTCTCTCAATTGGAAAGCTGCGCACACAATCGCAGTGTTGTACAGCTTGTTTCATCACCTTTGCGAAGTTGCCGCTCTCTCCGGCTCCCGGAGACGAAGAAGCTGCTTCTTCGCGCAAAGACGATTCTGCCGCTCATAGTGATCTGCGGTGTGCGCCTTCTGCCGAAAGACGCCCGGGAGCGGTGCTTAGCTCTGCAGAGCACCGTACCTTCGTCTTTAGCCTCTCTTCTCGTCTACATGTTAGCAAAAAGCTTTTCCACTCTGTCTGGCAAGGAGAAACTTTGCCAGCACAGAAAACATCTCCCATCGTGTTCTAGAGGCTGCACGGATGTCTGCCAAGTGTTTTGCAAGAAGAGAAAGAAAGTTGTCCAAAACAGCTTGCAATCGAATGTTCATGTGAATAGAAAAGGCAGGAGAGTGGTCAGGTACTGTTTTCTCTCAGTTGGCAAGCTGCGCACACAATCGCAGTGTTGTACAGCTTGTTTCATCACCTTTGCCAAGTTGCCGCTCTCTCCGGCTCCCGGAGACGAAGAAGCTGCTTCTTCGCGCAAAGACGATTCTGCCGCTCACAGTGCTCTGCGGAGTGCGCCTTCTGCCGAAAGACGCCCGGGAGCGGTGCTTAGCTCTGCAGAGCACCGTACTTTCGTCTTTAGCCTCTCTTCTCGTCTACATCTTATCAAAAAGCTTTTCCACTCTGTCTGGCAAGGAGAAACTGTGCCAGCACAAAAAACATCTCCCATCGTGTTCTAGAGGCTGCACGGAGGTCTGCCGAGTGTTTTGCAAGAAGAGAAAGAAAGTTGTCCAAAACAGCTTGCAATCGAATGTTCATGTGAATAGAAAAGGCAGGAGAGTGGTCAGGTACTGTTTTCTCTCAGTTGGCAAGCTGCGCACACAATCGCAGTGTCGTACAGCTTGTTTCATCACCTTTGCGAAGTTGCCGCTCTCTCCGGCTCCCGGAGACGAAGAAGCTGCTTCTTCGCGCAAAGACGATTCTGCCGCTCACAGTGCTCTGCGGTGTGCGCCTTCTGCCGAAAGAGGTCCGGGAGCGGTGCTTAGCTCTGCAGAGCACCGTACCTTCGTCTTTAGCCTCTCTTCTCGTTTACATCTTAGCAAAAAGCTTTTCCACTCTGTCTGGCAAGGAGAAACTGTGCCAGCACAGAAAACATCTCCCATCGTGTTCTAGAGGCTGCACGGAGGTCTGCCAAGTGTTTTGCAAGAAGAGAAAGAAAGTTGTCCAAAACAGCTTGCAATCCAATGTTCATGTGAATAGAAAAGGCAGGAGAGTGGTCAGGTACTGTTTTCTCTCAGTTGGCAAGATGCGCACACAATCGCAGTGTTGTACAGCTTGTTTCATCACCTTTGCGAAGTTGCCGCTCTCTCCGGCTCCCGGAGACGAAGAAGCTGCTTCTTCGCGCAAAGACGATTCTGCCGCTCACAGTGCTCTGCTGTGTGCGCCTTCTGCCGAAAGAGGTCCGGGAGCGGTGCTTAGCTCTGCAGAGCACCGTACCTTCGTCTTTAGCCTCTCTTCTCGTCTACATCTTAGCAAAAAGCTTTTCCACTCTGTCTGGCAAGGAGAAACTGTGCCAGCACAGAAAACATCTCCCATCGTGTTCTAGAGGCTGCACGGAGGTCTGCCGAGTGTTTTGCAACAAGAGAAAGAAAGTTGTCCAAAACAGCTTGCAATCGAATGTTCATGTGAAAGAAAAGGCAGGAGAGTGGTCAGGTACTGTTTTCTCTCAGTTGGCAAGATGCGCACACAATCGCAGTGTTGTACAGCTTGTTTCATCACCTTTGCCAAGTTGCCGCTCTCTCCGGCTCCCGGAGGCGAAGAAGCTGCTTCTTCGCGCAAAGACGATTCTGCCGCTCACAGTGCTCTGCGGTGTGCGCCTTCTGCCGAAAGAGGTCCGGGAGCGGTGCTTAGCTCTGCAGAGCACCGTACCTTCGTCTTTAGCCTCTCTTCTCGTCTACATCTTAGCAAAAAGCTTTTCCACTCTGTCTGGCAAGGAGAAACTGTGCCAGCACAGAAAACATCTCCCATCGTGTTCTAGAGGCTGCACGGAGGTCTGCCGAGTGTTTTGCAAGAAGAGAAAGAAAGTTGTCCAAAACAGCTTCCAATCGAATGTTCATGTGATTACAAAAGGCAGGAGAGTGGTCAGGTACTGTTTTCTCTCAGTTGGCAAGCTGCGCACACAATCGCAGTGTTGTACAGCTTGTTTCATCACCTTTGCCAAGTTGCCGCTCTCTCCGGCTCCCGGAGACGAAGAAGCTGCTTCTTCGCGCAAAGACGATTCTGCCGCTCACAGTGCACTGCAGTGTGCGCCTTCTGCCGAAAGAGGCCCGGGAGCGGTGCTTAGCTCTGCAGAGCACCGTACCTTCGTCTTTAGCCTCTCTTCTCGTCTACATCTTAGCAAAAAGCTTTTCCACTCTGTCTGGCAAGGAGAAACTGTGCCAGCACAGAAAACATCTCCCATCGTGTTCTAGAGGCTGCACGGAGGTCTGCCGAGTGTTTTGCAAGAAGAGAAAGAAAGTTGTCCAAAACAGCTTCCAATCGAATGTTCATGTGATTACAAAAGGCAGGAGAGTGGTCAGGTACTGTTTTCTCTCAGTTGGCAAGCTGCGCACACAATCGCAGTGTTGTACAGCTTGTTTCATCACCTTTGCCAAGTTGCCGCTCTCTCCGGCTCCCGGAGACGAAGAAGCTGCTTCTTCGCGCAAAGACGATTCTGCCGCTCACAGTGCACTGCAGTGTGCGCCTTCTGCCGAAAGAGGCCCGGGAGCGGTGCTTAGCTCTGCAGAGCACCGTACCTTCGTCTTTAGCCTCTCTTCTCGTCTACATCTTAGCAAAAAGCTTTTCCACTCTGTCTGGCAAGGAGAAACTGTGCCAGCACAGAAAACATCTCCCATCGTGTTCTAGAGGCTGCACGGAGGTCTGCCTAGTGTTTTGCAAGAAGAGAAAGAAAGTTGTCCAAAACAGCTTGCAATCGAATGTTCATGTGAATAGAAAAGGCAGGAGAGTGGTCAGGTACTGTTTTCTCTCAGTTGGCAAGCTGCGCACACAATCGCAGTGTTGTACAGCTTGTTTCATCACCTTTGCGAAGTTGCCGCTCTCTCCGGCTCCCGGAGACGAAGAAGCTGCTTCTTCGCGCAAAGACGATTCTGCCGCTCACAGTGCTCTGCGGTGTGCGCCTTCTGCCGAAAGAGGCCCGGGAGCGGTGCTTAGCTCTGCAGAGCACCGTACCTTCGTCTTTAGCCTCTCTTCTCGTCTACATCTTAGCAAAAAGCTTTTCCACTCTGTCTGGCAAGGAGAAACTGTGCCAGCACAAAAAACATCTCCCATCGTGTTCTAGAGGCTGCACGGAGGTCTGCCGAGTGTTTTGCAAGAAGAGAAAGAAAGTTGTCCAAAACAGCTTCCAATCGAATGTTCATGTGAATAGAAAAGGCAGGAGAGTGGTCAGGTACTGTTTTCTCTCAGTTGGCACGCTGCGCACACAATCGCAGTGTTGTACAGCTTGTTTCATCACCTTTGCGAAGTTGCCGCTCTCTCCGGCTCCCGGAGACGAAGAAGCTGCTTCTTCGCGCAAAGACGATTCTGCCGCTCACAGTGCTCTGCGGTGTGCGCCTTCTGCCGAAAGAGCCCCGGGAGTTGTGCTTAGCTCTGAGAAGCACCATCCGTGCTTCTTTAGCCTCTCTTCTCGTCTACATCTTAGCAAAAAGCTTTTCCACTCTGTCTGGCAAGGAGAAACTGTGCCAGCACAGAAAACATCTCCCATCGTGTTCTAGAGGCTCCACGGAGGTCTGCCGAGTGTTTTGCAAGAAGAGAAAGAAAGTTGTCCAAAACAGCTTCCAATCGAATGTTCATGTGAATAGAAAAGGCAGGAGAGTGGTCAGGTACTGTTTTCTCTCAGTTGGCAAGCTGCGCACACAATCGCAGTCTTGTACAGCTTGTTTCATCACCTTTTCCAAGTTGCCGCTCTCTCCGGCTCCCGGAGACGAAGAAGCTGCTTCTTCGCGCAAAGACGATTCTGCCGCTCACAGTGCTCTGCGGTGTGCGCCTTCTGCGGAAAGACGCCCGGGAGCGGTGCTTAGCTCTGCAGAGCACCGTACCTTCGTCTTTAGCCTCTCTTCTCGTCTACATCTTAGCAAAAAGCTTTTCCACTCTGTCTGGCAAGGAGAAACTGTGCCAGCACAAAAAACATCTCCCATCGTGTTCTAGAGGCTGCACGGAGGTCTGCCAAGTGTTTTGCAAGAAGAGAAAGAAAGTTGTCCAAAACAGCTTGCAATCGAATGTTCATGTGAATAGAAAAGGCAGGAGAGTGGTCAGGTACTGTTTTCTCTCACTTGGCAAGCTGCGCACACAATCGCAGTGTTGTACAGCTTGTTTCATCACCTTTGCGAAGTTGCCGCTCTCTCCGGCTCCCGGAGACGAAGAAGCTGCTTCTTCGCGCAAAGACGATTCTGCCGCTCACAGTGCTCTGCTGTGTGCGCCTTCCGCCGAAAGAGGTCCGGGAGCGGTGCTTAGCTCTGCAGAGCACCGTACCTTCGTCTTTAGCCTCTCTTCTCGTCTACATCTTAGCAAAAAGCTTTTCCACTCTGTCTGGCAAGGAGAAACTGTGCCAGCACAAAAAACATCTCCCATCATGTTCTAGAGGCTGCACGGAGGTCTGCCGAGTGTTTTGAAAGAAGAGAAAGAAAGTTGTCCAAAACAGCTTGCAATCCAATGTTCATGTGAATAGAAAAGGCAGGAGAGTGGTCAGGTACTGTTTTCTCTCAGTTGGCAAGCTGCGCACACAATCGCAGTGTTGTACAGCTTGTTTCATCACCTTTGCGAAGTTGCCGCTCTCTCCGGCTCCCGGAGACGAAGAAGCTGCTTCTTCGCGCAAAGACGATTCTGCCGCTCACAGTGCTCTGCGGTGTGCGCCTTCTGCCGAAAGAGGTCCGGGAGCTGTGCTTAGCTCTGAGAAGCACCATACGTGCTTCTTTAGCCTCTCTTCTCGTCTACATCTTAGCAAAAAGCTTTTCCACTCTGTCTGGCAAGGAGAAACTGTGCCAGCACAGAAAACATCTCCCATCGTGTTCTAGAGGCTGCACGGAGGTCTGCCAAGTGTTTTGCAAGAAGAGAAAGAAAGTTGTCCAAAACAGCTTGCAATCGAATGTTCATGTGAATAGAAAATGCAGGAGAGTGGTCAGGTACTGTTTTCTCTCAGTTGGCAAGCTGCGCACACAATCGCAGTGTTGTACAGCTTGTTTCATCACCTTTGCGAAGTTGCCGCTCTCTCCGGCTCCCGGAGACGAAGAAGCTGCTTCTTCGCGCAAAGACGATTCTGCCGCTCACTGTGTTCTGCAGTGTGTGTCTTCTGCCGAAAGAGGCCCGGGAGCTGTGCTTAGCTCTGCAGAGCACCATACCTGCTTCTTTAGCCTCTCTTCTCGTCTACATCTTAGCAAAAAGCTTTTCCACTCTTTCTGGCAAGGAGAAACTGTGCCAGCACAAAAAACATCTCCCATCGTGTTCTAGAGGCTGCACGGAGGTCTGCCGAGTGTTTTGAAAGAATGGAAAGAAAGTTGTCCAAAACAGCTTGCAATCGAATGTTCATGTGAATAGAAAAGGCAGGAGAGTGGTCAGGTACTGTTTTCTCTCAGTTGGCAAGCTGCGCACACAATCGCAGTGTTGTACAGCTTGTTTCATCACCTTTGCGAAGTTGCCGCTCTCTCCGGCTCCCGGAGACGAAGAAGCTGCTTCTTCGCGCAAAGACGATTCTGCCGCTCACAGTGCTCTGCGGTGTGCGCCTCCTGCCGAAAGAGGCCCGGGAGCGGTGCTTAGCTCTGCAGAGCACCGTACCTTCGTCTTTAGCCTCTCTTCTCGTCTACATCTTAGCAAAAAGCTTTTCCACTCTGTCTGGCAAGGAGAAACTGTGCCAGCACAGAAAACATCTCCCATCGTGTTCTAGAGGCTGCACGGAGGTCTGCCGAGTGTTTTGCAAGAAGAGAAAGAAAGTTGTCCAAAACAGCTTGCAATCGAATGTTCATGTCAATAGAAAAGGCAGGAGAGTGGTCAGGTACTGTTTTCTCTCAGTTGGCAAGCTGCGCACACAATCGCAGTGTTGTACAGCTTGTTTCATCACCTTTGCGAAGTTGCCGCTCTCTCCGGCTCCCGGAGACGAAGAAGCTGCTTCTTCGCGCAAAGACGATTCTGCCGCTCACAGTGCTCTGCGGTGTGCGCCTTCTGCCGAAAGAGCCCCGGGAGCTGTGCTTAGCTCTGAGAAGCACCATACGTGCTTCTTTAGCCTCTCTTCTCGTTTACATCTTAGCAAAAAGCTTTTCCACTCTGTCTGGCAAGGAGAAACTGTGCCAGCACAGAAAACATCTCCCATCGTGTTCTAGAGGCTGCACGCAGGTCTGCCGAGTGTTTTGCAAGAAGAGAAAGAAAGTTGTCCAAAACAGCTTGCAATCGAATGTTCATGTGAATAGAAAAGGCAGGAGAGTGGTCAGGTACTGTTTTCTCTCAGTTGGCAAGCTGCGCACACAATCGCAGTGTTGTACAGCTTGTTTCATCACCTTTGCCAAGTTGCCGCTCTCTCCGGCTCCCGGAGACGAAGAAGCTGCTTCTTCGCGCAAAGACGATTCTGCCGCTCACAGTGCTCTGCGGTGTGCGCCTTCTGCCGAAAGAGGTCCGGGAGCGGTGCTTAGCTCTGCAGAGCACCGTACCTTCGTCTTTAGCCTCTCTTCTCGTCTACATCTTAGCAAAAAGCTTTTCCACTCTGTCTGGCAAGGAGAAACTGTGCCAGCACAGAAAACATCTCCCATCGTGTTCTAGAGGCTGCACGGAGGTCTGCCGAGTGTTTTGCAAGAAGAGAAAGAAAGTTGTCCAAAACAGCTTGCAATCGAATGTTCATCTGAATAGAAAAGGCATGAGAGTGGTCAGGTACTTTTTTCTCTCAGTTGGCAAGCTGCGCACACAATCGCAGTGTTGTACAGCTTGTTTCATCACCTTTGCGAAGTTGCCGCTCTCTCCGGCTCCCGGAGACGAAGAAGCTGCTTCTTCGCGCAAAGTCGATTCTGCCGCTCACAGTGATCTGCGGTGTGCGCCTTCTGCCGAAAGAGCTCCGGGAGCGGTGCTTAGCTCTGCAGAGCACCGTACCTTCGTCTTTAGCCTCTCTTCTCGTCTACATCTTAGCAAAAAGCTTTTCCACTCTGTCTGGCAAGGAGAAACTGTGCCAGCACAAAAAACATCTCCCATCGTGTTCTAGAGGCTGCACGCAGGTCTGCCGAGTGTTTTGCAAGAAGAGAAAGAAAGTTGTCCAAAACAGCTTGCAATCGAATGTTCATGTGAATAGAAAAGGCAGGAGAGTGATCAGGTACTGTTTGCCCTCAGTTGGCAAGCTGCGCACACAATCGCAGTGTTGTACAGCTTGTTTCATCACCTTTGCGAAGTTGCCGCTCTCTCCGGCTCCCGGAGACGAAGAAGCTGCTTCTTCGCGCAAAGACGATTCTGCTGCTCACAGTGCTCTGCGGTGTGCGCCTTCTGCCGAAAGAGCCCCGGGAGCTGTGCTTAGCTCTGAGAAGCACCATACGTGCTTCTTTAGCCTCTCTTCTCGTCTACATCTTAGCAAAAAGCTTTTCCACTCTTTCTGGCAAAGAGAAACTGTGCCAGCACAGAAAACATCTCCCATCGTGTTCTAGAGGCTGCACGGAGGTCTGCCGAGTGTTTTGCAAGAAGAGAAAGAAAGTTGTCCAAAACAGCTTGCAATCGAATGTTCATGTGAATAGAAAAGGCAGGAGAGTGGTCAGGTACTGTTTGCTCTCAGTTGGCAAGCTGCGCACACAATCGCAGTGTTGTACAGCTTGTTTCATCACCTTTGCGAAGTTGCCGCTCTCTCCGGCTCCCGGAGACGAAGAAGCTGCTTCTTCACGCAAAGACGATTCTGCCGCTCACAGTGCTCTGCGGTGTGCGCCTTCTGCCGAAAGACGCCCGGGAGCGGTGCTTAGCTCTGCAGAGCACCGTACCTTCGTCTTTAGCCTCTCTTCTCGTCTACATCTTAGCAAAAAGCTTTTCCACTCTGTCTGCTAAGGAGAAACCGTGCCAGCACAAAAAACATCTCCCATCGTGTTCTAGAGGCTGCACGCAGGTCTGCCGAGTGTTTTGCAAGAAGAGAAAGAAAGTTGTCCAAAACAGCTTGCAATCGAATGTTCATGTGAATAGAAAAGGCAAGAGAGTGGTCAGGTACTGTTTTCTCTCAGTTGGCAAGCTGCGCACACAATCGCAGTGTTGTACAGCTTGTTTCATCACCTTTGCGAAGTTGCCGCTCTCTCCGGCTCCCGGAGACGAAGAAGCTGCTTCTTCGCGCAAAGACGATTCTGCCGCTCACAGTGCTCTGCGGTGTGCGCCTTCTGCCGAAAGAGGTCCGGGAGCGGTGCTTAGCTCTGCAGAGCACCGTACCTTCGTCTTTAGCCTCTCTTCTCGTCTACATCTTAGCAAAAAGCTTTTCCACTCTGTCTGGCAAGGAGAAACTGTGCCAGCACAGAAAACATCTCCCATCGTGTTCTAGAGGCTGCACGGAGGTGTGCCGAGTGTTTTGCAAGAAGAGAAAGAAAGTTGTCCAAAACAGCTTCCAATCGAATGTTCATGTGATTACAAAAGGCAGGAGAGTGGTCAGGTACTGTTTTCTCTCAGTTGGCAAGCTGCGCACACAATCGCAGTGTTGTACAGCTTGTTTCATCACCTTTGCGAAGTTGCCGCTCTCTCCGGCTCCCGGAGACAAAGAAGCTGCTTCTTCGCGCAAAGACGATTCTGCCGCTCACAGTGCTCTGCGGTGTGCGCCTTCTGCCGAAAGACGCTCGGGAGCGGTGCTTAGCTCTGCAGAGCACCGTACCTTCGTCTTTAGCCTCTCTTCTCGTCTACATCTTAGCAAAAAGCTTTTCCACTCTGTCTGGCAAGGAGAAACTGTGCCAGCACAGAAAACATCTCCCATCGTGTTCTAGAGGCTGCACGGAGGTCTGCCGAGTGTTTTGCAAGAAGAGAAAGAAAGTTGTCCAAAACAGCTTCCAATCGAATGTTCATGTGAATAGAAAATGCAGGAGAGTGGTCAGGTACTGTTTTCTCTCAATTGGAAAGCTGCGCACACAATCGCAGTGTTGTACAGCTTGTTTCATCACCTTTGCGAAGTTGCCGCTCTCTCCGGCTCCCGGAGACGAAGAAGCTGCTTCTTCGCGCAAAGACGATTCTGCCGCTCACAGTGATCTGCGGTGTGCGCCTCCTGCCGAAAGACGCCCGGGAGCGGTGCTTAGCTCTGCAGAGCACCGTACCTTCGTCTTTAGCCTCTCTTCTCGTCTACATGTTAGCAAAAAGCTTTTCCACTCTGTCTGGCAAGGAGAAACTTTGCCAGCACAGAAAACATCTCCCATCGTGTTCTAGAGGCTGCACGGATGTCTGCCAAGTGTTTTGCAAGAAGAGAAAGAAAGTTGTCCAAAACAGCTTGCAATCGAATGTTCATGTGAATAGAAAAGGCAGGAGAGTGGTCAGGTACTGTTTTCTCTCAGTTGGCAAGCTGCGCACACAATCGCAGTGTTGTACAGCTTGTTTCATCACCTTTGCCAAGTTGCCGCTCTCTCCGGCTCCCGGAGACGAAGAAGCTGCTTCTTCGCGCAAAGACGATTCTGCCGCTCACAGTGCTCTGCGGAGTGCGCCTTCTGCCGAAAGACGCCCGGGAGCGGTGCTTAGCTCTGCAGAGCACCGTACTTTCGTCTTTAGCCTCTCTTCTCGTCTACATCTTAGCAAAAAGCTTTTCCACTCTGTCTGGCAAGGAGAAACTGTGCCAGCACAAAAAACATCTCCCATCGTGTTCTAGAGGCTGCACGGAGGTCTGCCGAGTGTTTTGCAAGAAGAGAAAGAAAGTTGTCCAAAACAGCTTGCAATCGAATGTTCATGTGAATAGAAAAGGCAGGAGAGTGGTCAGGTACTGTTTTCTCTCAGTTGGCAAGCTGCGCACACAATCGCAGTGTCGTACAGCTTGTTTCATCACCTTTGCGAAGTTGCCGCTCTCTCCGGCTCCCGGAGACGAAGAAGCTGCTTCTTCGCGCAAAGACGATTCTGCCGCTCACAGTGATCTGCGGTGTGCGCCTTCTGCCGAAAGAGGTCCGGGAGCGGTGCTTAGCTCTGCAGAGCACCGTACCTTCGTCTTTAGCCTCTCTTCTCGTTTACATCTTAGCAAAAAGCTTTTCCACTCTGTCTGGCAAGGAGAAACTGTGCCAGCACAGAAAACATCTCCCATCGTGTTCTAGAGGCTGCACGGAGGTCTGCCAAGTGTTTTGCAAGAAGAGAAAGAAAGTTGTCCAAAACAGCTTGCAATCCAATGTTCATGTGAATAGAAAAGGCAGGAGAGTGGTCAGGTACTGTTTTCTCTCAGTTGGCAAGATGCGCACACAATCGCAGTGTTGTACAGCTTGTTTCATCACCTTTGCGAAGTTGCCGCTCTCTCCGGCTCCCGGAGACGAAGAAGCTGCTTCTTCGCGCAAAGACGATTCTGCCGCTCACAGTGCTCTGCAGTGTGCGCCTTCTGCCGAAAGAGGTCCGGGAGCGGTGCTTAGCTCTGCAGAGCACCGTACCTTCGTCTTTAGCCTCTCTTCTCGTCTACATCTTAGCAAAAAGCTTTTCCACTCTGTCTGGCAAGGAGAAACTGTGCCAGCACAGAAAACATCTCCCATCGTGTTCTAGAGGCTGCACGGAGGTCTGCCGAGTGTTTTGCAACAAGAGAAAGAAAGTTGTCCAAAACAGCTTGCAATCGAATGTTCATGTGAATAGAAAAGGCAGGAGAGTGGTCAGGTACTGTTTTCTCTCAGTTGGCAAGATGCGCACACAATCGCAGTGTTGTACAGCTTGTTTCATCACCTTTGCCAAGTTGCCGCTCTCTCCGGCTCCCGGAGGCGAAGAAGCTGCTTCTTCGCGCAAAGACGATTCTGCCGCTCACAGTGCTCTGCGGTGTGCGCCTTCTGCCGAAAGAGGTCCGGGAGCGGTGCTTAGCTCTGCAGAGCACCGTACCTTCGTCTTTAGCCTCTCTTCTCGTCTACATCTTAGCAAAAAGCTTTTCCACTCTGTCTGGCAAGGAGAAACTGTGCCAGCACAGAAAACATCTCCCATCGTGTTCTAGAGGCTGCACGGAGGTCTGCCGAGTGTTTTGCAAGAAGAGAAAGAAAGTTGTCCAAAACAGCTTCCAATCGAATGTTCATGTGATTACAAAAGGCAGGAGAGTGGTCAGGTACTGTTTTCTCTCAGTTGGCAAGCTGCGCACAGAATCGCAGTGTTGTACAGCTTGTTTCATCACCTTTGCGAAGTTGCCGCTCTCTCCGGCTCCCGGAGACGAAGAAGCTGCTTCTTCGCGCAAAGACGATTCTGCCGCTCACAGTGCACTGCAGTGTGCGCCTTCTGCCGAAAGAGGCCCGGGAGCGGTGCTTAGCTCTGCAGAGCACCGTACCTTCGTCTTTAGCCTCTCTTCTCGTCTACATCTTAGCAAAAAGCTTTTCCACTCTGTCTGGCAAGGAGAAACTGTGCCAGCACAGAAAACATCTCCCATCGTGTTCTAGAGGCTGCACGGAGGTCTGCCGAGTGTTTTGCAAGAAGAGAAAGAAAGTTGTCCAAAACAGCTTGCAATCGAATGTTCATGTGAATAGAAAAGGCAGGAGAGTGGTCAGGTACTGTTTGCTCTCAGTTGGCAAGCTGCGCACACAATCGCAGTGTTGTACAGCTTGTTTCATCACCTTTG
Organism: Melozone crissalis; assembly: GCF_028551555.1. NCBI lineage: Eukaryota > Metazoa > Chordata > Aves > Passeriformes > Passerellidae > Melozone > Melozone crissalis. The sequence goes on from NW_026536024.1 coordinate 351,503, forward strand.
CGAAGTTGCCGCTCTCTCCGGCTCCCGGAGACGAAGAAGCTGCTTCTTCGCGCAAAGACGATTCTGCCGCTCACAGTGCTCTGCTGTGTGCGCCTTCTGCCGAAAGAGGCCCGGGAGCGGTGCTTAGCTCTGCAGAGCACCGTACCTTCGTCTTTAGCCTCTCTTCTCGTCTACATCTTAGCAAAAAGCTTTTCCACTCTGTCTGGCAAGGAGAAACTGTGCCAGCACAAAAAACATCTCCCATCGTGTTCTAGAGGCTGCACGGAGGTCTGCCGAGTGTTTTGCAAGAAGAGAAAGAAAGTTGTCCAAAACAGCTTCCAATCGAATGTTCATGTGAATAGAAAAGGCAGGAGAGTGGTCAGGTACTGTTTTCTCTCAGTTGGCACGCTGCGCACACAATCGCAGTAGTTTGTACAGCTTGTTTCATCACCTTTGCGAAGTTGCCGCTCTCTCCGGCTCCCGGAGACGAAGAAGCTGCTTCTTCGCGCAAAGACGATTCTGCCGCTCACAGTGCTCTGCGGTGTGCGCCTTCTGCCGAAAGAGCCCCGGGAGTTGTGCTTAGCTCTGAGAAGCACCATACGTGCTTCTTTAGCCTCTCTTCTCGTCTACATCTTAGCAAAAAGCTTTTCCACTCTGTCTGGCAAGGAGAAACTGTGCCAGCACAGAAAACATCTCCCATCGTGTTCTAGAGGCTCCACGGAGGTCTGCCGAGTGTTTTGCAAGAAGAGAAAGAAAGTTGTCCAAAACAGCTTCCAATCGAATGTTCATGTGAATAGAAAAGGCAGGAGAGTGGTCAGGTACTGTTTTCTCTCAGTTGGCAAGCTGCGCACACAATCGCAGTCTTGTACAGCTTGTTTCATCACCTTTGCGAAGTTGCCGCTCTCTCCGGCTCCCGGAGACGAAGAAGCTGCTTCTTCGCGCAAAGACGATTCTGCCGCTCACAGTGCTCTGCGGTGTGCGCCTTCTGCGGAAAGACGCCCGGGAGCGGTGCTTAGCTCTGCAGAGCACCGTACCTTCGTCTTTAGCCTCTCTTCTCGTCTACATCTTAGCAAAAAGCTTTTCCACTCTGTCTGGCAAGGAGAAACTGTGCCAGCACAAAAAACATCTCCCATCGTGTTCTAGAGGCTGCACGGAGGTCTGCCGAGTGTTTTGCAAGAAGAGAAAGAAAGTTGTCCAAAACAGCTTGCAATCGAATGTTCATGTGAATAGAAAAGGCAGGAGAGTGGTCAGGTACTGTTTTCTCTCACTTGGCAAGCTGCGCACACAATCGCAGTGTTGTACAGCTTGTTTCATCACCTTTGCGAAGTTGCCGCTCTCTCCGGCTCCCGGAGACGAAGAAGCTGCTTCTTCGCGCAAAGACGATTCTGCCGCTCACAGTGCTCTGCGGTGTGCGCCTTCTGCCGAAAGAGCCCCGGGAGTTGTGCTTAGCTCTGAGAAGCACCATACGTGCTTCTTTAGCCTCTCTTCTCGTCTACATCTTAGCAAAAAGCTTTTCACTCTGTCTGGCAAGGAGAAACTGTGCCAGCACAGAAAACATCTCCCATCGTGTTCTAGAGGCTCCACGGAGGTCTGCCGAGTGTTTTGCAAGAAGAGAAAGAAAGTTGTCCAAAACAGCTTCCAATCGAATGTTCATGTGAATAGAAAAGGCAGGAGAGTGGTCAGGTACTGTTTTCTCTCAGTTGGCAAGCTGCGCACACAATCGCAGTCTTGTACAGCTTGTTTCATCACCTTTGCGAAGTTGCCGCTCTCTCCGGCTCCCGGAGACGAAGAAGCTGCTTCTTCGCGCAAAGACGATTCTGCCGCTCACAGTGCTCTGCGGTGTGCGCCTTCTGCGGAAAGACGCCCGGGAGCGGTGCTTAGCTCTGCAGAGCACCGTACCTTCGTCTTTAGCCTCTCTTCTCGTCTACATCTTAGCAAAAAGCTTTTCCACTCTGTCTGGCAAGGAGAAACTGTGCCAGCACAAAAAACATCTCCCATCGTGTTCTAGAGGCTGCACGGAGGTCTGCCGAGTGTTTTGCAAGAAGAGAAAGAAAGTTGTCCAAAACAGCTTGCAATCGAATGTTCATGTGAATAGAAAAGGCAGGAGAGTGGTCAGGTACTGTTTTCTCTCACTTGGCAAGCTGCGCACACAATCGCAGTGTTGTACAGCTTGTTTCATCACCTTTGCGAAGTTGCCGCTCTCTCCGGCTCCCGGAGACGAAGAAGCTGCTTCTTCGCGCAAAGACGATTCTGCCGCTCACAGTGCTCTGCTGTGTGCGCCTTCCGCCGAAGAGGTCCGGGAGCGGTGCTTAGCTCTGCAGAGCACCGTACCTTCGTCTTTAGCCTCTCTTCTCGTCTACATCTTAGCAAAAAGCTTTTCCACTCTGTCTGGCAAGGAGAAACTGTGCCAGCACAAAAAACATCTCCCATCATGTTCTAGAGGCTGCACGGAGGTCTGCCGAGTGTTTTGAAAGAAGAGAAAGAAAGTTGTCCAAAACAGCTTGCAATCCAATGTTCATGTGAATAGAAAAGGCAGGAGAGTGGTCAGGTACTGTTTTCTCTCAGTTGGCAAGCTGCGCACACAATCGCAGTGTTGTACAGCTTGTTTCATCACCTTTGCGAAGTTGCCGCTCTCTCCGGCTCCCGGAGACGAAGAAGCTGCTTCTTCGCGCAAAGACGATTCTGCCGCTCACAGTGCTCTGCGGTGTGCGCCTTCTGCCGAAAGAGCCCCGGGAGCTGTGCTTAGCTCTGAGAAGCACCATACGTGCTTCTTTAGCCTCTCTTCTCGTCTACATCTTAGCAAAAAGCTTTTCCACTCTGTCTGGCAAGGAGAAACTGTGCCAGCACAGAAAACATCTCCCATCGTGTTCTAGAGGCTGCACGGAGGTCTGCCAAGTGTTTTGCAAGAAGAGAAAGAAAGTTGTCCAAAACAGCTTGCAATCGAATGTTCATGTGAATAGAAAATGCAGGAGAGTGGTCAGGTACTGTTTTCTCTCAGTTGGCAAGCTGCGCACACAATCGCAGTGTTGTACAGCTTGTTTCATCACCTTTGCGAAGTTGCCGCTCTCTCCGGCTCCCGGAGACGAAGAAGCTGCTTCTTCGCGCAAAGACGATTCTGCCGCTCACTGTGTTCTGCAGTGTGTGTCTTCTGCCGAAAGAGGCCCGGGAGCTGTGCTTAGCTCTGCAGAGCACCATACCTGCTTCTTTAGCCTCTCTTCTCGTCTACATCTTTGCAAAAAGCTTTTCCACTCTTTCTGGCAAGGAGAAACTGTGCCAGCACAAAAA